>NC_082674.1:71229901-71535972 GCF_025265405.1 Mesoplodon densirostris
AGAGACAGCTGGGCGACGTGGCCCAGCCTCACCCCTGCTCTTTGATCGGTGCCATGTCCACTCAGCTGCAGCTGTGGGTCCAGAACAGCAGGCCTTCAGGGTCCCCGAGAAAGGGTCCTTGCCCTTTTAGCCCATTATGAGCCTATGGCTGGTCGTGCTTTTCTCATGGAAAGAATTCCTTTATTCCCGATGCTCCAGCGTTCTGAGAACTTTCAGTACATGGTCCTTTCTTTTCCTGGACAGACGATGGCATCATAACACTTCTGTAGGAAACAAAGCCCCAGCAGCATCTTCCCTTGTTTAATTGAATCCAACATTCTGGAAGAGCCTGAGGTTTTGCCTTTGAGTCCTGGGTGAAGCAGATGAATGCCGTCCTTTCTGTGTTTTCTAAGAGAGAGACAGGAAAATCTTGCATTTATGCTAAAAAGTATTCCCACCTCATTGAAATTCAGGCTTGAACTATCCACCCTGAATACGTCCAGAAGCCCCTTCTCTAATTTTGGAAGTAGTGATCTCGGGAGAGAAGTTTTCCATCTGTCTCCTTAGGATGCTAAGTTGTTAGTGCTGTTTATTATTTATTACATTTTCCACTTTATGTGAAACTCTGATTTTCTTTTTTGCTGGGCATTAAGAATTCAATCGGGTTGGTACAAAAATAGGGTTGGCATCCGCTCCTGCAGACTGATTTTTCGAACAGCATATTTCAGGGGAGGTTTGTATTTATTTATTCCCGAACTGCTTTCATTCTCAGCTGGTACTTGATGACTACGCTGGTTGTCTACACTCGTGCTGTGTCGTGTCAGAGACGTCTGAGTGACGAATGTGCTCAGTCAGCAGTAAAGAGATAGGTCTTCCAAGGCTCTGCACACGTGGCTGGGGGGCTGGGCTCTCTGTCCCCAGAGGGGAGAAGATGACATGGGCGCTTGGCCACATACAGATGAGTGGCAGGGCGGGGGTCTCACGTTCACAGCAAACGCACAGCCTCAAAGGAGGCAGTCTGTGGCATGTGCTTTTAAAAACAAGCACATTGGGGGCTTCCCTGGTGACGCAGTGGTTGGGAGTCCGCCTGCCGATGCAGGGGACATGGGTTCGTGCCCCGGTCCGGGAAGATCCCACATGCCGCAGAGCGGCTGGGCCTGTGAGCCATGGCTGCTGAGCCTGCACATCTGGAGCCTGTGCTCCGCAACGGGAGAGGCCACAACAGTGAGAGGCCTGCGTACCGCAAAAAAAAAAAAAAAAAACAAGCACATTGGAACTTCCCTCGCGGTCCAGTAGTTAAGACTTCGCTTCCCAATGCAGGGGGTACGGGTTTGATCCCTGGGCAGGGAGCTAAGATCTCACATGCCTAGAGGCCAAAGAAAACAAAAAAAGACACCAAAACATAAAACAGAAGCAATATTGTAACAAATTCCATAAAGATTTAAAAAATGGTCCACACCAAAAAAATCTAAAAGAACAAAGAAACAAACAAACAAACATATTAACAGGCTAAACAACTGACTCTCAAGACGTCTCCTGGTCCTCCAGAGCAGCCAAGGCTGTGGCAATGATGTGTGTTATCAGGTGAAGCTGCCCAGGCCAAGAGGGAGAAGGGAGATGTGTTTCTCAGACATGGAGCCTCCAGCTGGCCAGCTCCCCAGAGGGGATCCTGCCCCTCCAGCCTGGTGGGGACACAGCTGAGAGCCGCCAGGGGTCCTGCACACCTCAGTCACACACTGACAGATAGCTCAGGAGCCGGAGGAAGGAACGGGAACCATGGTGCCAGCATCCTTGCAGTTAAAGCTTTATTATTCACTCCCACAGACGAGGGAGTCCTCTCCGCGGCGATCCCTGGCCGCCCATCTCATGCTGGCAGAGTCTCAGGGGCGGTGAAATAGCTGTGAAGAAGGCTTATTTCATTGCAGCCGAGTTGAATCATTTTCCACCCAGCATCTTGTTTATAGAAATATCCTATCAGACACGTAAAAGAAAAGATTGGTATCTTATGCATCATAATTAAAGTATCGCTTTTCTCCATAAAGCATTATCTAGATTATCCCTCCAAAAAGTGTCATTTACAATAGTGAGTATAAATGTAACATTACCAGCTAAAATAGTATAGAAAACATTACTTACTGGACCATCTCCCCACAGTTCTTTTGATGTCCTACTTGGAAATAAACAGACTTATCTTTGCTGTCGTCCAATGCTGTCTTTAATTTAATAGAGATGCTTTAAGATAAAATCTCTACCCAATTCCATATTGTATCATATTAACACACAATTAGTAATGCTTTATCTGTTATGAAGAAAGATGATGACTCCTTTTAAGCTAAATTACCTTTATTATGGTAGCACAGGCCGGAAACCACAAAATATTTACCCAGTGTATGTTCATTCTTATTTAATTTTAACACTGCTTTTATCAACCAAATTAACCAATGAATTTTATTAAAGGGAATGTTATCATAGAAGAGCTTCCCATACTGCATTCCATCTGCTTTAATTTATATAATTTTGATAGTTTCTTCATTTCATTTTTAATTAAGAGGAACACGTGGAAAATTGAACATTTGGGTCTAATTTTAGCAGAATTTGGAATCGTTAGACCTATGTTCTTGTTAATATAGAGATTGTCAGCGTTGGGACTGCAGGGCCTGAGTCTGTTCACTTGAACCCTCACAAAGGATGTTCAATAAGAACAATGATGTGGGGCTTCCCTGGTGGCGCAGTGGTTGAGAGTCCGCCTGCCGATGCAGGGGACACGGGTTCGTGCCCCGGTCCGGGAAGATCCCACATGCCGCGGAGCGGCTGGGCCCGTGAGCCATGGCTGCTGAGCCTGCGCGTCCGGAGCCTGTGCTCCGCAACGGGAGAGGCCACAACAGTGAGAGGCCCGCATACCGCAAAAAACAAAAAACAAAAAAACAAACCAAAAAAATAACTATGATGTGGTGATGGTGGACACATTGCTACAACCTTGAAACTCCAGAAGACAACCCATGGCGAGGAAAAATAAACTCACCATGGTGATTTTACACTGAAGGAAGCCAAGCAGTTCCTTTCTATACTTTAAGAAATACAACTTGCAGTATAAAGGAGGAGAATGTTACGGCATGAAGCACCATACAGTTCAGGTTGGGAGTGTGCATCCCAGCAGTATGTAAACAAACCTTGCTTCCTTTGGCTCTGGAAGTGCCCTGGGACCCAGGATTCTCTGATTCTCATTGTGGGTGTGTAGACAGATGGGAGAGATGGCAAGAAAAGAAGAGCTTGTATTGAGGAGTTTCTTGACCTTCTTGAGCTGGGATTTTTTCTTTCTTTCTTTCTTTCTTTGTAAACATTCTTTAAATTTAAGTATGGTTAATTTAAAATGTTGTGTTAGTTTCAGGTGTACAGCGAAGTGATTCAGTTATATATATATATATATATATATATATACACACACACACACACGCACACACATGTATATATTCTTTTTCGTATTCTTTTCCATTATAGGTTATTACAAGGTATCTAATATAGTTCCTGCACTATATAGTAGGTCCTTGTTGTTTACCTATTTTATATACTGTAGCGTGTATATGTTAATCCCAGACTCCTAATTTATCTCCCCTCCCACCCCCACTACTCCCTCTGGTAACCGTAAATTTGTTTTCTATGTCTGTCTGTTTCTTTTAAATTTATTTTATTGAAGTATAGTTGATTTACAATGTTGTGTTAATTTCTGCTGTACAGCCAAGCAGTTATACAGTATATGTACAGTTATACATATATATATATTCTTTTTCATATTCTTTTCCATTATGGTTTATCACAGGATATTGACTATAGCTCCCTGTGCTCTACAGTGCTAGGATCTTCTTAATCTACACTTTCCTGACCATTCCCCCACCCCCCAAAAATATCAAGTGTAGTAGCAGCTTGTCAGTGGGAGTCAGTGCATCCTGGGGGTAGCAGTTTGCAATTGGAAGATACAAGCTCAAATCTTGGCGGACTTGAGAATTTGAATTATGCTAATTTTTTAATTTACTCTTTGGAAACCTCGTGGGAGACAGAACTTAGGCCCACTTTAATTGCTTTCTTGGGGGGAAAATCAGAGTGAGTGATGTTTGAGACATGCATCTTGGTGCAGAGTCTGTGAGCAGAGAGGTGGTGCCACTGATATCGTCGCAGCCACTTCACCTGTGCCCCAGTCCACAAGTGCTGGGGCAGGGCAGCTGGCAGTCTCAAAACTGCTTCTTGTGGATCTCATGGTAACTGTGCAAAAATGTAGGCCCCATACGATGGGCCAGGCCCTTGGCATTGGCCCTGACCAGCAAGTTCTACCACGAAAGTTTGTGGGTTTATGTGAGAATCACTCTCAGGGAGACTGTGATAAACGTACATTAAAAAGAGTGTGTGTGCATTTCCCATCTTTGGCATCTCATGTCCTATGGCTGAAAGGCTATTGATCAGGACACCTGGCTCCTTCTGTTCTCAATGTGGAAATTTACTTGTGTGACCTGGAGCAAGTCACTTGATTTCTCTAAGCCTTGGTTTCTTATCTATAAAACAGGGAAATACCTGCCTAATCCGTAAAGTGAAACAAATAACATGTGTTCAACTAATGCTCAGGATCTTCTAAAGAGAGTGAGAGAAGAACATTGTTTTTAAATAGTTAAAAACATTACACAGGCAAACTGTCACTGTCATTCTTTTCTTTCTACTGAAATCTGAGTTATTTTTTTATTCCCACTAAGCCAAAAAATCTGAACATATTACTGAAAAATAGGTTAGAAAATGTCCATGGATGAAAGGAAATGATTTCCAACTGCAAAAAACCCAAAAGGATGTCTCTGACAGCCCAGGTCTAGCTTGGATGCTCAGGGCATTACTGATCTATAAACATGAAAATAACCAAAGGATATTTTATCAAATTGGAAACAAATAATTTGAATCTATGTTCTTGCCAATATTCAAGTAGCAATTTGCCAGTAGTAGTAGCAATAGTAGTATAATTATTTCCACTGAGTTATGATAGCCACCTGAAAGCCAGGGTTGTAATGGACAGCCTTACAAAACTTTATAGCAGGCTTAAATAAAAATATAATGTATCAAAAGCATCTTTACACCTCACTTAAACGAGTACTTCCCAGCTATGGAAGTCTCATAAAATTCAGAACTTGGCAATTTATACTTAACTCTATAAAGACCATGTGTTGGGGAGACCCACACCCCCACCCCTGTGAGATGGCAACTAGACATCAATATTTTCTGCTGTATAAAATGGCTTGTCAGGAGTACACATATTAATTTGACCCCAAGGGAGAGAAGGTGAGAGCAAATCAACTAGAGTGAGCCATTTACATTCTTTATTTCTAAAGATGAATCTCCATTTATTTTCATCTTCTAATCAGGCACTTGCCAAATATATATAAATCTAGTTTTCTATCTCTGTAGCCTATGTGTCTCCTTACTTTGATAGGCCTTGTTTTTAGGAAGTAACAGTGTTTTAAAATCACATATTAAAGAGGAAAAAAATATCAGTCTGCATATAATTAGTGAATATAAGCAGATTATTTGCAATCAACATCTCACCATTATTACCCTAATGGAAGTTATTGTAAGTGATGATAAAATCGTCAGAACGAAGTTATGCTAAGTGATGATAAAATTGGCATTATTAAGTAGTAAAAACCTTTTACCTTCTGCTTGGATTAAAAAAAAAAATCTGTACGCAAATTCATCCTTAATGAGAGACTCTGAAGAGCCCATTGATGGCCTTTGGGCCAATGAAGTTACTATGGATTGAATGATTGTGTCCCACCCCCACCCAAATTCATATATTGAAGCCCTAATCCTCAATGTGATGGTATGTAGAAGTGGGGCCTTTGGTAGGGAACTGGGACATGAGGATGGAGTCTTTGTGATGGGATTGGTGCCTTTGTAAGGAGAGACAGGAGAAACATGATATCCTTCTCTTCTGCCATTGTAAGGACACAGCAAGAAGGTGGCCATCTGCAATCCAGAGAAAGAGCCCTCACCAGGAAATGAATTGGCCGGCACCTTTATGGTGGACTTCCAGCCTCCAGAACTGTGAAAAATAATTGTCTGTTGTTTAAGCTGCTATTTGTTACAGTTGCCTGAGCTAAGACAGAAGGAAAGACAGCAGCTCTTACCTACAGCCAGAGGAGATGTCGGAGGGCAGAGGTCAGATGGACAGGTGGAAAAGCTCTCATCCTGTTGTCGGGACACTTTGCTTGGCTTTGCCCACCTGGTGCCTTTCTCTCTGTTCCTAATCTGTGGGTTTTGCTGTTGATCTGTGACTCCCAGGCTTGGTGTTGGGAAGGAATCTGACATGAAATGATCATTCTACAGGCAGAAGTTAGACAAAAGCAATGGTGGGTGTGCACCCTGGGAAGGAGGGAGAGTCCTGGCCAAGAGAGAGGGCTTCCCTGCCTCCAGAGAGGAACCAGGAGTGGGCAACAAGGAGGAATTGCCCCTTCTGGGCCAGGTGACTCACTCACACCCATCTGGTACCCACGTGACTCCTTCGTCTCTTTTTATTAGCACTTACTGGATACACCGAAGGGGAAAATAAATAAATATGGATTTCTAAGTTAGTGTCACTGACTCTGGCTTCTCCCCTAAAAGCCCTGATGCTATCTTCATGTCAGCAGGAATGAGGTTGATGAGGCAGATGCGAATGTGTTTTCAAGGATGAAAAGAACAGCAAGTCACTGGAGAAGGGCATGCGGGTGAGTCTTTGGCCTGCAGCTCCTGGCTTATGAGGCTCCTTAAAGAAGGAGCAGTATGTTTTGAAACATCTTCTGCACTAGATATAAGCTCTAGGGCCTGGGAGGTGCTCAGCAAGTCAATACTAGTGGGATAAAGGCATATATGATGAGCACTAGCACCCTGATTTGAAAAGAAGAAGCGAGGAAACCAATTTTCCCCCTACTTCCAAACTTCTCCTATTTATATGACTCTTATTCCTGCCCCTGTCTTTGGAGAGGCTGGTGTTTGGAAGCTCTGGTCATTTTCCTTCTTTTTCCCCTGCCCATCACATTCCACTGGTTGGCACATCTGGCCCTTTGGCCTCATTAGCTACTCATGGTCTACAGTGCTCTTTTTATTTCCTCCCTGCGTCTGGTTCTCTGGCCTCATTAGCTACTCCAGCCTCCTTACAGGCCTCCCTGCCTCCACAATGTACCCCACAGTCCAGGCCAGATCCACCTCCCTCCAGTACAGCTGCGATCACTTCCTCTCTGCTCAGGAGGTAGCAGAGGTTCCCTGATGTCTGCAGAATAAAGTCCAGGTTGCTCGTGCGGGCACAGAGACCCTGCATTCTGAAGCTCAGACTCACTTCCTCAGCCTGGCCTTTTCTGGGTACATGACATTTTGGTGGGGCTTCTTTGAAGCCAGGGATATTTGGCATGGCTGTTTTAAAATATAGGTTTTATTACTATTCAGGTATGGGAGGCCCCACTGAAAAGATAGTTTGTGACTCACGGTTCCCAAGAGGAGGAGGCATGCCATGCCACAGGGGAAGCACCAGCGTGGGTCAGGAGGCAGAGAGAGGGAGGGGAGAATGTGGGCCGGGCAGGTAACAGTCTTTACTGTGGTTCCTTCAGGAAGGAACAGACCAGGCAGGGAAAGCTTGGGAAGCAAGTTTAAGATTGACGAGTTTGAATAATTTCAGCAGGCTCTGGGACTTAGGGGCTATCCCTAGTTGTCTGGTACCCTGCCTTGGGGTGATTAGGGCAGGGGAGTAGTGGCCCTCAGGGTAAGAGCCTGAAGAGGAGGCGGTTGGAGTGTGGGATCTGGATAGGTTGGTTTGCATATGAAAGGCGAGCTCACAGGCCTTAGGAATTGGCGAGCCTGTGGGAGGGGCCTTCTCTCTAGATTTATCCACTCCCCAGGGTGTCAGAACATCAGGAACACGGAAAATAAAAAACATAATTGGGCTTCCCTGGTGGCGCAGTGGTTGAGAGTCCACCTGCTGATGCAGGGGACACGGGTTCGTGCCCCGGTCTGGGAAGATCCCACATGCCGCGGAGCGGCTGGGCCCGTGAGCCATGGCCGCTGAGCCTGTGCGTCCGGAGCCTGTGCGTCCGGAGCCTGTGCTCCGCAACGGGAGAGGCCACAGCAGTGAGAGGCCCGCGTACCGCTAAAAAATAAATAAATAAATAAATAAAAACATAATTAATACAATGGTCTAACAAAGAGCCCCCATTTATTTTTTTATTAATTAATAATTTATTTATTTTTGGCTGTGTTGGGTCTTCGTTGCTGTGCGAGGGCTTTCTCTAGTTGCGGTGAGTGGGGCCACTCTTCATCGCGGTGCGCGGGCCTCTCATTGTCGCGGCCTCTCTTGTTGAGGAGCACAGGCTCCAGACGCGCAGGCTCAGTAGTTGTGGTTCACGGGCCTAGTTGCTCCGCGGCATGTGGGATCTTCCCAGACCAGGGCTCGAACCCGTGTCCCCTGCATTGGCAGGCAGACTCTCAACCACTGCGCCACCAGGGAAGCCCCGCAAATTATTAAACTATTGCATAATGCCTAGAATTGTCAGCCTCCTCCTGTTACTGGGAGGTTCCCGTTCCTAAGACCCACTCCAATGCAGAACTCCCCTCCATCCATTTCTACCCCCAGTTCCAGACTTACTCTTAATTTGCTAGAAAATGCTCAACAACTGATGGGACGTTAGACTTGGCTTTTCCTATTTGCTGCGCAGGGAATCGCTGATCCTCACGTTGAGATACCCCACACCTCCATCTCTGTGCCGACAGCCGCTTCTGTGTCTGAAAGCCTGTCGTGGTCCATTTCCTTCACAACTGGCTATTAAGGATCCAAACCAGTCATCTGTTCAGCTAGGTATTTGCCATTTGCCAATTCACAGTGCTTAAAATAGTCTTCCAAACTATTTTGTTAATTTTTAATGGGTTCTGTCTGTGCGCCCAGACTCCAGTTCCTGAGAGCAGCCACTCTCCTCAGCCTCCTGATTATTGAAGAGCTTGGCCAAGCCCCCAAAGGCTTTTTTTCCATCCCATAGACTTTTATTCCAGCTTTAAAATAACATAAATTCCACCTGATTACTCACTTTCCTACTTTGTTCACACTTAGTCATTAATCAGTTTTATTAAAAATGATGACCGACCCAAGTTGCCATCACATGTGAAAATAGTTACCTTCAGGATTTGCTTGAGAAAATTGTCTTTTGAATATCTTTAATTTTTTTTTTAATGAACAAAATGATGAGAGTGGGAGATTGCCATTTCTCTTAAATTTTTCAAAATCTTTCTTAAGAGGGACGTATCATTCCATCTTCTTAATCTATTTTACTGTATTTTAGTAGCTTTTACAAAACTTCCTAAACACGTATATGAAACAGAGGTCAAGCATACTTATTACAAACTTTAATTAAAGTCTATTCTCTGATCTGACATTTAAGTGAATTAGTAGATATAAAAAATGTCTTTATGATTGAGTGTTCTCCCCAAAATCCCTTTTGTGACTCAGGTTGTAAAACACTCTCAAACTATAATTTTGCTCCCTGCCATTCATTGTGATGGTGCTTTTAGTGCTCTCTGGATTTCTAGTCTGTGTATAGATGCATATGTAGGAATAAAGGACATCCAACTTGGAGTAGTTAATTGCAATTAATCCCATAGGCCCCAATCATTGCACAAAACATGGCATCAGCTAATGTCGAATTTGCTTATTACTGAAGATAGTCAGTGTGGAACAGAGCTTGCTTGAGTGGATGATATTGATAATTTTGGACACGTGCTAAATATCTTACATAGATCTTCTCATTTAATTTTCAGAATGACCCTATGAGGTAGCTACTCTGATGATCCCCTTTTGACAAATAAAAAGCTGAGCCAAGGCTAGGCAAGCCTGGGCACCTTGCCCAGCAACAGAGCCTGGTCCCCTGACTCTGCCTTGGACGAGGGTCACCTCCACTGCACCACCTCCCTCATCATGTAGAGACTCAGCCACACTCCTTTCCTCACTGCAGCCACATGCACGCTGGCCAGAGGGCACAGCTCACCATCACGATATGCCCTTGAAGAAAATAAGAATTCCTTACAAGATGCCCTGGAGATTTGAGGAATACATGTTGGCAACCCTATGGACCAGGGGCTGCAGGACTTCAACTGTCTCTGTGTAGACTGGAAGCTCCCCGGGGGCAGGACCTGTGTGACTTTTCCTTTCATTGTGCCCACCAGCCGTCAGCCTGGTGCTGGCCCCATGGCAGCGCTCAGCTGAGCAAGACTCCAGCTTTGGGGACAGAGCTCCCGCCTGGGAGTTCACACGGGAGTCAGAACGTCCAGTTTTGACTCTTGGCTACTCTTTGCCAGGTGCATTAACCAAGTCCCCTAACCTCTTTGAATCTTAGCTTTCTCGTCTCTAAAGATAGGGATGAAATCTGCTCCCTGTAGCAGTTGTGACAACAAGTGAGAAAATTATTGTGAAGGTGTTTTGTAAACTGTAATTACTACAAACATAAGCAATTTAGCAAGTTCCAGTTGAATTGTGACACGCTTATACCTTGGCTTTCCAGGCATCTTTGCCGTCCCAGGGACCCCAATTTCTGAGTCCATGTTGGACAGGTGCCCTGGGAAGGGTAAGCATAAAGGTGGGTATAGTTGGAATATAGGAAGTTCATGCCAAAGCCCCTCAAAACCAAGTCATTCTGATGGCCGTGCTCCAAGGTGGCTGGAACCACAAACGCTAACGTTAACTGTCATTGCCACGCAGCCCGTGCTGTCCACTTCTCATGACCAGATGAGGCAAGTCCTGCTCTCATCCCCATGTAGTGGTGCAAGGACCAAAGCGCACAGAGGCTGGAGGGTCCCTCAAGGTCAAGGAGCAAGGAAGAGGCGGAGGCAGGCTGTTGACCAGTGCGTCTGACCACCCAGCTGTGGACGGCCTGTCTCTACTCTCTGGGAGCTTGAGAAGTTCTGCAGGGTTAGGAGAGCTGTGTATCCCGCCCATGGGGCCCAGGTACCTGGGGGGTTTGGAATGTCACAGATGCTACTGGTCATTCAAAAGCAAATCTTCCGGGCTTCCCCGGTGGTGCAGTGGTTGACAGTCCGCCTGCCAATGCAGGGGACACGGGTTTGTGCCCCGGTCTGGGAAGATCCCACATGCCGTGGCGCGGCTGGGCCCGTGAGCCATGGCCGCTGAGCCTGTGCGTCCGGAGCCTGTGCTCCACAATGGGAGAGGCCACAACAGTGAGAGGCCCGCGTATCACACGCACACACCCACACAAAAAAGCAAATTTCCTCTGCACTCACGGGTTCCTCCCAAGCCCTCACTTAAGTCCGCAGAACAGAGAGAGATGTCACTCTTTTCCTCTGACTGACCTTCCTGGAAGATGGATGAGTCCAGGCCAGGCCCTGGAAAGCTGATACCCTGGAGGTATTTGCGAGGGCAAGTGTCAGTGCCCCGGTGGACAGGGAAGGCTGGCCTGGCCCGAGAGAGGGGAGGGGAGGGAAGAGGGAGCTGGAGGGCGCAGTGTTTGGTTTGGGGTTTTTTTGGGTTTGTTTTTTTCCTTTATTTATTTATTTTTAAATTGAAGTATAGTTGATTTACAATGTTTCAGGTATAGAGCAAAGTGATTCAGATATATATAGATATATATAGATATATATATATACTCTTTTTCAGATTCTTTCCATTATAGGTTATTACAAGATATTGACTATAGTTCCCTGTGCTAAACAATAGGTCTTTGCTGATTATTTATTTTATGTATGGTAGTGTGTATATGTTAATCCCAAGCTCCTAATTTATCCCTCCCCACCTTTCCCGTTTGGTAACTGTAAGTTTGTTTTCGAAGTCCGTGAGTTTGTTTCTGTTTTGTAAATAAGGTCACTGGTATCATTTTTTAAGATTCCACATGTAAGTGATATCCTATGATATTTGTCTTTCTCTGTCTGACTTACTTCACTTAGTATGATCATCTCCAGGTCCGTCCATGTTGCTGCAAATGGTTTTTGTTTTTTATTGAGGTGAAATTCACAGAACAGAAGATGATCCACTTCAGAGGGGCATTTAGCACATTCACAGTGGCGTGCAACCATCGCCACCCTCTACTTCCAAAGCGCCTTCATCACCCCCAAGGGAGACCTTGTGGAGGAAGGTTTTGCTGTTGTGAGCCAGGGAAGTACATGATAGAACTCCCCAAACGCGTCCCAACCTCAACCTCCAGGCGGGTTGGATTACTATGCTTTTGTGTAAGTGGATTCCAGTGGGGGACCCAAGAGGAGTCTGTGTCTGACCCCCCATCAGGGTAAAGGACATGGGAGACACAGAGGGTAGGGTCCAGAGTGAGAGTGAATCTGGGGGTGTTCAGGAGTCAGCAGGAGGCTGCTGAGGACTTGGGAAGCCAAGGTTCCCTCAACTCCAAGGTTAACGAGGCCCCAGCTGACATCTGGGTTACATCAGCAATTTGCCGAAAAGGCAGTGCCTCAAACAGGCACAGAACATCTCTAGGACATAAAATGCCTTCCTCAGAGCTGTACCCACTGTACCTTGCATCACAGAAGCCACTGTGCTTCAGACAGCTGCCGTAAATTGTCCATGAAGCAGAGGCTTCTTTCCTATTGGCTCTGGAATCCTCTCCAAGGCGTGGCCCCATCTCTGGCTGTTTCTGCCTTGGCCTGATAATGGTGCAAAGCAGGCCAGAAGGGAAGGGGGGAGGGGAGCCTGGAGCTCCTGGCCCTGCTGGCAGTGGCCCCCTTGGGAAGCCAGGGTCTCCGGCTTCCTGGAGCCACAGACAGTACCAGCGACAGAGCAGCAAACCTCCTTCCCCAGCCGGGCTGAGGCTGAGCCCCTGAGCCCCTCCCCCACTGCTCCTGCTGCCAGCCCCCCTCCCTCCTGTCTGGAGTCTCAGCCACATTTTTCATTTCCCTTCTGGTGCATTTCTGGTATTTCTTAGTTGCTTTACCGAAAAATCACTTTGAAGAACATCTCTATTCTTGAAAGCAAAGCATACCTATGTCCTCCTGAGCTCAAATTGTATTTTATTGAGGATTCCCTTATATTGTGATTATTTAATGGACAATCTGCCCTGCTGGGAACGGCAGCAAATATAACTATTGACAGGAAAAAAAAAAAAAAAAGATGCACTTTCTGAGACACATTTGGCAAAGTAAATCCAGCTTCTTACAAGAAAAGAATGTAATGAATTTTTCTCTATTTTTAGTCATGCATAAATCCCTTTAATACGGTTGAGCTCAAAATTCCATATTTGTCTTGGTCTGAAGTGGAATCTCCAGGATAAGTTTAAAGGACAGCATATTTGCCCACCACTGTGTATTGAAGCTCCCCAAGTAGAGCCGAGGTTTCCTGGACCCTGGGTGTCATGGTGATGCTGAAAACTCGACCTCTTGTGTACCGGTGCCGAACTGAACCTCGGAGACAGAGTTTGGGGTGAAGTAGAAAAGAAGAGCTTAATTGCTTTGCCAGGCAAAGGGGGCCACAGCGGACTCGTGCCTCTCAAAACTGTGCGTTCCAACCCGTGAGGATTTGGTGAGGAGTTTTATAGCAATGGTTCAAGGGTGGATGGGTTGCTGATAAGGATCAGGGTGTGTGCAGGGCCTGACCTCCTTTTATCGGACTCAGGCGGTCTCTTGAAGAACTTCCCTCTGGAACGTCTTCCATTTGTTGGGGGTTTTAGTTCTGCAGAAGAGCTTAAAGATACTGTTATGCGTACCCCTTGCGGGGGAACCAGGACCCTGCCGCACGGCTGCACTGTTGTCTCTTGGCGGCTCCTCCCTTGTCTCTGCATCCCCTCCCTTCCCGGATGAGCAGCTGTTTGAAAGGCTTCCTTGCCCAGGAGCCCCACAGGGTTCTGCTCGGTTTCACTCACAACCCTAGAGCTGGGGCCCTCAAACTCAGGTAGGATGGGAAAGAAAGGGCTTTCCCTCAGCTTTCCTGGGAGCACACTGGATGGGGACAGTGTGCCCACTGAGGGCCTGGGAACACCAGTTTTGATGTCCAGTCAGCATAGATGGGAGGGGATGCCTTTGAACTTGGCTCCTAGGGCATTTAAATGAAGGCCCAAGTGGCAGGAGGTGACTACTGAAATAAAACATGAAGAGAAAGAAAAGCTGTAGTACTAGGGTCACTGTAAAGCTCTAAGTCTCCTTATTTAAGGATTTAAATTTTTTGTTAGTCACAGTTAGATGGCGAGTGCCTGCCTGACCCAAGGGGTATGGCCAGGCTTACGTGGAGGGAAGGAGCGAGGCCTGACACTGATAATCAAAGGCGACTGAGTGGACTTCACTAACAAGGGAAGTCAAGACCACGAAGCCTAGAGCCGCGCAAGGGACACACACGATCGCTAGTCCCACAGGGGACAGAGACACTGGGGCGGGGACAACTGAACAAGGAAGAGTAGTGCTCCTGACTTGGGAGGTAGAAGTCCCCAGAGGACACACATGTGAGGGAGCACAACCCTGGCAGGACTCTGAAGGGACTGTGCATGTGCACTGGGGGGAGGCGGGAGTGGCCGGCTAAGGACCCAGTGCACCGCAGCCCCTCGACCATGCCTTCCTGGGGGCTGTGGTTTCAGAGCCTCCCCCACACTTTCTTACATCAGGCAATCCCACTGGAATGGAAGCACAGCAGTCCAGCTCAGGTTCCTGTAGTCCAGAGGACTCACCCATCCTTACCACGTGCCAGCTTTAGTGGGTACCGTGTTCAGAACATCTCAGACCCTGGAGGTACAGGCATCACTGTCTAGGGAGTGTGCCCACAGCTCACCTCCTCTGACACCCACCAAACCCATACCTGCTGCCGTCACTGCAGTGAATGCGCTGCTGCTGAACGGCCCCACCCTCTCCCCTCCCCACCCCTCCAAGGACCAAACCATACTGTAGCCCTGAGTGCTTGGCAAAGAGCCAGAAAGGCAGGCGAGTGGTACTGTGCTTTTGTATGATGCTCTGTGCTTCCTCAAGCACCAGAACAAGTTCTCATTTGTTCCCTGTCGACCTTCAATGAGGCAATGAGGCAGAGGTGTTCCTCTTTGTTTACTCACTGAGAAATCAAGCCACAAGAGGCTCAGCCACTTGCCGGGGGTCAAACGCCCTGAACTAGAGTACAGGCCCCCAACTCCCCTTCTGCCCACCCTAACCACTGGGATGTAGACATCCTGTTGGAATGATTTTAAAAATATCCTTTTGAAATGGACACATAACTCATTTTTTTTTAAATCTCCATAAAGTTTAAGGTTACAACATACAGAGGCCATTTTCCATGAGGCTGCCCGGTATTGACAGCACAAATCAGTGGAGGGCTGGAAATCAATCAGCTCTCTGGGTCACAACACTTTGTGTAAGCTCCCATTAAAGCCTTTTGAAGAGGACCTTGCTACCTTCCAGACCTTTAACTGCCTTTTGTCTTCTCCCTGAGCTTTAAGGTATAAGCAGCCCTACCCTGAGCTCCCTCCACTTGGTGTCTGCAATGGAGCCATTGCTGGGAACCTACACAACATCTGGCCTCTGGGTTTTCCTTAGGGAGGCAACAAAATGCACAGCTTTGTCTCGGTCTCATTTTTCAGCCAGATGTTTTGGTCCACGTAGAGCAGACATGGAGTTTGAGAAATTTCTAACTGGATCACAGGGAAGAGTCTGCTCCAAAGATTTCATTCTAAACTTGCACAATCCACCACCATTTTTATTCCCTTAAGGGCAGAAATTGATTGCCTGCTCTTCTTCCTGTAATAGATGGAGGAAGCTAATCCTTCACAAATGTTCCTTCTTCTATATGAGCAAAGAGAAGGACCAAACAGAGCCAAATCTCACTCTTTAAGGGAATTAAAATTTGAGATGAGGACACTAAGGCAAGTTTTCTGTTTAATTCAGAGCTACAGGGAAATCTAGATTGATCACAGAAGTAGTTTCCAACCTTCCCTATTGTATTGAAAACAAAACATGCTACAGACGCCATTGCCAATGCCTGAACTCCAGCTAATGTGTTTGGTAATTGAAGAAACAAAACAAAACCCCCCAAACTCCTAAGTATTTTTGTTTAGATTTTTATTCCCAAGGATTTAAGTGGAGAACTTCTGCCTTGGTGAATGACTGGGGTTTAAGAAGGGTCGCTGACTCAGCAAACACATTTACCTGTGATAATAACTGCAAACAAGGCAGAAACATCCATACATATAAAAATAATCAACAAATAAACCAAACCAAAGAGACCAAGAACAACAATAACAAAAAACTAAAATAAATGAAACAAAATATCATGAAAACAATATTTTCCCTCCTGACTTTCTCAGCTCACAAGGGACCTCTTCCTGGAAAATCTCTGCACCAGGTGTTTTCTGTTTGCCCCTCATCCAGGTCCCTTCTCTCTCCTCCTCTGCCCGGTACTGTGCCCTGGGAGGCTGACCTCTGCAGAACATGTCACCTGGCACCCTGTCCATGCAATTCCTGGTGAGATTCAGCCAATGAGAGAGACTGGCAGGAGGTTGGAGGGCAGGAGGAAGGAGAGAGAGGTTGGGGTATTTCGTCCTGAATTGCTCCATATATTGGTGTTTCCTGAAAACTGGGTTCACCTCTTGGTGGGTGTCGAGCCAATAGACACAACCAAGCCAAAGATGGGGAGAAGGAAGGATTTATCACTTGTGACAAGTAAGGAGAACACTGGGGATCTTTCCCAAAGTGGTGTCTCCCCTAACAGCAAAAATGGGAAAGTTTTAAGCTAAGATACATGCATGTTCATGAAGGGGCTTGAGCAGAGGGGAACTCAGCATAGAATTAGGGCAAAGGTCGACAGAGTCCAAGCTTTAGTTGGTTGAAGTCAAGAGGGTCAACATCACCCTTACATCCTCCACCAGGGGATGGAGGGGGGCTTAGTTCTTGCAGAACTCAGAGACTGTATCAGATTGTTATGTATATTCCTTGAGCAGGAACTAGGACTCAGTTTTGTTGCTGAACTATTGTTTCTTGACTGCTCTTCCTCTGTCCCTGTGTTCCCTCACTTCCCTTAAGATCACTGATTACTGAGTCCTGTTCAAGGGCAAGCACTGTAGTCAGGCTTAGGTCACAAAATGGCTTAGATCAAAATGGCTTTTCTTATGTCAAGAAAGCCATGCCTGGTTCTTTTTCTCTGGGGACCCTCTGCCCTATCTGCTTACATTGGTGCCAGGTGTCTCCTTTTGAACAGGCCCCCAGAACTCTAGCTCTTCTTGGCTCCAAGGGCACCATTTCCTCGTCTTGCCCCTCAGCCCTTGGAGAACAATGGCTTCCAGTGTTGCAACAACAGTGTTCCTGAACTCAGGTTTGGCTGCTCACTGCTTGAAAGCCAATACTCGAGAGACCATGTTGGTTGGAAAGGAAAGGCTGCTATATTCAGGAGGCTGGCCACCTGGGGAGAAGGTGGACTCGTGTCCAAAAACCAACTCTGAAGATTCTGCTTGACCATGAAAGTTTTTAAAGAGAGAATCATTTGGGGAGGGGGTCAGAGTCTTCATTCTCTTCTGCTGTGTGCAGACTTTCTTCTGAGTGGCTGGTGGTGAGGTGACAGGGAAGTGCTCCCGGAATCTGGTGCTCAGCCAGAAGTTACCATCCTCCGCCTGGGTGGGGGTCTTAGTTCCTATAGAAGAACTCAAAGGTATTGTTACGTATATTCCTTGAGGAGGAACCAGGACCCTGCCCCATCACTGCACTACTGTCCTTTGGCTGCTTTTCCCTTGTTTCTGTATTCCCTCCCTTCCCTGGTAAGCAACTTCTGAATCTGTCCTTTGGAATTCAGGGAAGGTCAAGGAAGCTGAGTAAAGCCTATTTCCTACAAACAAGAAAAGGGGGACACAGAATGGATTTGTACTAGGAGGGCCCCACAGGGTCCTGCTTTGTTTCAACAGACCCTTGTTTGTTCCTTACCCTGCCCACAGCTCTGTGACTGGTCCCTTCACTAAACTCTTCAGTTGACCCATCTGGCATGATTTCTGTTTCCTGCTGGGACCCAGACATAGATTCTCCTGACCACTGAAGATTAATTAGTCAACTATACGCCAGGGCCCCTCTACCTTGTTCTCTGATACAACTTATCACCTCCACTGTAATCTTCATATTTCTGTTGGTGTCCCTGTTAGACTGTGAGCTCACTGAGGTTCAAGGCTGACTTCTTTCCCTCCCACCTCCAGCCCTGAGCACACTATCAGACCTAAAATGGGCAGTCAGTTGATACTGCTTGAATGAACATGTAATTGCAGGTTAAACAAATAGGGTCTAAATGTTCTTCTGAGACAAACACTAGACTCTTTACTTTTCACTTTCATCTGTACTGTCATTAAGCACCTGACTCTTGCCAGGCCCTGGGCCAGGTGATGGGGCCAGAACCATGAACAAGACAGACACACTCATGGCCTTTAAGGCAGTTCTAATCTAAGGGAGTATTGAGGGAGCTGACAAGAAGATGGGTGGTTACAATAGTGTGTGATAGTGCTTTGACTAGGGCAGGGAAGAGGGCTTTGTAAACATGCCCCCCAAAATCAATTCAAATTAGGAGTGGGCTGGCAGGGGAAGTCTAAGCCAAGACTGTCAACCTCAAATGCCTGCAAGACCAAGCAGGCTAGAAAAATGAGTTAATCCAGCCAGGTGGGGGCTGAATGAACTGGAGAGAGCATGCGTTATTTACCTACAGGGGGCCACTGCCCTCGGCTTAAGTGAATGGTGTCCTGCGACCACAGGAGACCAGTGTCCCCAGTTTTCAAGAAATATTAAAAAGCTGGGTTTTTATTTTTAAATGTCCAGAACTAATCCAAAAATATAAAAACACTAAGGGAAACAAACAAAATGTATCAGTAGACCAGATGCTGCCTGGTTCCCACTCCTGGCCTAAACTACTGCTCAAAAGAATGAGCCAGAGTTAGCCAGGTAAAGTTTCTGTGTGTGTGTGTGTGTGTGTGCACGCACACATGTGCATGCACACACGTGCATATTGGGGCCTGGGGGTAGGTGCTTCAGTGGAAAAAGTGTTCCAGGTAAAAAGAGCAGCATGAGAAGATACCCAAAACATAGGCAGAGTCTGGCAGGCTGAGAAATTTAGTGTAGTTGAAGAAGAGAATGGGAGAGAGACATGGCAATGGATGAGGCTGGGTAGGCAGGGCCAGGCGATGGAGGGTCTCATAGGCTTGGGGTGGTGGGCACTGCTGATTACCTTGCCACTAGCCATCCTTCTTTACTACTGGAATCTCTCTGTTGTTTACCTGCTAGGCAACATGTGGTTGAGGAGAGATGCCCCTCCTTTCTTGCATATATCTCCTCTGCTCATGTGCATACTCCATTGGGCTTTGCTTGTAAAACACGAGTTCAAAGAATTACTAAGAATTTAAAGATGGTGAGAGCACAGCATTAAATCCCAAGCCTGGGATCCATTTGAGATTAGGGTTCCAAGAGACCTCACAGCTGGCACCCATGAAGCAGCACTGCCTGGAGCCCAGGGCTTCAGGCTGAGGTTCACAGCAAGGCGAGCTGGGGGCTAATGGGGAGCGGAGCCCAGGGGTAGGTCTCTAGGGGGCTACCTAGATTCTAATTATTGACTTAAGCAACTTTATAATTACATTTACAGCAAATTTATGTTTTATGTACTTCTACCAATCTATATGTATTATATTTTCCAATTATAAAAATTTAAGTAAATGATGAAGATAAATTCACTGTGAGTCTAATGAATTTTCTAAATTTCCCCCTTCTGGGAACTTTCTCTTTGCTTCCATGATTGTTTTGGGTGTTTCTACCTTATCATTCCCTTCTCACTTCTCAGGAGTAATTCAGACTTTTAAGTCCTAGATGGCATACTTCTTCATGATCCTGCCCAGAATAAGGGAACCCAGAGTAGTATTCAGGGATGAATTAAAGGGCTAACCTTTTCCAAAAGTGTTATGTCAAGACCGAGGATGAACCGCATCACACATCAGAGAGCACAACCAAATCTCTTCAGCGTACAAGCAATGTCCATTCTGCCCCCTCATGGCCGAAAAAGACCCTCAGGGTTTCTTCCATAGAGGCCTTTTTTTTTTTTTTTTTCAGTGAAAGACCAGAAGAGCTCCATCTCCTGGAATAACAGGATCCACAGACATCCTAACCCCAGGTTTGCGCATCCCCACCTCCCTCCTGCTAGTGTGAACCCGTCGTGCCTCCTCCAGCTGTTGGGACAGTACTATTATTTGTGCCCTGAGGGTCTAGGATGAAAAGGGCTCTATTCTCATTGGATGGGTAGGCTGTGTATTCCTTGCCCACCTGAGTTGCAAAATGGTAATTTCCAAACAAGGGGGCTAGACTACAGCAGAGTCTTCATATCAAACGATCCATGTGCAAAACATAACATCATTATTCACAAAAGCCGAAAAGCAACCAAAGGGTCCTTCCAAAGAGGAATGACTGAACAAAATGTGGTCTATACATACGATGGACTATTATTAAGCCCTAAACAGTAATGAAATTCTGACACGTGCTACAATGTGGATGAACTTTGAAGACATTACACTAAGTGAAATAAGTCAGTCACAAAAGGACAAACACAGTACGAATCCACTTATACCAGATCCTAGAGTAGTCAAACTCAGAGAGACAGAAAGTTGAATAATGGGAGCTGTGGTTGGGTGGAAGTGGGGAGTTACTGTTTAATAGGTACAGAGGTTCAGGTTGGCAAGATGAAAAAGTTCTGGAGGTGGATGGTGGTGATCACTGCACAACGATGTGAATGTATACTTAAAAATGGTTAAAGTGGTAACATTCATTTATATTTACCATGATAAAAAATCTATATCTCGGGGCCTCCCTGGTGGCGCAGTGGTTAAGAGTCCGCCTGCCGATGCAGGGGATACGGGTTCGTGCCCCGGTCTGGGAGGATCCCATATGCCGCGGAGCGGCTGGGCCCGTGAGCCATGGCCGCTGGGCCTGCGCATCCGGAGCCTGTGCTCCGCAACGGGAGAGGCCACAACAGTGAGAGGCCCACATACCGCAAAAAGAAAAAAAAAAAAAAAATCTATATCTCATTAAACCTATTTAAACTCTATTAATAATTATAAAATAATAATTTTAAATCAGAGGAGAGATGGCTGAAGGCACAGACAAAATGGGAAAGGGTGACATTCCAGCCCTGGCAGGAGCCTAAGGACTCAGAATTTGGAGCTTTGGTTGTAGTTTTTTCTCAGGGCTGGAGAGGAACGTACGATGTAATAATCCACCTCCATGTCTTACTGCACCAACACAGCCCCAAAGACCTCCATCAACCAATAGTATCACCAGAAAATATGCAAATGACTCAATGGATCTGGCAACATGGTAACAAATCGTCATCACCTTAAAGAAGCCAAGGCCACGCACAGCCCGGGTGTATTCACTTTGCAGGAGATAACAGCGCTCACCTGAGATCAATCTTCCATAATACAAGCCTGCAAACCCAGCCCTAGAAGAGGAGGCAAAGCGGACGAGGGTGGATGCAGTCTCAGAGGTGCGTCTTGCAGGGTCCCCCCAGGAAGGAGGTGAGGACGAACTCGTGGACCCCCACTTTGCAGTTAACAGGTCACATTAGTGCCGGGGAGGGGAAGCCACACCCACCAAGCCCTGCTGGGAGGTCCCACCCCCCCAAAGCTGGGTCCCTGGGTTCATCCCGGGGCACCAGGTAGGATGTGGGTGAGGAGACAGAGAGGGAGGGAGGGAGGAGGAGAGGGAGGGAAAGCTGGTCAAGAAGAAGGAAACGTGTTAAGAATCCTAGGGGCAAAATCTCCCTAAGGGTTCGGAAGAAAATATCCAACAGCTCAGCTGGCCTCTTCTCTGTGACTAATTGAGCTCCTTGCATGAATAAAAAGGGTCAAGCCAGAAAGCAAAACAGGGGTTTGTTTCCCTTAATCCTACATACAAGCCTCTGAATTCCTGCAGCCTCTGCGAGGGATTTCAGCTACAGAAGCAAGGCTTTTCGAGCACTTTATTGTAACCTAACGCCCAGAGACAACGGTGAGAAGGAACAACTCTTGCACAGGTGAGCAATGATTTGCAATGATTGGCAAGAGTGGAAAACGGAATAAGGGCGCTTGGGGCCAGGCTGTTGAACGGGGCTGGCAAACGACTCCCTCGCTGGCTCCCAGCCCAGGGCCTCTGCACGTGCCATTCCCTTTGCCTCGAATACGTTTCCCCACCCGTGTTTGCAGGGACAGCTCTCTCCCTCCCTTCCACCCAAATGTCCCCTTCAAAAGGTCGGAGATGGCCACCATTAGCAAAATAGCGCTTCCTCCTCACTCCGCCAGGAAACCCCATGTCCTTTTCTGCTTTAATCTTCCTTCAATGCATTATTTTCCCTGTCTGATGTTAAATTATATACCTATTTATATCTGTCTCCTATGAGGGCATATCCTTTGTTGTGTTTTCTGCTGTGTCCCCAGGGCCTAGGAGAGGTACCTGGGACATGACAGGCTTCAACAAACACTTACTTGCTGAGCAATCTTGCTTGCTAACTCACAGCAGTAGCTAGTGGCCGTTGGGAGGACTGTGTTGGGAAAGATTTGAGCATCAGCATATAGTAATCGACAGTGACTGGTATTTTGCCCAGCCCGGGGAAGCAGAGCCAGAGGGTAGGTTGGCACCACTGATGCATAGTATTGGGGTTGAAAACGGTGCTGGGTTTGTACTTTCCTAACATATTAGCCGATAAGTCAGTGTTCTGGGTTTATGGGTGGAACGAATGTCACGGTGAAGATCTGGTAGGGGAAGAGGTTCTAGCTGGCAAGGCACACAGGTCAGGGCAGAGCAGGGCTGTCATGGGATTTAGCCTGGAGCTGGAAGGCTGTGCTCGCAGGAAGCCAGAGATCTGGGGGAGGCCCTGGGCTCGAGGAGCCTTTGTGGGGAGGCAGGGCTTGTTTGAGAAACTGCCCAGGGTCAGGGAAGGAAGCCTGAGACACAGAGGGGCTGGTCTATCCATTGCCACCCCCTGGTCTCCATGGCATCCTCATGTCACCCAGAGCTGTCCCACCACCTTGCTGGTTCAGAGCAGAGCTATGAAGAGTTCACGAAAGAGGAGTGAGCAGGGAAGAAACAAGCCCACAGGTGAATGTCACTAGACTATATCCTTTTTTTTTTTTTTTGCGGTACGCGGGCGTCTCACTGTTGTGGCCTCTCCCGTTGCGGAGCACAGGCTCCGGACGGGCAGGCTCAGCGGCCATGGCTCACGGGCCCAGCCGCTCCGTGGCGTGTGGGATCTTCCCGGACCGGGGCACGAACCCGCGTCCCCTGCATCGGCAGGCAGACTCTCAACCACTGCGCCACCAGGGAAGCCCTAGACTATATCCTTTTAACACTCCTTAAATTTGGACTCCTTAAATACAGCGGGGTCACTGAGTATTCTTGTGTAGTCTCTCGGGTCCTTAAGCAAAACGACAAAAAGGAAACCTCCATCTCCTTTTTAGGTTGGTGAATTGGTCAAGCAATGTCAGGACTCTTTTATCGTTTTTTGTTTTTTTGTTTTTTAATTTTTATGGGGGTAGAGTTGATTTACAATGTTGTGTTAGTTTCAGGTGTACAGCAAAGAGAATCAGTTAGACATATACATATATCTGCTCTTTTTTAGATTCTATTCCCAGATAGGCCATTACAGAGTCCTGAGTTCCCTGTGCTCTACAGTAGGCCCTTATTAGTTATCCATTTTATATATAGTAGTGTGTATATGTCATTCCCAATCTCCACATTTATCCCTCGGTGCCCCCTTACCCCTGGTAACCATAAGTTTGTTTTCTGCATCTGTAACTCTATTTCTGTTTTGTAGATAAGTTCATTTGTACCCTTGTTTTTATTTTTATTTATTTATTTATTTTTTTTTTATTTTTTATTTTTTGCTGTACGCGGGCCTCCCACTGTTGTGCCCTCTCCCCCATTGCGGAGCACAGGCTCCGGACGCACAGGCTCCGCGGCCATGGCTCACGGGCCCAGCCTCTCCGCGGCATGTGGGATCTTCCCAGACCGGGGCACGAACCCGTATCCCCTGCATCGGCAGGCGGACTCTCAACCACTGCGCCACCAGGGAAGCCCTGTACCCTTGTGTTTAGATTCCACGTACAAGCAATACCGTATTTCATCGGATGTTTAACGCCAAGTTAGCTGTGAGCTCTTAAGCAATTGTCGTCAGTGCCACGCCAGGCCCAGTACAATACTGCTGGTTTCCCAGGGCCAAGCTGCTCCCTCTCTGTCTCTCTCTCCAAAGCAAAATAAAAGAACATCACTGAGCATCTTGGAACCACATTGCCCAGTTTCTGGGACACAGAATCGATGGGCCCATCTTTATTTTTCCCTACAAGATGTGTTCTTGTGTACTACTCTCCTTCCCATTTCCTAGAGTGTCTTCCAGCAAATGATGGCAAACATAATATAAACACCACTTGCGGAAGAGATGGTCTTTTATTAGTTCTTAGAAAGGCCTTCATTTCCTTCCAGGCTCATCACTCTAACTAGGAACCCGCTGATGGTTGGGAGTGAAGCAAATAGATCAGAACAGTAAACACCAGGTTTTCGAAATATGGTTATGCTTCTAATGGTAAAATAATTATAAGCTGGGACCTTAAAGCATGCTTCCATTTACCCCCAGGAAGAATTGTACTGTTACAGCGTGATGCTAGATTAAGACTGGAGTTTTAAATGATTGAATTGTGTCTCTCTTGAAGTGGTGCCGCTTTATCTCTAGAGATCGGGAGAAAATAAAATTTCATTTCATATTTAGAATATTTTTTACCTGAGGAGCTGTTTGGATTTCAGAACTGATTTCTCATGTAGAAGAGATGTGTAAATGTCAGGAAATTATTCAGAGTTCCGTGTTAGTGATCACCACTTGGGAGGATGTAGTCAGCCACAACAACCAGAGTTTTGGTTCTGGACACAGGTTCTTTTTATGCAAATGGAATTTTACACAAATGATCTCAAATCCCAGGCTCTTCATTTCTCGATTGTTTATCGGCTCGCTCTTAGGCAAGAATTGAGTTCAAAAGCCTCCTGGTTCCAGACCATCCATACAATCCGTGCCACCTGCATACCCCTTTCTGCCTGAGTGTGGCTTTGTTGATGCCACTTGAAATGATCACCCATTAGGATTTATTTTTGCCAATCTACATGCCTCAGCCCAGACTGGGCAGATCATTAGCGGGTGGGAAGGGAGGCTCAGGAAATGAGTGCCCTCCAGCACTTGTCATGTCACTGTGTGACTGTTGCCTGGTCTGGTAAAGCAGAAAGAGCCAGCAAGGGGTGCTT
Source organism: Mesoplodon densirostris (assembly GCF_025265405.1). NCBI lineage: Eukaryota > Metazoa > Chordata > Mammalia > Artiodactyla > Ziphiidae > Mesoplodon > Mesoplodon densirostris. The sequence goes on from NC_082674.1 coordinate 71,255,117, forward strand.
TTCTCCTGCCCAGGACACTGAACTCACAGAAAATGTGGCAGCACATGGGGCCGAGGCAGTCAGATCTCACCAGAGAGACTGGGATAGATGTGTTTCCCCAGTTGCTCAAGGAAAAGATTCCAGCAGATGCCAGGGGGCCAAGGGACAAAGAAAGCTAAAGGCATGATGGGAATAACCCTCTGAGGCCGCAAGGTGAAGAGGTGGGAGAGCCGTTGGCAGTCAACCAGTTACTACGAAGACGTCAAAGGCGCTAGCTGTGCACACTGAGTTTTCGAATCTCTTGCAGAATGAAAGGCTAGCCCAATGTGGACCGTCTGACAGATGCAGGTGGTACATGTGGGTATCTTCTGGGCCTTGACTGATCTGTCCTTTCCCAGGCCTGCACCTGGAGAGCAACCCTGCAGGTCAGAAAGGTTGGACCTCCTGGAAGATTTCCACAATCCCTGGAGGCCTGTCCTTTCCAGGGGGAGTTCTCCCTCCACCCAGCTGTGCCTGCATTTCCCCTCAGTGGGCTAGGGGATCCCTTCGCCCCCTCTCCTCCACTCAACAACAAAGCAAGACCATCTCAGGATGTCTGGGAAGAAAGCCACTGCTTAATGAAAAAATAAGTGAGGGCCTATCTACCTATCAGTAACTATTGTTTGATAGTTATTAATGGTTGCCAGAGACAACATGTAAAAGTTATCCTGGTGACTTTGTTAAAAACAAAGTAAGGGCTTCCCTGGTGGCGCAGTGGTTGAGAGTCCGCCTGCCGATGCAGGGGACGCGGGTTCGTGCCCTGGTCCGGGGGGAACCCACGTGCTGCGGAGCGGCTGGGCCCGTGAGCCATGGCTGCTGAGCCTGCGTGTCCAGAGCCTGTGCTCCGCAACGGGAGAGGCCACAACAGTGAGAGGCCCTCGTACTGCAAAAAAAAAAAAACAAAGTAAAATTGGTCAAAGTCCATAGAGGTAAATTTATTCCTTTTAAATAGCATACTTTTAAGGATGACCAACCATCCTCGTTAGTTCCTGGCCAGACTGGGATGGTTGGTCACCCTACTTCTAGTTAATATCGCAGTAGCTGGTTTAGGTTATTGAAAGATAAACTATTAAGTGTTTCAGACCTGGATAGCAAAAATCTAACAGGTGATTCACTCCCTTAGCTTTATCTACAGAAGTAAAAGCATTAGGAAAACCCAGTGACTCGGGAGTCAGGAGCTTGAATCCTGGCACCCCACCTACAGACTGTATGAACTTGGGCAAGCTGTCACTCCTTCCCCCTGCGCCTCGGTTACTTTATCTATAAAGTTAGAGCAGGGCTTCCCTGGTGGCGCAGTGGTTGAAAGTCCGCCTGCCAATGCAGGGGACACGGGTTCGTGTCCCGGTCTGGGAAGATCCCACATGCCGCGGAGTGGCTGGGTCCGTGAGCCATGGCCGCTGAGCCTTGCGTGTCCGGAGCCTGTGCTCCGCAACGGGAGAGACCACAACAGTGAGAGGCCCGCGTACCACAAAAAAAAAAAAAAAAAAGAGCATATCTCGGCGGATTGTTATCTGAATTCAGTGAGCTAATACATGTGTGATATTGTGATTTATAAGAAGAAATATGTATTTGGTCATTGTCCTTTTTCTGGCACAGAGATCCTAAGACCTTTGGAATTTCTTGTGATGCGAGCAATCAAGGTGTCTTTTGTTATGTTAACGAGGTACGATTTGGACTGAACCTAAGGATGGGGGCTCGTTGCCAGGGGAGCCAACCCTGTGCTTGGGGTGTTGGAACTTTCAGTCCACTCCCTGACCTCTGGGGAGGGGAGAGGGGCTGGAGGTTGAGTTCGGTCACCAATGGCCAGTGCGTTAATCAATCATGCTTGTATAATGAAACCTCCATGAAAACCCACAAGGATGGGTTCGGAGAGCTTCTGGGTTGGTGAACACGTGGAGATAAGGGGAGAGAGTGGCCCCAGAGAGGGCATGCGAGCTCCGCACCCCTTCCCCATCCCTTGCCCTAGGGCATCTCTTCCCTCTGACTGTTCCGGAGTTACATCCTTTTATAATAAACTGGTGATCTAATAAGTAAAATGGTCCTCTGAGTGCTGTGAGCTGCTCTAGTAAATTAATCAGTCCCGAGGAAGCGTTTGTTGGAACCTCTGACTTGCAGCCAGTCGGTCAGAAGCACAGGTGACAGCCTGGGCCTGGGATGGGTGTCTGAAGTCGGGGTGGTCCTGTGAGACTGGGCCCTTAGCCTGTGGAGCCTGAGGCCGTCTCCACATAGATAGTGTCAGAATTGAGTTGAATTGAAGGATACCCAGCTGGTGTTCAGAGAATTGCTTGCTTGGTGGTGGTGGTGGTGGAGAAACCCCGCCCCCCACCCCCCAACACACACACACAGTTATACACCACACTCCTAGTGAGCTGTGGTCTCCAGCTCATCCCAGGGAGCGTGGTGGAATGTTTCCACCATTTCTTCACGGATTTAAAGGTAGGCTTTTTCCTAGTGAATCTTTAGGAAGGAAAAAAAATGACACTTATAAAAGGTAATTATATGTGGTTTTTTTCACTGTCACATTACAAATATCAATTATGTAGAAGATTATTTCAAACATCAAAACTTTTACGTGCACGCTGGTCAGTTAATTTATTCAACAAATAATCAAAATTGCATTTTGTCTCTGAGACTTTGTAGTTTACCGAATGCTTCCTGACAGATCATTTTATTTATTGAGGAACTTCTATGTTCAATTTGGTGCTGTGAAATTGTCAGTCCTTGGAGAGAGAGCGAGAGTCGGGGGGCAGGGGGTGGGGGTGTGTGCTGAGGGGCAAGCTCCAACGTGAAATATTTGAGGCCAGGCAGAGGCCAAGACATAGCAGCCGGAAGTGGAAGGGACACAGGCTGACCTGGCTCAGGAAGTACAGCTGGTGGTCGGGCATCGTGGTGGACTAGGTACAGTGGTTCTAGTTTTAGAAACAATTAGCTCTAAGTGACCAGTCAGGCAGCCGAGGGGAAGCAGAGGGAGGCTGTCCTAGTTCTCAGACATCTGCCCGCGGCATCTAGAGCGGGAGATGTGGGCCTCTGGAGCCAAGGACCTGGAGACGGAGGTGGTGAGAGGCAGGCAGAGTCTAAGAGCCAGGGGGGCTGCATCTCAGGGCAGGACACTAGTCATAAAGGGAAACCAAGGATGGATAGGACCACAGAAAGAAGCTCTAGGCCAGATAGGAGGTAGGGGATGTGCAGGTTGGGTGGAGACGTCTGGTTCTTCAGGTCCTTGTCTGATTGGAAGGAAGGGAGATGCAAACGATGGCACTGGCATTGGGGCTGCAGTCCCATCTACCTTACCTCAGACCCAGGCATCCCCAGATTGGGGCAGGAAACTGTCCATCTATACATCAGTTAGGGACCTGTCAGGACATGGAGAGCACGTGCAAACTGGGTAGCTGGACGATTTAATAAAGGAGCTATTTATAAAGATCTGTGCAGAGTATAGGGAAATCAACAGAAGCCAGAGCAGAAGTACTAGACATAGTCAGTTCCACCCTTAAGCTGAGCAGAACCCAGGGAAAGCAGTGTTATATGGAAAGGGCTGCCTGATAGAATATGTGGCTTTCCATGGAGGGGTACACCCAAGCCAAGGCAATGCAGTACGCAGGGGGTTGGCAGGAAAATACCTCCACCTCACCTTTCTCCCACCTCCGATACCTTTTTGGTACCTCTCACTGGCCACATCAACCAGAAGGCAGAAGGCAGGTACGGCTGTTAGTGTAGTCCATACAGGCCAGCCTCCCTGGGCACAGAGTGGGCCGAAGAAGGGTGCAGAGTAGATCTGGAGGAACGATGGGAAGTAACCAGAAGACTTCACCCTCTTTGTGTCTTAGCTTTCTCATTGTTTTTCATTTGAGAAATAATTGATATCCTCAACCAAGGGCACATATAGTCCTCTTGGTGATGGTATCAGGGCCAATTTATCCATACTCCCTCCAAAATCAAAAGCATTAGCACAGCTAGTAAATTTCCTATGAGGACAGAAAACAAGGGTAACAACAATTCATCAACAGACACGCAGATGCTACAGTCCCCATTTTCGTAGCTGGTCACAGGCCTAAGTTATAACATAGCTTTCTCCCCCCACCATGCATTCCATGTGCCCCCTTCCCTCTGCCAGCATCTTGGTTGGACAGCGGAGGGGCGCAGCATCAACAAGATCTTCATTTCTGCAAAATCTGATTCACTGGTGGTCTTGCCTTGATCAGTTGACAGTTTCTCTTTTGTCCAGAACTACTGGGCAAGTGAGGATGACAAAGCAGCGCAGGGCATCTCCTGGATTGCAGACATAATTCTTCTTGCCCCGGTTCTGTAGCAGTTACCCAACCTCCCTTTTGGTGATCAGAACCCCAGACAACACAGTGACCCCTTTCTTCTAGTGGTTCAATGACAAGAGGAGGCCAAAACGACCAGAAGACCTTCCAACAGAGCAGAACCATGCCTGTGGCCCCGGGTGAAGTCTTCCTCCCTTGGATACTATTAACTCTAAACCATCTGGAACCAAAATTGTGGGAACAGAAAGTACAAATTCCTTCCGGTGTTGTCTGGTGTATCAGTGAGAGAAGCCGCTTCTACCTCCAATCCTTGGTTCCCCAAATTCTGGAGGTGATGGTACCATATACTAGCAGCTGGTTTAAGGCTTATACTTCATCCTGAACATGCCTGGGCCTTCAGCGGGCCATTGCAGCATTCTATCAAGACAGCTCTAGCTAGCTAATGGGACATAGGGGAGACCAGTGAGTTCTGCGCCATGATCCCATAGTCCCAGTTTCTTTGCTCTGACATGTGTCCTCTAGTTGTAGGACATCTTGTATGGGATACCACAATGGCAGATAAAATAGTCTCTAGGGTGCTTCAGGTGAGGAAGGTAAATCTTTCCCTAGAACTACAAATGCCTGCCCCTTCATGATATAGCTGGTTTAACACAATCAGTTTGCTGCCAAGGCTGATCCCCTCTTAATACCCCACAGTCATTCCCTTTTTTCTTAAAGCTTCATGTTTTCCTAAGAAACCCACCCTTACTGCATATCAGCTCGACTACAAATTGAGAGCAAAGTCAGTACATATTCCTTTTTCAAACCAGACTTGAGACAGTGGAAGATAACATTGACCATTCTTGTATTTCTGCTGGTGTCCAGGCCCTGGGGCTTGCCCTCACATCCCCATCCTGGTGGAACACTGGAACAGGCATGAGGACTCCCCACTCGGACGAGTCACCTTCTTGTGTGTCCTTCTGTGGTTCATGATCTTAAGGTTTCCCCAAGCCACCTGAGAGACTGAAGTAACTTGGCTCTGTTGAAGCCTGGAATTAAAAACGTCCTTGAGAAGCGTTTGTGAAATCTCTCTTACTGGAATGTGGATTAAAAAGGCTTGCTGGGGTACGCTGCTAAATCTTTACAAATGTTTAAGATAAAGCGCAAATGAGAAAAACATATTCAGTGAGTCTTTTTGGTTTGGGCTAAATTGTGTTCTTAATTCTCTTCTACTGAAATGTGTTATGATCAGGGAGAATGACCGCAGGCCAGATGGTGAAACCGTTGTCCTTTTGTAGTTGGGGTGACTTCCCCTCGAAGCACTATGCTATTTCTTTCTGACTCGGTCTCATTTTCTCTCTCTCCCACCTCACTCATGACACAGAAGTCAATATTTGGCATCCTTTTATTTAGTAACATTACAGTGACCATGAGTCACTAACACGGTGTTCTGGACCACTGGCAAGCTTTTTAGACGGAAGTGGAGACTTGGGTGGGCTAAGTTTCTTACTAATTAAGATAGCTGAAAAGAAACTGATAAAAAATGGCAATGAGAAGAAAGTAGATTGTGTGGGGAAAAAACTGGACTTCTATGATTTTGTAGTATTTTTAAGTAAAATTATTTTGGAAGTATAACATACAGAAAATGATACAAATCATAAGTAGCTCAAGGAATTTTCCCCAAATGAATCATGTGTAACCACTATCCAGATCAAGAAACAATCTTGCCGCCTCCTCGGAAGCCCTATTTGTGTCTGCTTTCATCATTTTATTACTATTACCCCTAAGGGTAACCACTATCAAGACTTTTATCTGCAGCAGTTTGTCTAGAATTATACGTATGCACACATTTGTGAATTGGTTCTCTCACGCAAAATTGTGTTTGTGAAATGTATTCATGTTATTGCATGCAGAGTAACACATTCATTGCTAGCGGTCTGGAGCAGGGACAGGCAAATTACCCCAGCCTGTCCTTGTATGGCCCACCAACTAAGAATGGCTTTTGCATTTGTAAAGAGTCATAAAAAAACACACACAAGAGGGCTTCCCTGGTGGCGCAGTGGTTGAGAGTCCGCCTGACGATGCAGGGGACATGGGTTCGTGCCCTGGTCCAGGAAGATCCCACATGCTGCGGACCGGCTGGGCCTGTGAGCCATGGCCACTGAGCCTGCGCGTCTGGAGCCTGTGCTCCACAATGGGAGAGACCACAACAATGAGAGGCCCGCGTACCGCAAAAAAAACCCAAAAAACAAACACACACACACACACACACACAAGAATATGCAGCAGAGACAACATGTGGCCTGTAAAACCTAAAATATTTACTCACTACCCCTTGACAGAGAAAGTTTGCTGAACCCTGCTGTAGAGAATTGTGTTGTGTGACTATACCACAATTTATTGTTTTATTCTACTGCCAAGGGATATTTGGGTGGTTTTCAGTTTTTATCTGTCATGAAGCGTGCAATGGTTGCATGTGCATTTTGGTGTCTATGAGTACACATTTCTGTTGGGGATATACCCAGAGATAGAATTATTGGAGTATAAGGTATGAAGATATTCAGTGTTAGTAAATACTGCCAAACAGTTGTACAAATTTACATACTCATCCGCAGTGATTGGGAATTCTAGTTGTTCCACATCCTTGCCAATACTTGGTGTCACCCATCTTTTTAATTTTGGTCATTTCATTGTATGTGTAGTGGTATCTCCTTGTGGTTTTGGTTTGTATTCACCTGATACCTCATGGCATACATACTTTTTCATGTGTTTATTGAACATTTGCGTATTCCTTTTGTGACATAGCTGCTCACATGTTTTGTCCAAGGTTTGTCTGTATTTGCCTTATTGATTGGTAAGAGTATCAAATTATTTGTTAGATAGGATTGCAGATACCTTGTTCTACTCAGTGATTTGTACCTTAACTCCCCAGTGGTATCCTTCGATGAACAGAAATTCTTGATTTTAATAGTCTAACTTACCAGTTTTCCTTTTTGGTCAATGCTTTTTGTATCCTATTTAAGAAGTCTTGGCCTACCCTCATGTCACACAGGTATTCTCCAATGTTTTCTTCTAGAAGTGTTATTGCTTACCTTTCACATTTAGATCTACAGTTCATCTAGAATAGGTTTCTTTGTATGGTGTGAGGTAGATATCAAGATTCATTTTTGTCTCCTATAGTATCTAATTGGTCCAGCACTGCTTTTGGGGAAAAAAAGGATGATTTCTCTACTCTACTACAGTGTCACCTTCATCATGAATTAGTTGCAGTATATGTGCAGATCTGGTTTGGACTTATGAAGGTGTTTCATAGGAATTCATCTATGGATGAGTAGGAACTTCAGCTTTCTCCTCTAAGAGTGTCTTGACACTTCTTGGCCCTTTCTGTTCCCATATAAATTCATTGAATTGAAGAGGAAAAATGAGATTTTTATAGTATAAAAAACAAATATGATATATCCCTCCATTTATTTAGGTCCTCTTTAACTTCTCTGTATGCTGTGTTGTAATTTTCAAGGCAGAAGAATTACGGTTGACCCTTGAACAACACAGGTTTGAACTGCATGGGTCTACTTATTTGCAGATTCTTTTCAATAGTAAATAATACAGTGCTGCTTGGTCTGAGGTTGGTTGAATCCTCTCATGCAGAGCCACAGATTTGGAGGAACTGCTGATATAGGGGGCCGACTATTAGTTATATGTTGAAATGACAAAATTATACAGTAGAAGAGAATAGCTGTTGCCGGAGGTTAGAGATAGGAGCAGGGGTTAGTAGTAAGGAGGAGGCAGCTGTGGGTATGTAAGGGTAGCATGAGGGCTCTTTGCAGTTGAACTGTTCTGTATCTTGATTGTGGTGGTGGTCATGGAAATCCACCCATGTGATGAAATCCCATAGAACTAAACACACACACACATGCACACATAACACAAACAAGTGCCTGTAAAACTTAAGAAATCTTAATAAGATCAGTAGATTTTATCAGTGTCAATTTCTCAGCTATGATCTTTACAAAACACTAGTTAAGCTTTTTTAATAAAGGCATTGAGAATTTGGACAAAAATGAGGACAGTAGAGTGAGAAAGGAAGCAGTGTATGTAACACGCAGATAATAAAGGATGATAACCTGGGAAAATTTTTTCTTAAATATTTAACTAGAACCTCATCAGTTTTATTGATGTTCTCAAAAAACTAGTTTTTTGTTTCATTAATATTTCCCTATTTTTCTATTTCACTGATTTCTGCTTTGATCTTTATTATTTCCTTTCTTCTGATTACTTTAGGTTTCATTAGCTCCTCTTATTTTTGTTTCTTAAGGTTTAGTCTTTGAAATTTTTTCTCTTCTAGTATAGGTGTTCAGTGCTATAAATTTCCTTTTAAATATAGCTTTAGCTGCATCTCAAACATTTTTGATAGGTTATGTTTTCATTTTCATTCAGTGCAAAATACTTTCTCATTTTGTGTATTTTTTCTGAGATCCGTAGGATATTTGGAAATCTCTTATTAATTTCCAAATATTTGAGGATTTCCTAGGGATTTTTATTATTTATTTCTAATTTAGTGTCATTCTAGAGAGCATACTTTGGATGACTTCATCCCTTTTTACATTATTGAGAATAGTTTCATGACCTGGAACATGGCTTATCTTGGTAAACGTTCCATGTGCTCTTGAAAAAAATACACATTCTGCTGTTTTTAGGTGGAGTGTTATTTGATGTAAATTGGGTCAGCTACATTGATAGGGTTATTCAAATCTTCTGTATTAATTCTGATTCTCTGTATACTTGTTTTCTCAATTGTGGATAGATAGATGGTGAAATCGTCTTCCATAATTGTGGATTTCTCTGTTTCTCCTTGCAGTTCTTTCCATTTTTACTTTATATATTTTGAAGGTCTGTTTCAGAAACATAAATATTACAATTGTATGTCCTTTTGATTAATTTATCTGTTTATCATTATAAGTGACCCTCTTGGTCCTTGGTAGATTTTTTGCTCTGCAATTGACTCCATCTGATTTTAATAGAACAATCCAAGCTTTCTTTTGACTAGTATTAGTATGGTGTATCTTTTTCCATTGTTTTACTTTTAACCTCTTTGTGTCTTTACATTTCAGTTAGATTCTTGTACGCAACATATACTTGGGTCTTGATTTTTTTTTTAATCCCATTTGACAATCTTGCCTTTTTAATTGAGGTGTTTAGGTGGTATACATACATCTTCTTTATCCATTCATCTGTTGATGGATACTTGGGTTGCTTCCATATCTTGGCAGTTGTAAATAATGCTGCTAGGAACACTGGGTTCAAACTAGTGGGGTTTTTTTTTTTGGATAAGTACCCAGCAGTGGAATTGATGGGTCATATGGTAGCTCTATTATTAGCTTTTTGAGAACCCTCCATGCTGTTTTCCACAGTGGCTGCACCAATTTCCATTCCCACCAACAGTGTAGGAGGGTTCCCTTTTCTCCACATCCTCACCAACATTTGTTGTTTGTTTTCTTTTTGTTGATAGATATTCTATCACAGATGTGAGGCGATATCTCATTGTGGTTTTGATTTGCATTTCCTTGCTGATTAGCTATGTTGGCCATCTGCCTTTCCTGGAAAAATGTCTGTTCTGATCTTCTGCCCATTTTTTAATTGAGTTCTTTGTTTTTTTGGTGCTGAGTTGTATGAGCTATTTATATATGTTGGATATTAATCCCTTATTGGTCATATCATTTGCAAATATTGATATTTTCTCCCATTCAGTAGGTTGTCTTTTCATTTTATTGATGATTTCCTTTGCTATGCAAAAGCCTTTTAGTTTAATTAGGTACCATTTGTTTGGTTTTGCTTTTTTGTTCTTTTACTTTAGGAGACAGATTTTTTTTTTAATTGCTGTTATTTTTGTCAAAGAGTGTTCTACCTAAATTTTCAGTTATATTTTTAATTTCTAGAATTTCCCTTTAATATATTAGAATTTTCTATTGAAATTCTTCACCATATCATCTACTCTTACAAACTCATTCATCCTATATGTGAATGTGTATAGTAACTGAAATATCTTGATCACCTTTGTTTCTATTTTTATTGCCTATTTTTCTCTTGACCTTCTTTTATATATACTTGATGTTTTAATTAAATGTCAAACATCATGTATGAAAACTGAGGAGATTGAGGAGCTTTTTTCTTCCTTCAGAGAGGATTAATGTTATCTCTGACAGATAGCTCAAATAGCTCAGTTTACCTTAATCCTTGGTTCAAAGCTATGTTATAGACTTTGCAAGACTGAATCTATATTTAATTCAAGACTACATTTAGTATGTACTCCAGACCTTCAGCTGAGAGCATGGGTGTTTACTAGAGCTTGGAGGGTGCCAGACTCACAATGTTTATCTTCCCAGATATACAAGACCACTAAAACCTCTGCATTATTTTCCAGCTGGTTTTGTAGAGGTTTCTGAGCCTTTTGTATTACACAAATTAAGAATCAGGAAGTGCCTCAAGGGGAAAACTGCTATGGAGTGTCAGGCTCACTTTCCTGAACTTCTCTTCCTTCTACATACTGGGCCCTTCAAGTCTTGGCCGCCTTGGCAACCCCAAACTCCTCTTTTGCCTTTGCATCCCTGTGAGATTAGCAAAAGCTCTTCTGACTTATCTGATTCTTGATAACCTTCTTCTTCCCAGTTCAACCTTACTCTCTCTGTATCAGGTATCAGCAAATGTCCTAAGAGGAAGAATGGAATGAAAATGGTTGCGTTCTCAATGGGTTTCCATTTTCTTGAGAGCTTTGGCCCCCTCAGATGCTGGCATTTGTCCCAGCACCTCCCTAGTGCCCTCAAACAAATTTACTGTGTATTTACTTTTCTACTCCTTTTCAGCTGAAGCATTTGTCTACTACAGATCACTCCATCATAGCCTAGAGAGAAATACTCTCTAAGATTTTAATAAAAAAAAAGTTTGAATTGTGCACGTGAAGATGCCAAAGATTCTATACTATTTTTCATTTGACTCTAGTTGGTCACACTTACTAGTACTAGTGTTCATGAGTCTTCTCATGATATTTTCTGTTGTGCTCATAGTAATGAAATAACTGATTGCGGTGGTAATAACAGTGGTGGTGTCTATGGAAGAGTAAAGTTTTGAGATGTTAAACTTTCCAATATTTCCATCTTTTGCTTTTACCACTTTTACAGAGAGTTTTTTCTGTGTCCATTGTCCCATGTGAAAATATGACAGAATGGAGAGTGAAGAGGCCTATGAGTCTCTGGCTTTGGTGTTCCAAAAGCCTAGGCCTTTAGGACAACTTAGAGAATGTGAGGCCTCAGCAAAACTCTTGAGAGAAACAGGGTGGAGAGAGTAGAGGTCTCGCTGCTCCAAGACAAAAACATAGTTCCCCGCAGTTGATGGTGATAGAAAGTGACGGGAGAGAGAGAGCCGTGGTATAGCAGATGCCATTGGTGCCCTGCCCCAACCCTCTGGCCCCAACTAACCACCTTAGAATATGCCCATCTGACATCCAACTGCCACGGCCTACACTTCTATGCCTGAGGATTTTCTGTGGCTCCCAAATCTCATTTTGCCTTCATCTTTGGCAGACTGAAAGTATCAGATGACTAGTCCCTCCAGCAAACAGCTTTCAACCAATGACAGATAAGGATCGATATATAAATACTCCAGTCCCCAACCCGACTTGTGTGTTCTACATGGGTTGCTATGTCATTTCCCCAGAAGGTTAAGTCCCAGTTAACCATAGTGGCTTGATAATTCCTTCTTCTGGCTGCTTCCCCTCCCTGTCTCTCTCCCCAACTCTCCTACTGGTGTTTTCTTCATCTCCCGAAGAAACCATTTGCACTAGAATCCTTATCTCGAGAGCCTACTTCTCGGGGACTCTAACTAAGACAGGGCTTAGACTGGTGCAGATGCTCCAGGACCTGGTTCCCAGACAGTAGCCAGAGGGGACAACAAGACTCCAGAGATGAAAGGCCGAGGATTCAGGGGGGCTGTGAGCCATGAGGCATGGTCAGCCTCACAGAATGTTTGTTGAAGGAGCATTAAATTAAGAAGAATCTTCTGCACTAGTGAGTGGTCTGTTTCCTGGTTGGGTAGATAGTGGTCAGCTACATTTTGAAAGTAAGTAAATGACTCACCAGCTAAACACAAGTACTTTTGTCTGCAAGCGTAGCCTGGACTAAGCTTTTTATCAGGATCAGGTGTTCTGGTCCTTTTGCCTTTATTTGCCCTGTATCAACCATCAGAATGTTCAAAAACAGGGAAATTATTCTGAATGTAAGAAGCAAATGGATTTTAATGATTATTCCAGATGCCATTCATCTCAGATCTTCTGAAAGTTTTCCAAAAGGAGCCAGAAGTAATTCTGTTTTTCAGATTTGTCTTAAGTCATTCAAAGTATGATACAAAATGGAGTGATTTCCCTCTTAATTCCCCTTCTAAAACTTCCATTTTGCTCATTAAACATTGTAAATCCAGTGAGATTATGAAACTGGTGATTCAGTTAAGGCTTGAAACCTTAGATATGGCCTCTTGGCTTCAAAATACCAGAAAACGCTTCCTAGCAATTGAAATGTTCATGGCTGCCAGCTGACTCAATACATTCACTCAGGCTGTATAGGTGGCATTTTTCTGTGTGTGTATATGTATACACAAATTTGTCCCCAATACCCACACGTGTTCAGTTTACTCCTCACTCCATTTCTTCTCTTTTCAAAGTAGAAGGAAACTTTCTTCAGCGTTCCTTTAGAAGGGAAACGGCAGGAGATCACAGTAACCCAGTATTAATCATCCAAATCACTCCAGTTATGACGTAATATAGGTAACACAAGTTGTGAAACTAGAAGATCCATAACAAATTGAGCACCTTTAAAGCTTGTTATCAGTCAAACATTCCTCTTCACTTAACATCAGAATCTACTGAGTCAAGAAGTCGACATGTTTTGGGTCAGTATGACATATTTTTATTGGTCCCTCTTATGTCCAATTTCTCTCTTCCCACTCTGTGTCCTGAGAAGCTGAACTCTATAAATGTAGTCAGTGGGCTCCCTTGCTCTCGGGATTCCATTTGGGTTTGGCCAATGGGTGTCACTGGTAGGAGACCAGAGGACAGTAGAAGAGTGATGTCAGGGTAATTAATCTCCAGGTCCCTCTCAGCTGGGTCACTGCAAATGGCTTGTGTCCTTCTACGTAAATCACCGCTCCTTCGAAGTATCCCCGCCTGCCGGCTACAGATATGCTCCCTGGGTCACAGGAGGCGGTTAGAGGAATGGAGGTGGCTGGTAATGGCTTCCTGATGTTGCTAACCCAGATATCCTTCAGCATCCCTTACTGGTTTCCCCTAACCCTGTCCAACAACATTTTAAAACTTTTTTTTTAATTAAACTCTCCTCAATTATAGTGTCTGAGTGAGTATGCCATCTGTTTCCTGCAGGGACCAAGACTGATACAGTTTGTCCCTCCTCATTTGTCAGACGTTAAGCAGAGCAAGACAATGCAATGCTGTGGATTTGCTATGCAAGTCAATTGCAAAGTGAAATTATACATTTTGCAAAAGACGGTAAGACTTCATGAAGCAGATAAAAATGGTGTTGGAGAGCTCTTCGAATCACATGTAAAACTATTATCTAATGCAGTTTAGCAGAATTTCTCTAGTTAAAAATTGAAGAGAAAATCCACGCTTAGGCATTTCAAAAGAGAGTGATTTTAATGTCAAGGATTAAGAGAGGCATTAGGCAAACATATAAATCCTTTGCTGCTGCTGCTGTTGCTTCTTTTTTTTTTTTTTTTTGCTGTACGCGGGCTTCTCACTGTTGTGGCCTCTCCCGTTGCGGAGCACAGGCTCCGGACGCTCAGGCTCAGCGGCCATGGCTCACGGGCCTAGCCGCTCTGCGGCATGTGGGATATTCCCGGACTGGGGCACGAACCCGTGTCCCCTGCATCAGCAGGCGGACTCTCAACCACTGCTCCACCAGGGAAGCACCCCCCGCCGCCTTTTTTTGAGACACTTTCTTTATGCTTGTGTCATAAAACTATCTGAAGTGAAGGATGTCCTTATATGCCATCCTACTCTTTTTTTTAGGAATATTGCACCCAAAAGCCACCCAAAGAATACTCAGTTTATTTCTTGTTTGTCTTGAGAATTAGCATGTAATTACAATTATAACCTACACTTTAATAATGTAAGATAAACTTACTTTCATAATTTTTCACTTTATTTTTAAAGATTAAGTCATAGTCAAACTTCTTATTTCTCTATTGAGTATCAAGTTTTGGTCCCCACTTGAAGTGGATTCACTCAATGTGGCTTTTTTCCGATGACCTTTGGCTAAGAGGACCATCTGAACATCCTTGGAGGAGCTGCAGAAGCCATTGGGGGAGAAGAGACTGTCTATTCCTTAGGAGATTTCTGAGGGCATTCCTCTGGATTTGGGGTTGGCCTCTGGAATCACACAGCCTGGGTTTCAGATTCCAGCTTCAACTCTGCTAGCCCTTTGGCCTTGGTCGGGCCCTCAGTCTTAGGAATCCCATCCCCAGTCACATCGTTGAAGCACTTAGCCCAGGTTTCTAGCACGGGGTAAACACTCAGTTACCATCAGCTCCCAGCAGAATTACTGAAATTATTGTGAAGTTAGTAGTTCTATTTAATAGGCTTCTCTGTTAAACATTATATCAGTTTACTAAAATTAAAACAGTAAATATTGCTTATGTTTCCACCAGTTTCAAAATGACAAGGTTTAGAGAATAAAAGGCAATTGAATTGAAACAGGATCTCTACCTTTCAAAGAAAAGAATCCATAATTTATATAGAAATATCAAAACAAGAGAAGTAGTAAGAAATACCAAAAAAGAGAAGCCTGGGGCTTCCCTGGTGGCGCAGTGGTTGAGAGTCCGCCTGCCGATGCAGGGGACACGGGTTTGTGCCCCGGTCCGGGAAGATCCCACATGCCGCGGAGTGGCTGGGCCCATGAGCCATGGCCGCTGAGCCTGCACGTCCGGAGCCTGTGCTCCGCAACTGGAGAAGCCACAACAGTGAGAGGCCCGCGTACCGCAAAAAAACAACAACAACAACAAAAAAAAAACAAAACAAAAAAGAGAAGCCTGAAAAATAACAGAAGAAAAGGCAATTAAATTAATTAAGACAATAAAAGTAAATAGGGGAAAAATCCTTCTCTAAAGGGCAAATAACAGCTGAAACATAAACTCTAACTAAGCTACTAGACTCCTAATAGAGAAATCAAAATGACAAAGAAATATAAAAATTAAAAGAATAAATAAAGACTCTCAGGAATATGCAAAACGTAAAGGATGCAGGGGAGACAGTACTCATAGTCATACAAAGTTAAATTCAATGTAAAATGCGTTGTAATTATAATGAGAAATGGAACAATTTTATAAATTAGTATAAAGTATAATTAATAACAAAATGAAAGCAAGCAGGAACATTTATGTGCCCCCAAACATAGCGTCAAAATATAGAAAACAAAATTTTAAGACAATTAAAGAGTAACAACCCCCAAATCCAGGGATATAGCAACACACATGGATCAGCCAAAGGCCTACTGAGTATGAAAATAATAACCCCCTCTTAGCTTCTATACCTTAGAACAGAGTTTCCCAACCAACCAATAAGCACTCTTGGGCCATAGGACCTCCGAAGTCCTTAAGTTGTGTCAGGAGCATAGGGATGCTGAAAACTTCCGTTTGGTCACCCCCAGCCTTGAGCAGCTTTTCTTGGTACTTCTCAGAGAACTGATTAAACAGACTCTCTGACCGCATGGCCTGCAGTCCCTGAGACCAGAGAGAGACAGTAGGGTAAGTGACATCCCTCTCTGCCGCCGCCGCCCAGTACACTGAGCTTGGCAAGGAAGTGTCTGCTACCTGGGCATCTGATTTGACAGCCACCTTCAGAGACGTTCCTGTTCTGGGGCAGGTTAAGTCCAGGTAGGAGGACAGAGGGGCAAGTTCCACAGCAAGCACGTGGCTGGGCGTCAGGGAGGCTGAGTGGGTACCTGGCCAAGCCTCAGGCCTACATCTCTGTCGTGTGATTTGGATGCTTTATGGCAGGCGGCTGTGCCTTTCTTTTTTAAAATTTTTCATTGGAGTACAGTGGATTTACAATGTTGTGTTAATTTCAGGTGTACAGCGAAGTGATTCAGTTATGCATACATATATATCTATATTTTTCAGATTTTTTTCCCTTATAGGTTTTTACAAAATATTGAGTAGAGTTCCCTGTGCTCTACAGTAGGTCCTTGTTGGTTATGTATCTTGTATATAGTAGTGTGTTTATATCCCAAACTCCTAATTTATCCCTCTCCCCAACCCCTCGCCACCTTTTGGATATGCCTTTCAATGCTAGCAGCACCGTGACTCGTCTGACAATGAACGTGCAAACTGAAAATGAGAGTCTCCTCACTATTTAAAAATATTCCTATAAAGTTTCATTTGATACAAAAATCCATTTGCATTTCACAGTTTATTTCACCAATACAACTTTCAGGTGTAAGGTGTCAGATGCTTTAAATACCATTTTCACTGTTGTAGAAGTTTTTGTGGTTATTTATAAAGTTTAAGTTTGTCTTACCTATAAAGGATGCTTGTATCAATAGTAAAAATGAAAGACTGACAGAAATTATTCTTTAAAAGTCTTGGTTAGGAATTATATGCTGCATAGAACAAGAGAATAAAAAAGAGTGTTGCATGAAAGTTAAAAAAAAAATGCAATGATTACACTTAACCAGTGGGAGAACTGATACTTCAGTATTTATTCTAAAATATTTGTTCCTAAAGTAATACTTCAAATATATGAGGCCAAGAATATATATACATATATATGTATACATATATATATACACACATATATATGTATGTATAACTGAATCACTGTGCTGTACACCTGAAACTGACATGACATTGTAAATCAACTATACTTCAATTTAAAAAATAAGTAAATAAATAACATTTTTTAAAGAAGAGAAAAAAGAATAAAATGAATGAGATAGACCTACACAGAATATCAGTTAGCATTCTGAATTGAAAGCTACATACCTGTTTTGAAGCCAAGGACACCATTTAAAATTTATTTTGGTCATGCAATGTAGTTAAACCTACATGGTATCAATTGAATGTTTTTTTTTCCCCCCACTGGCATGCTTTAATAACATGTATGAAGTCTTATCACTGTCCCGTTCCTGTGCTTTCAGCATCTCATTTATATGCAAATTCTCGTGTATGCAACTTATTCTCTGGTAAACGGTGCCAGTGGATTGAGTGGCTCCATAATTATGTTCCGTCCCCATCTACCCTATTTGTTTCTTATTTTATCCCTGCCACAGTCCCTGCTTCCTGTTCCAGTCATGAATTACTGAGCAGCTCCCGCAGCAATTTTTCTTGTGTGTGATGGGATGCATACCTCCCTCCCCTTGATCTGTTACCCATTTACCTGTACTTTCTAAACCCAGTGCATGAGACTTGTCCCTTCTTGCTTTTGATTGTTTCCTTTGTTATTTCCTTTTAATCTGGAAGTCTTTCGTTCTAATAGAGATAAATCATTCCACTAACTATCTTGGCCCCTTCCCTCTCCTCCCTCAGGTGCTTTATGTGCTGCTGAAATTTCCTACTACCAGTAAAATGATTTTATATATGTGTGTGTGTTTGGGGCTGCTCAGGAAAATTTCATGTGGGATGGTCATGCCAGGAATAAAGATTATGCTTACAGATTTACATATAAATCTAAACACAATGTGTAGACTTGTTTTTACACGTACGTACAAAGGTATGTGAATAAAGTGTCTGTGTGTGTGTGTGTGTGTGGAGAGTCTACATGTGCCCTGGAACAGTAATACTTGTGTTTGAACCCTAGATCTATCATTGATTATTTGTGTGACCTTGGGCAATTTCTTAAACTTCTCTACTTCATGTGCCACACTGGTAAAATAAGGATAAGAATAGTATCTATTTCACAGGGTTTTTGGAGGATTAAATAAATAAATACATACAAAGTGCTTCTTGGGGCATTGTAAGCATCAATGCAATAAATGTCAGCTATTTTTCATTATCACACAGGACAAACAATAGATATAGACATACACAAAGAGGTATCAATTAGATTAGATCCTTCTGTTCACTCAAACAAAATTCACAGCACCTGCTGAGTGCAAGAGGCCTCGCTAGAGTGCTCAGAGGGGTGTGATGGGGAAACTCTCACCTGTGCATCTGTGAGCCT
This sequence comes from Mesoplodon densirostris, assembly GCF_025265405.1. Lineage (NCBI taxonomy): Eukaryota > Metazoa > Chordata > Mammalia > Artiodactyla > Ziphiidae > Mesoplodon > Mesoplodon densirostris. The sequence goes on from NC_082674.1 coordinate 71,273,600, forward strand.
TCCCAGTCCTCCTGGGTGAGGACTGAGGCAAGCCCCCTCCCTCAGTAGCTAGTCTCCATACCTAATCTGGCAACCTGGCAAAGGAGGCTGCCCACACCCACTGTGTGGTTGGGAATGATGATAAAGCTCCAATTGGCACTGACCAGCCCATCCTCACCCATTTACCACCTAAGCTGTTCCGTTTGCCCAGCAGGGAATTGCAGGATTCCCAGACACACCTTCCCATCCCACCTTCATAGAGAGGCTTCCTCATGCAGCCCATCTTGGTCCAGCGCGTGCTGCCCACATGGGCTTGTTTCCTGGTCCCGGCAGCCAGGACCAGGCGTGTTTCCTGTGCTCTCGTTCCCCACTGTGGGGCATGAGGATGTAGGATGCATCACTTCCCTGCAGGGAGGGCTCGAGAACTTTACCAAGTACACAGGCAATTGGCTCAAGGGAACAACAGCTCCACAAACACAGCCCTTCCCCGGGGCAGAGGTAAAGCCCTAACTTTCTCCTGCTGGAGAAGCAGGGCGGGGGTGGGTGGGGTCGGGCATCCTGCCGCTGACCCGCTGGGTGCAGCGCGTTCGCCCCATCTCTTCCGTCATCCTCGTTCATCACTTCCTGCTCCCGGCTCCAAACACACCCGGCAGTATCACTTTCACAAAGGGCTTTGCAGTTTGCAGCCTGCTTTGGAAACTGCCCTGTACCTATGGGAGGATGTGTCCTGTGCTTCCCAATTTATAGATGAGGACACTGCAGCTCTGAGATATTCTAACTTGCTCCAGGTTGCACAGCAGGACAAAGCTAACACGTGACAGAATTTGGGCTCGTAACTGGTTTCACCCAGCTGCAGTGTAATGACCTTTTCGTTCATGGACTCCCTCAACAAATCCTTACTGAGGACCTAGGTCACGCAGAGACAGGTGTGGACGGGGCTGGCACCACCCCTACCTTGCAAAGCTCCAGCCTCCGGGAGAAGATGCACAACGAAGTAATTGACTGTAACTAAGTGTAGTGGGTGTTGTAGCAGAAGTACTTTTATTAAACATGGTGCCAGGGACCTCCCTGGCCGTCTAGCGATTAGGACTCTGCCCTTTCACTGCTTAGTTCCCTGGTGGGGGAACTAAGATCCCGCAAGCCGCACAGCACGGCTGGAAAAAAACAAACAAACATCGTGCCAGATGTTTTACCAGAGGATGGAAATAAATCTGAATGAAGGCATCTGTGACTAGCCCCACCTCCAGGGACTTGTTTTCAGTGTTTTTTAAAAAATAATCATAATTATTATTTTTATTGATAGTTATCATTTTTTTATTTTATTATTTATCATTTTATTATTTTTTCCTTCTAGTTAATTTACAATGCTGTGTTAGTTTCTGGTGTATGGCAAAGTGATTCATTTATACATATATGGGTATTCTTTTCCGTTATAGTTTATTACAAGACAGTGAGTATAGTTCCCTGTGCTCTACAGTAGGTCCTTGTTGTTGGTCTGTTTTATATAGAGTAGTTTGGACTTGTTGCTGCTCACATCCCAGGCCCGGGATGGGGATGTCTGTACGGGGAACACAGGGATGCTGGCTGAGAGGGGCAGGCAGTCTCCCCCGAGTGCCCCCTGCCAGGGCTGGCACTTGGGGAGCTCATACAAAAGCACGGTGACAAGATGCAGCCCAGAGCATTCAGCAACCTGCCGGTGGTGGGTTATTGCTAGCTGGGCGAGCAGTGGGAAGTGAACGGAAAAGGGAATGAAGGAGGCCTGGCTGGGGATGTTCGCACGGACCCACCCTCAACAGCTGGTAGAAAATGCATTCTCTGACCTGTTACAAGTGTACACTAAAGGATTAACCTGTGTTTTGTGTTTTTTGCTTTTAAGGAAGGGATTCTGCCTTATCAGGAGTAGGTCTCCTTGGTATGAAAATGATGCATTTTATAAGGAGTTTTCTGAATAGTGAGGTAAACAAACAAAATAGCCATAACGATAATCCCCACCAGTTACCGAATACTCTTTACATCCTGTTCAGACACGATGTGGTTGAATTTATACCATCACTCTGTGACGTGGGTGTGGCATAGATGAGGAAGCGGAAGTTAAGTTATGTGCCCGGGGGACCAGAGCCAGTAAATGCCAGAGGCAGGATTCAAACCCAGGTCCTTCTGATATCAGATCCCACCCTCTTAACCACCAAATTGCCCATCGTACCATCCAGCACAGAGGCAAATGCTACAGTGGCCGTGCACAGGCATAATGAATTCTGCCTCAGAGAGGAGTAATGAGGAAGGGTTTTTAGCATCCACGGGGGTCTCGTCAGATAGCCACTGGAAAGAAAGACATCCCCCAAAGAGGAAATGACGTGGGAAAAGACAGAGTGGTCTAGTGTAGCCTGGGTGTTCAGAAAATCACCAGTGGTGTGATGGTCTTGGCTAGTGAAATAGGAGGTAAGTCATGAGAGTGGCAGAGATGATGCCGGAAAGGGCAGAGACTACTGCATCAGGCACCTTGCCCACCCAGCAGTGGGACTCGGGGATTTTCCTGGAAGGAATGGGGAGCCATTGAAGGGTATGAGGTCTGGGAGGAGGGTGAGGAGAGTATCATGTTATCATTTTTGCAGTCTTGAAAAAGAAAATGTGGAGGCAGTTGGGAATATACTCTGGAGCCTGTCCCCTGGGAGATGCATCAGGCAGCCAGGTGTGTCCACCTGTCTGATCATACACCTTCCTTGGTGAAGAAATCATCACAACGTATTCCCAGTAGGTGTGTGATTATTCACAAATGATCACAGTACAATGGTACTCATGCATTATGTGCATTAAAACATGACTGTGGTCCATGCCACTGGGTGGTACCCGTCAAAATGGTTAATGGTAAATTTCATGTTATGTGAGGCTTACCCTCCTAAAAACAAACAAACAAGTAAGTGGGAGTAGATATTCTAGTCTTCCCCTTCCACACCACAGCAAACCGCTTGCACATGGGGTGCACGTGTCCCTTTGATGTCGAGGTCTGGAGGAAGGGCATGGATGTGGAAAAGGAAAAGAGAGAGAGGATTTGAGGTGTGGTTTAAGAGGCAGAACTGATAGAGCTCGATGTTTGGAGGTTGAGGCGTGTGTGGAAAAGGGAAGAAGGCAGAAAGATGCCCCATTTCTGGTTTGGATATAGGAAAAAAAAGTTTTCCCTTTTTTGGGGACTTGGTGTGGCCAGTCCTGGGATCATTTCCCAGGGGTTGGCATAGGATTGGGTGGGGAGTTTCTAGGCACGTCCAGAAGTGAATCCAGCCTGAGGGTATGGGTACATGGTCCTGTTTAGATGAGGAAACTGAGAGTCTAGTCTGAAAAAGCCTTATTAGCCAAGGGCCAAACAAGAGGTCAGAAGGAGGCAAACTCAAGAGTGGGAATCAAGGGGCAAGCTGGGAACAAGGCAGGAAGGCTTTCACAGCCCACATGGAAAGTGATGCAGGCCGGTGGTGGGGGGTCTTCCCGACCAGAGTTTCATTCTGGACCATGGAACCTGATACCCAGGAGATGCCCGGGGGGGAGCAGCAGACACTTGGGAAGAGATGGATGTGGGCTTGGGTAGCAGCATCTGGAGTGCAGAAGAGGCTGCTCGGGAGAACATGAGCCACTGGGCTGAGGACAGAGCCCTGGGGAAGATCAAAATTTAAGACGCCAGCAGAGGAATGGAAGCCTGACAACGAGAGAAATCACCCGACCAAAACCAGGAGAGTTCGGAGTCACGGGGCCAAGGGGAAATTTCCAGAAGAAAGAAGTGGTCCCAGGTGTCCTACAGGGACTACAGGGGGACAAATAAGACAGGCACTGAAAAAGTGTCCATTGGCTAAGCTCCCTGGTGACGTTAGTGAAAGTAATTCTGGAGATGAGTGGGGTGGCGCAGGGGAGAGGCAAGGGCATGGAGCAGGGAGCCCTACTGGTGGATGGAGATGAGAAGGTCAAAACCCTTCAAGCAGAGCAGGCTTGGGTTGTCTGCCTTCTCATCTAATGCTCTTTCTCCTCTCCCAGTGCAGCTTGGCCCTAGAAAGTTCTAGAAGACTTATTACAGTCCAGAGGCAGGATGAGGCTTTTGGTTCTGATCTCTTGGATTTCCAGGCAGTTTGGGAGAACCAGCAGTGTTTCGAACAAGTCAAGTACCCCATCCAAGTCAGGGTACCTGATGATAAGAATATATTTAAGGGATCCAAAAACTTTCCTGGGATTCTTTTCAAGAGTTTGCAGAGTTAGGGAGAGGAGTAGAGTGACAGAGGACTTCTCCTTGGCCTCCCTGACCACGTTCTTCTGGTTTGTGTCAGGGGGTCCCCCAGCGTGGGGTGCAGGCTGCTGCTTCCAGCCTTCTGGTAGACCTGGCCCTGCTGTGGGTGAGAGGCGGCCAGCTGGGTGCCTGGTGGGGAAACGCCATTGGCTGCGTTAGTCACTCGCCTCCACACTTTCACATCCTCTATCAACACCTGCACACTTCAGTGGTGACCACACGCACTCTTCCTGTTTATACGGAAAGTGCCATTCAGAAAGCTTGCCAGGGAGCAGGGAGCTGCACCCTCAGCCTCCGAAGAAAGACTTTGCACAACTTATCTGGGAGAAGAAGAAAAGGAGCCCGTGAGTTGAAAGGTAAGGTCAAGCCAAAGGGCACCTGGGCCCTCCGGGCTGCCTTGGGTGGAAAAGAAGTGACCCTTCCTTTGTATCCTTCAGGGGGTGACCCAGAGGAGCCTGACCCAAGCTCCCCAGGGCCAGGCAGCGGGGACTCTCAATCTGCTCCACAGAGAGAACCCAGGCTTGGGTGAGCGGCCGGACCAATTGGAGAGGCAGATTTGGAAGGTGGTCCCGAAAGGTCACAGCATTCACGGGGGGATAGCGTAAAGAATATATGTATTGAATGCACAACCTGGGTCTGAGCATGTGCACACACAGTTGTGATGGTGGCTGGCCCTGTAGGCCTCCGGAAGAGTGTGTCGGAACTCCATTTAGGCCATTGGCTATACCGCACATAAAGAGCCCATGATATATATGGTCACAGACTGGACCCCAGTGCATGGCCCCAGTGAGTGATCTCAGAGGCCTGGGCACAGGACGGAGAGAGTATGCAGGGCTCACCCTGAGGCCACCGCCACTCCTGCAGAAGTGGCTCAGGACACACGTCCTCCTCGTCGGCAGGGGCTGAGAACGCTATTCATATTCCTTGCACAGCACATTATGTCTATGTGTGTGTGCATGTGTGCATACATCATGCACATATACATGCTACATTATGTGTGTAGACAGGCATACACACGTGATACGTAAAGACCCATATATAATACAAAATAGCAATAGTGACCGTATTTTTGAAACTAGAGAGTTAATGGTATGACAAGAGATTTTTTTTCCTAAAATGTGAATTCCTTGCTATTAAAGTTTTACAAATATAAAAGTGAAATCATATTTGGATATGTATTTCATAACCCCTTTTATTCAAAGAGGTGAAAGTCCCAGGGGATGGGAACTGTTCAGGTAGTCTGGGACCTGCTATTGCCGCAAGAATTAACTAAAGGCCAGATGTTAACTCACACCCACATCAGCAAAGAGGTAACAGTATGCTCATTCTTTGAGTCTTGAGTGTACACACTGAATCCTCAATTAAAAAAAAAAAAATTACGGTCTCCGCTTTTGCCCAAAGTATTACGCTCTTGGTGCAAAGTTAAGGAAGAGCGCCTTCCCTTACGTAAGGCTGTCAGGTTTCCCATCTCACTAAAGTGAGATTAGTAGAGTGAAAGTAGCACAAAGACTCAACATTCTGAGGTTTGTTTTTGTTTCTGTCACTGCTGTTCCCTTGCTCTGGGCATTACCTGTGCTTCGTGTTCGGATATGCCTTGCATATTTTTATTCATTTTGCATTTGGAAAATGGAAAACACGTCCATTGCTTATTGGCTAGGCCTCTAGGTTCAAGTCCCAACTCTAACACTTCCTGTGACTTTGGGCAGGTCACTACACCTGGATCTGGGTTTCCGGCATCTGTAAAATGGGTACAACAATAGTCTCAACCTCTTAAATAAGGGTTAGATGAGCTAATACATGTAAAGTGCTTAGAAGAGTGGTACATTGAAAGGGCCCCATAAGTGTTAGCGGCCATTATTACTGTTACTGTTGTCATTATTTTTTGTGCAATTAAGCTGTCAGATTTGAAGGGAAATGGTAGGAGGCAAAGATTAAAGGTGGGAAGTGGGGCTACGTAGATGGGTGTTGGGGAGACACATAAGAGGTCAGAGCCATGACACCAACATGTAGTCCTTTACCCTGCAGAGGGGTCATGAACAGGAGATGGGAAAGGAGCAGGGGTGCCCCTGAGCTCTTACACATGTTGTGCGTCCATGTGCACAGCAACCAAAGGCAGATACGTGTAACCGTGACATCCGAGTGGTGGTAAATGGCCTGTATTTAGTGCCTCTCATGTGGAAAGCATGTGCTCGCGTGTTACATGCCTTCTCTCGTGTCTTGCATCAGATCCCTTGTGTGATGGTGCCTATTTTAGAAGAAAGCTGAGAGCTGGTCTAAGCGTGCAGAGCTGGGGTCTGACTCTCTCCAGACTCTGCTCCTGGCCCCTTGTGTCGCCTCTACAATGTGAGCTAAGTGGTAATGGAATGTGCCAGATGAGGAAGCTGAGTTTCAGGAAATTAAGAAAAAAGTGCAGTCACACTGAGAGTTAAAGGTGTGGCGGGGAGCTGGATGCTGATCCCTGATTTCCAGACCCTCTATTCTGCTCTGTAGTTCAGAGGAAGAACCCCTAGGCTTGCACCCTGCCTCCTGAGGTTGACAGCCGTGGGACTCCTTCAATAAGTCACTTTATCTTCCACGCTTTGGTTTATCTGTAAAGTGGGTAAAATAAACTGCCCTACATAGTTTACAAGGTTTTATGAGATTTCAGTGAGGCTACATATGTAAAATGCTATTATATCGAAGTCCAATTGACTTACAATATTTCAGGTATATGGCAAAGTGCTGCAGTTATCTATCTATATTCTTTTTCGGATTCTTTTCTATTAAAGATAATCACAAGATATTGAATGTAGTTCACTGTGCTATACAGTAGATCCTTGTTGTTTATTTTATATATAGTAATGAGTATCTGTTAATCCCAAACTTCTAATTTATCCCTCCCCCCTTTCCTCTTTGGTAACCATAAGTGGTTTTCTATGTACGTGAGTCTGTTTCTGTTTTGGAAATAAGTTCATTTGTATCATTTTTTTAGATCCCACATATAAGTCTTATCATGATATTTGTCTTTCTCTGTCTGACTTACTTCACTTAGTATGATAACCTCTAGGTGCATCCATGTTGCTGCAAATGACATTATTTCATTTTCTTTATGGCTGAGTAGTATTCCATGGTATATATGTACCACATCTTCTTTATCCATTCATCTGTCGATGGACACTTAAGTTACTTCCATGCCTTCACTATTGTAAATAGTGCAGCTATGAACATTGGGGTGCATGTATCTTTTCGAATTAGAGTTTTCATCTTTTCTGGATATATGCCCAGTAGTGGGATTGCTGGATCATATGGTAATTCTATAGCTATTATATATTTCTGATTCATGTAAGATAAAATGTTGAAAGTGACTCTCAGTAAAGGCAAGTTAAAAAGGAAAGGAAAAGTAAAAATGATGTTGGTTCTTCATGGCATGTCATTAAGTATGACTTAACTTAGTCTTTCAAATGACTGCTTTGCACTGCCTGGTACTGATATTCTATAATTCGTTTAACCAGTCTCATATATGGAAAATTAATTTATTTCCATTTTTAAATAGTCAAAATTAAACTGCAGTGATTGCTCTATAAATCCTTTAGTGCCATCATTTTGTCAGGTTTTTTTTTTTTTTGTGGTTGTTTTGTTTTTGCGGTACGCGGGCCTCTCATTGTCGTGGCCTCTCCCGTTGCAGAGCACAGGCTCCAGACGCACAGGCCCAGCTGCTCCATGGCATGCGGGATCCTCCCGGACCGGGGCACGAACCCATGTCCCCTGCATCGGCAGGCGGACTCTCAACCACTGCGCCACCAGGGAAGCCCTGTCAGTTTTTTTAATTTTCACAAACCTGATAAGTAAATGGTGTTACCCCATTGGTTTTCTTTTCTTGATTATTAGTGAGTTGATTCCCAATGTTTTAAGACATAGCTTTGTAAAAGACTAAACACATTATCCCTCGTCTAGCAAACAGTCAAAATACGTGTTCCTTTTAAAGTGAAATAGTCCCATTTTTCTCAGGATTAAAATACGAGCAGGTATTTGTGTACAAACATAAACCTATTCAAAAGCACATTGCACAAATATTTCTCTTTATAGCTTTTATTGGTGCTAAAATGGGGGGTTATCATGAATACAAGACAACCAGACTCCTGTAATAACTAATAAACACGACAATTTAATTTATCACTGTTCCTCTACTGTAGCCCATTGACAGATTTTTTTTCTTTCTGGAAAAATTACCAGGATTTAAAGCTCTATCATATGGCACTTAATTCCATCTACAATATGTTACCAATTAGATTCTGCTTAAACTACCATCAGCCGGCAGACCACAGAATGCATTAAGTGGGATGACAGTCAGATAACTAGTGAGACACTTTGTGGCAGCTTTCTCATGGCCAAGGAGCAATGCTGAGACAATGGATAATAAGAGAGAAAGGGCAAATAGAGCATTTTCTGTCCCCCATCCCGAAAAAAGAAAGTGTTTCAAGCTCTCCTAAAAATGTACAAGTTTGTGTTTGAGTTGATAGTTACATCAGTTGCTATTTGCTACCCCTATTCTGCGCCTCCATTCTGCTGCCCCCTTTGATGATAAAAAGGCATTCTAGTCCCTAATCCTAACATGGTGATGCCTAACTTCAGCTCAGTGGTCCTGTCCCATTTAGTGATGTGTTTTTTTTGCGGAGCACAGGCTCCGGACGCGCAGGCTCAGCGGCCATGGCTCACAGGCCCAGCCGCTCCGCGGCAAGTGGGATCTTCCCGTACCGGGCCTCAAACCCATGTCCCCTGCATCGGCAGGCAGACTCTCAACCACTGCGCCACCAGGGAAGCCCTAGTGATGTGTTTTAAGATTTCACCTGTCTCCCAAGCCCTGGATGCTGACCACAGTAAGAGAGAATTCTTGTGAAGTGAAGAATTCTTTTCTTATTTTGCTCTGGGAATTTGGCCTCATCAGACCGTGCTCGTGTTGCAAGGGAAAGAAACCACATGGAGCTGTGCTGAACAAAAAGACCATCTTTTGGAACAATCTGGGAGGCTGACCAGGCTTAAACGGCAGAAGGCAAGGAGATATGAAGTCCAGGCAGCCAGAACCAGTAAGAACACCATTAAGTACCACAGCAGTGGAAATGGGGGCACAGGCTGGGCCACGTAATGTGGCCAACACTGTAACAGATATGACCTCAACTGTTCCCACGTTGGGGCATCACTTATGTAAAATACAGGATCCCAGAAAGAAGGGAGAGAGTGATGAGCTGCGTCTAGGTCACGTGCCTGTCTCCAGGGAAAGGTCAGATCCATCCATGTGACTTCAAGCTATGCATAGGGAGGCCTCACCCAAAGGAAGACTGGAGCGGTAATAGGAAGGGGTGGACGGTTGGAAGGTGACAGCGAAAAGCGACAGGTGTCTTCCACATGGTTCCTGCCCAGCAGTCTCTAAGTGGTGGCTGGTTGGTTATCACTGGGAGAGAGCAGCCTTTGATGGTTGTTTGTACAGATAGGTGTACACAAGGGAGAATCAGGAAATTGAGCCCCCGTTGCTTCCTGAATCCTTGTCCTGGTCCCTTTGCTTCTACAGCTGGGAGTAGAGTAGGAGACCAAGGGATTTTCCTAAGGACCTGAGCAAGAAGACGGACCCTCCTTGTAAATCAGAGGAATCGGTGCCGTCTCCATAGCTCCTACCCATGTCGAGCATTTCAGGGTCATTTTTTGAGTCCCTCAGTGTAGATATTACACATTCCTTTTACATACGGAGGACAGAGACTCCAAGAGGTTAAGTGACCTGCTCGCCTAGTCCATACAGTTAGACATGGGGCTCAAACCCAGGCTCCGCAGCTCTGAAACCTTCCACTCCAGCCGGCCTTAGGGTGACCCTGAGTCTAGGCTGCACAGAAGCAGCACATGTGCTAATATTTGAATGAAATCATTTTCTTCCAGGACATCACTGTGTGTGTGTGTGTGTGTGTGTGTGTGCACCCCACACACACATAACCAGGAAGAATTCTAAGAGGAAAGTTAGGGGTTCAGAGGGAAAACATCCCATATGTTATAACTTTGCCTGGGCTGTCCCTGTTTCTAAAGACCGTGACAATATTTTTTGAAGCAAAGATCAAAGGACATATGGTCTGACTCAAGGGTTAACAAAGGGAAAAATATTTGAAATTGGGACTCTCTGGGACAATTTGAGATGTGTGGCTACAATCATTCCCAGAGCACCTGGGAATTATGGAGTTCTTTGGGAAACACTTTGAAATACTAAAACATGAAATCCCATTCTCCAAACTAGGGATGATTTTATCAACAGAAATTGGGACAGTCTTATACATTGGCTCTATGATTCCAAAGCTGGGAGGCCTCATGCCCATGACAATAGCAAACGTGTTGAAATCTGTTTGCATCACCTGTAAACTCATTAGAAATAATAAGAGAATTCTTCATAGAAAAATGAATAGATTTCTTACAGCAAAAATAGCCAGTAAGAAGAGATATAATTCACAAAAGCCACTGCAGTGTAAATATCTAGAAAAGAACTTAAGAGGAAACACATGAGACCTTTATGAAAAAAAAAAATCTACTTAGGGATGTAAAGCATGTAAATGGAAACATACCAAAAAAAGAGGAGAAATATGTATATGTATAGCTGATTCATTTTGCTCTACGGTAGAAACTAACACAACAATGTAAAGAAACTATACTCCTGTAAAAATTAATTAAAAAAAATTTTTTTAATGGAGACACATGGCATATGGAAACTAGATAAGTAAATATGAATTCTCACCAACCTAATTTGTATGCAAAAAGTGTGTAAACTAAAATTTCCAATGCATTGGGCGGAGGGGAACTTGATAAAATTCCAATCGAAAATTCTAAAGAATAACAAGGATATTTTTGAAGAAAAGGTGGCGGCAGACATGGTGCTTGCCTTTTCAACTATGAAAGTTTCTGTGGTCATATCATTCCAGATGGATAAACAGATCAGTGGGAGAGAAGAGAAAGTACACACACACACGCATTCATGCACATGCAAATGGAGTGTGTGATAAAAGCACCTTTTGGAATCAGTAATAGCAAGAATGCGGGCAGTCATATCGAGAATGAATGGTCAGCCCTCATTCAGCTTGATTCTCCAGCAGCTTTGACACAGGAAACTCTTCCTTCCTTCTTTTTTCTTTTCTTTTTTTTTTTTTTTGCGGTACGCGGGCCTCTCACTGCTGTGGCCTCTCCCGTTGCGGAGCACAGGCTCCGGACGCGCAGGCTCGGCGGCCATGGCTCACGGGCCTAGCCGCTCCGCGGCATGTGGGATCCTCCCAGACTGGGGCACGAACCCGTGTCCCCTGCATTGGCAGGCGGACTCTCAACCACTGCGCCACCAGGGAAGCCCTCTTCCTTCCTTCTTGAAATACCTTCTTTTCTGCCTCCAGAACATCCTTCTCTTCCTTCTCATCCTATCTCACTGGTCTTCTGTTCAGGTTCCTTTTCCAACTCTTCCCCGTGTCTAGATGCTAGAGTGCCCAGGGCTCAGTCCTTCAACATCTCTGCTCTCTCTGCATTCACTGCCCAGGTGATCTGGTCCAATATGACCATTGAAACACTAATGATGTCCAAGATGACTTCTCCTAGCCCCGACCTGTTTTCTGACCAGACACCCTGCTGTCCAACACCACTCCGCATCTCCACATGAATGTGTGTTCAGCCTCACAGTCTTAGCATGTCCAAAACAGAATTCCGGATTTCTCCAACCCCGGTCCCCCTCCTCCTGTGGTTTCCTCACATGTCAGCAGAAGACCCCTTCATTCTTCCAGGGTCAGGCCAGCCCCCTGAAGCCATCCTTCACTTCTTTCTTTCACAGCCCACATCTAATCCATCAGTAGATCCCATTCACATGTCATTTGAAATATATCCAGAGTGGAATCCCTTCTCAGCACTCAACCTCCTGGGTCTCTCGCCTGCTCTGCAAACTGGTCTCCTTCCCACATGCTCCTTCTTCATCCTGTTCTTGGCACAGACCCAGAGGCATTCTTGTAAAACTGAAATCAAATCATATGTTTGCTCAAAACCTTCCAATGGCCTCCTTACCTCAGTGTTCCGGTTATTTATTGCTGCATAACCAAATACCCCGAAATATGGTGACTTAAAACAAACTTTCAGTTTTGCTCAAGATCCCACGGGTCAGCAATTGGGGCAGTTTAGTTTTGGCAGGGCTGGAGGACCGCTTCTCAGGTGGCTTCTTCCCTCACATCCTGGCACCTTGTGACTGCTCACTTTCCAGGGCTCTCCATGTGTCTCAGACAGAAAGCCGGTCTTGAGGTTTGTGCACTTCGTCCATTGTGATTGTCTCTTAAGAGGCAGGAAGAAGAAGCGGCCACAAGAGGCAGGGGCTGGGACAGCAACCTTTCTGCCACATTTTGTTGGCCAAAGCAGTCAGCAGGCCTGCCCAGATTCGAAGAGGTTGAGAGTCTCCTGACGGGGGCAGGGCAATGTCATGATGCAGAAAAACACACGGGATGTTCCTGTGACCATCTTTGGGAAACGCAGTCCGCTACACTCAACCATTAGCAAAATCCAAAGTGCTTACCGTGACCTGTCAGGTCCTACAGGGTCTGACTCCTGCCACCCCTCACTTCTAGTACCCTTTCCCCTCGTTAGTGGTACGACTTCACCTAGCATGGCCCCTTTGCTATGATTTGAACAAACCAAGTGTAATCCTACCTAATGGTCTAGTGCCTGTGGTTCCCTCTGCCTGGCATGCCCTTCCCGGGGTGCATGGGTCACCTCTCACCTCCTTCAGGTCTCTACCCAAATGTTATCATTTCAGAGAGACCTTTCTTGACAACCCTTGACTAAGAAAGCCATTCCAACCCCTTCTTGTCCGTTGTATTTAGCACCATCTTACTATTAAATGTTTAGCTGTCATTATCTGCCTCTTCCCATTAGAATGTAATGTATCACGAGAACCTAGAAAAATGTCTGTTCCTTGAAGGTTCTGGATAAATATTTGTTGAACAAATGAATGATTGGACAAGTAACTTTTCATTAAATCATATTGGGACACTGTCTAACAGCTGGGGTGGTGGGGAGGAGAGGAAAGTTAGATGCATACCTAATACATTAAACCAAAATAAGTTCTAGAAAGATTTTAATGTATTATAATAAACCTTGAAAATTCAGGTGAAGATTAAATAATCTTGGAGTGAGAAGGGTTTCTGTAAGCCTGATACTAAATAAATGAAGTATAAATATAAATACAGATTTGACTCTGTCAAAAACACCACACAAACAATGAAAAGATGAACAGCAAACTTGGACAGATACTTCAATATAAAATGAGCACAGTCAATCCTTAATATAGAGAGAGCTCTGTCAAATAAATGCAGAAAAGGAAAATATATAAAAGCCTAATAAGCATTTCAGAATAAAAATTCCACCAGCTGTGTGGTTGCAGTTAAGCTACCCAGTTCTGTAAAAGGGGAAGCCATGTGGATTCAATGAGCCAATATATGTACCTTTCTTAGAAAAGTGTCTGGCATATAATGTTGCTTAATAAACATTAGCTTTTAATATTATTATCTCCTAATGCCATGCATGACACATAGATGGGGTTTTAAATGTTTATTCATTACTTCATCCATCCATCCATCCATTCATTCACCCATCCATCCATCCATCCATCCATTCATCCATCCATCCATCCACCCATCCACCCATCCATCCATCATCCATCCATCCATCCATCCATCCATCCATCCATCCATCCATCCATCCATCCATCCACCCACCCACCCATCCATCCATCCATCCATCCATCCATCCATCCATCCACCCATCCACCCATCCATCCATCCATCCATCCATCCATCCATCCATCCATCCACCCATCCATCCATCCATCCATCCATTCATCCATCCATCCGTTCATTAATTCCCTGGGGTGCAAGTGTTGCACCACTTCACAGGCTGCACTCTGCCTTCTTCCCTCATTGACTCATAAATATAATGAAGAAAAGGTGCTGCAGGAGCCCTTTAATTCTTGAGAAATCTATTTAAAAAGCCAGCCTTTCCCAGAAAAAGTGCTCTTACATCACATCAATAATACCAACCTCAAAATCATACTCATTTGAGTAGTTTAAGGGCCGAGACAGTACTCAGGGACACACTGAAAGGACGTTTCCTCAGTTTGGTGAACAGTGTACTGAAGTGTGGCCGTGGGGTCTGAGTTTCACAGGAGTGGTAGGCTGCCCTCTTCTTAAAGGAACAGGGATGCTGGGGAACAGAGTTGTTGAGTCCATCTTTTTGTTTTTTAAATAGCATGTTTACCATCTGGGGTCTGAGAAACTCTGGACTGAGAACGTTGCTGTGGAATGGCTGGCCATGGATGGTATGAGCCTGTTATTCAATCTTTATTGTTGTCTGGCCTGCAGTTATATTTTTGTACTTCAGAGATGCCAGACAATCTTTGTTTGGCGATAAAGAGTGAGCGTTTAGCCGTCTTGACTGGCAGACACCCTTCTGCCCTCTACACTTGACACTTCTGCGGTCCTGACGGTGCCTTGGTCGGGTTGTCCTATGGGGCAGCACATGCTTGAGGAAGCTGCAAGCAGCCCAGAAATCTCATCACCCCAACTGCATCAGTGATTTTGCTTACACGCCTCCTAAAAGAGCTCCAGAAAACGCTGTACTCTGAGGCTTCCTAGAAATCACTATTTGAAACTATTGATGGGCAAGGCTTTTGTTTCTGAGGCAATGAACACACCATGCACTGTAGGAAGGTTCGTGTGGGCAGCCACCTGCACAGGGGCACATAGCTGAGTGTGTGATTAGGGGCTAAAATCCAGCCTACGCTCTGTTCTCCTGGAGGAAGGGACACCTTTCCTTCAGTTCTCACAGTGGCACCAGCATCTCACCAAGCCCTGTGCCCATGGGGCTGGACCCTTAGGAGCAGGTGTCTCTCACGCATGTACCCAGGCCAGGCCTGGGTGAGGGGAGTGTTTGGTGTGGCAGCAATCAGTGGTGCCAGGGAGGTGGGAACAGAGAGCTGGCATGGAGCCTTGCCCACACAGCAGTCTTGGGCACATCAGTTTTAGGAAGGATGACATCTGCAAACTGAGGATCTGACCATGGATTCCATTAACACTGAATGTATCGGTGAGCTTCTAGAAACTTCTTTGTGCACCCTATCCAAGTTGGGAGACTACATCTTAATCATTCGTTCTACATGCTCTTAACTGACAGGGAGCTCCTGAAAGTGTAACGTCCACAATATGGCTCCCTAAGGACACAGATTCCGGCCAGTGACACATGGCCATGACCCACCTCCTCCTCACGGACAGCACAAGTCATAAGAGGCAGAACCACAAAGAGGCCAAGTGTAAAGGCTTTGATGAGTATACAGCCTCGACTCAAATCCCAGCTGTACCTCCCAATATAAAAGGATATTAATGATCACTCATCTCACACTTTGCTTTGTGACCATGGGCAAATTACTTTCTTTTTTTTTTTCCTAATTTCATTGGAATATAGTTGATTTACAATGTTGTGTTAGTTTCAGGTGTACAACAAAGTGATTCAGTTATACATATATTCATTCTTTTTTATAGATTCTTTTCCCATATAGGTTATCACAGAGTATTGAGTAGAGTTCCCTTTGCTATACAGTAGGTCCTTGTTGATTATCTATCTCATATATAGTAGTGTGTGTATGTTCATCCCAAGCTCCTGATTTATCTCTCCCGCCCACATTTCCCCTTTGGTAACCATAAATTTGTTTTCGACATCTGTAAGTCTGTTTCTGTTTTGTAAATAAGCTCATTTGTATCATTTTAAAAAAATTAGATTGCACATATGGGTGATATCATATGATATTTGTTTTTCTTTCTGACTTACTTCACTCTGTATGACAGTCTCTAGGTCCATCCACATCTCTACAAATGACCCAATTTCGTTCCTTTTTATGGCTGAGTAATATTCCATTGTGTCTACGTACCACATCTTCTTTATCCATTCCTCTGTCAATGGACATTTAGGTTGCTTCCATGTCTTGGCTATTGTAAGTAGTGCTGCAGTGAACAGTGGGGTGCAGGTGTCTTTTCAGATTATGGTTTTCTCCAGATATATGTCCAGGAGTTGGATTGCTGGATCATATGATAGTTCTGTTTTTAGTTTTTTAAGGAACCTCCATACTGTTTTCCATAGTGGTTGTACCAGTTTATATTCCCACCAACAGTGTAGGAGGGTTCCCTTTTCTCCACACCCTCTCCAGCATTTATTTTTTGTAGACTTTTTGATGGTGGCCATTCTGACCGGCAAATGACTTTCCTTTCTGAGCCTCAGTCTACTCTTCAGTTAAAATAGGGATGATAACACATCTGCATTTTTGGTGAGGACTTAATGAGGTTTTATGCAACACATCAAGCACTCAGTAAAAAGCAGCTTTTTTATTATTTAGACACTGGACCCACATCAGCTTTAACATGTCTATTACTTGAAGAACAAGTAAGCGAGACATGTTGGGAAGAGGGTTAATTCCTCAGATTGGTGGAGCATTTTGTGAATAACAATGGTAATTTTCTGAATGGCTCTGAGTAACCTGGAAAAGAGCATGCATCTAGCACAGGCCTTATTGGTTTCCCGGAGAGTAAATTGCCCATTGGAATGGCCTGACCATTACTTGCTCATAATGTCAACTGTTTTAATATACACAGCCACTTAGTGATAGCACATTTGCCAGGAAAACTACGAAGCTGATGTTTTTGCCTAAATAGCCCATCTTTTTTGGTCTTGAATAAAGTGTCAAATATATGATTTAGATTTTATGTTCAGCTGATTGTTTACATCAGAAAGCATCAATCCAGAGTAATTGGCAAGTGGGTACACATTCAAATGATATGATGATATCCCTGCCACATTTTCCTATGATTCGAGGGGAGAAAATCGTTAGGGATTCTTGTTTTAGAATCTCATCAAAATAGATCCTTTGAGTAGCCGCATAGCACAGGGAGATCAGCTCGGGGCTTTGTGACCACCTAGAGGGGTGGGATAGGGAGGGTGGGAGGGAGACGCAAGAGGGAAGGGATATGGGGATATATGTATACATATAGCTGATTCACTTTGTTATACAGCAGAAACTAACACAACACTATAAGGCAATTATACTCCAATAAAGATGTTAGCTAAACCAAAGGATCTATTTTTTTTTAAGTGGTTGCCACTGCTCAGTTTGACCATAGTGACACTGTAGCTGGAATCGGGGAGCTCTGACCCCTTAGCTTGTCTTCCGTTCAGCTGTTCTCTTTGCTGCCACAGCCCACACATTCCTAGCTGGACCAAGTGGACGAGCAGCTTGGGTTAGCCAAGGCGACAGATGGACTGGAGGTACCTGACCATTGACCCCTGACCTCTGACCCAATTCCAGAAATGTGTCCATAGGAAGGATAAACAAATTAAATATATCAGTGTTGAGACCTTAGAGATCATCTCTTCTAACCACACTCTCCTTTTCCAGCACATTTTGATAAGTAGCCATTCATTCTCTTTAACTACCTCTGACAATGGAAACCTCACAGCCCCTTGATACGGCCATTCCTTTTTTCCCAAAGTTTCAATTACTTGAAAATCCTTCCTTTCAAAGCAAAGTCAGCCTCTTTGTAATTTTGGCCCTTGTTTCCCATTTTGCCTTCTGGTGTCACAGGGAATAGAGAAAAGAATATGAGACTGACAGATCATAGTTCTCTGTATTCAAAGCATCCTTTGGGCCCAATAACAATAACCATCGTTTATTCATCTCCAGTGGCGTGGGTTGGAAGAGGCAGGCTCTGGAATACTCATTGCTTGAACTCTGAAATTAACCTTTCATAAGTGGGTCGCTCCGGTCATACTTAACCAACCACTAAAAACATCGGAAGCCTCTGGAGAGTTTTTCCCATGTGAGTGGGCAAGGGGAGGGGAGAGGGAGAGAGAATGAGTGAGGGAGAGAACTAGGGGTGGTATTGTCCGTACCTGTGAGAAAGGAGTCCCCAGCTGAGAAAGTGAGCTAGCAAGAGAGGGTCAAAGATCTACACCTGCTCCGTGACTGTTCGCTGACTAATGCTGACTCCTGCCTGAGCTGCACCCCTTCCTGAAAGTTCTCTACATGTCTGGGTAACTCACCAGCATCAAGTTGGGAGCAGGGACCGCCTTGGGGCTGCGCCTGTCCGGCCTTGTTTATTCAGACGTTCAGAACATTTGTGCAGCAGGAGTGTAATGCAACGGTTGAAGCTCAGAGTCCGGCCAAGTGGGTCCTGGGGTCAGGGAGTCAGAAAGAAGTGCCCAGCAGGAGTCAAAGACCTCCCACCCCACGTGTGGTTCTGGCTCTGCACACCAGCCAGCCGTGTGGCCCTGGGCAAGTGTCCTCAACCTTTCTGGACCTGGTATTCCTTGCCCATCATCACTAAACACCTAGCTGGGCGCATCAGGTACTCTTTCTCTGACTTGATGAACTGTGATTGCAGACTTACCTCCTACAGAGGATGGAGATGCAGCCCTACCGTCCCACCACCAGGATGGCCAGCAATATCCGTATAATCTCCCAGAGCAGCCTGACAGCTCATTGAAGCAAATTTATATGCATCAGCACTGTTTTCATCTTTGACTTTAAACAACCTTAATTAATAATACTCTCCTTTCTCAGGGTGTCAACAGAACTCCACCTTTTCATTTGGAGAGAAATTAAATAAATATCAAAACAAAATATTCAATTATTAGAACCCGAAATGAGAAAATATAATTGATTTGAGAGGTTTTGCTACAAAAATTCCCTGGGGCCACTGACTACATCTTATTAAAAAAAATCACAGACTTATATTTCTACATTTCTTATGTATAATTTTGAGTTTCTCGGGGGAAAATAGTATTATGCAAGGAGAAATAATTATGACAAGTGTTAAAGATTAGTGAGCCGGATTCCCCCGACATGAGCCAACATCCTGGGAGTAGGTTAAGTGCCTTAGAAAGCACGGAGAAGCCTTGTCACTGAGTAAATTATGGCTTCAGTGCACTAACGAGGACGCTGGTGGATTGGAAGAGTTCATTCAGCTTCCCAGAGCACCAAGCCTAAGCCCTGGGCAGCATTTGTGCTCTGTGAGAATCTGGATCTGTGTTCATCCACATCTATTTCTGTCTTCCAAGAATAGGCACTTCTTTAGGGTAGAGCTCACATCTGCACAGTGCTCCTTGGCGTCTGGCCCAGCCCCAGGCTCCAGAGAGCCCAGTAAACACGCCTCCAGCTTCTTGAATGGAGTGTGCTTTGCTGCTGGTCAATGCCTTGACGGCCCTGAGACTTCCTCTGCCTCCCTGCTGAAACGGTTTCTCAGTGTCCTGACAAGCACCATCACCTTGGTGTTGAGGACATATAGCCCTTTCCCTCAGCCTTCTCAGGTCATCTGGTTGGATGTCTGCAATAAGCACACAATGTATGGAATAAGTGGACCATATTCAATTCAGTTATCTAAAAGAGAAAACACTTCCTTCTTCTTTGGGAGCTCAAAGTTATCAGATACTGAAAAGCAAATCCGCAAGCCAGGTCCCTTTCTGATAGGTCAAGAACAGAGCTATTTGGAAACTCTGGTCCCAAGTGCATGCCCAGAGCCAGAAGTTCCCAGCCTCATGGGTGATAATGAAATACAGACAAGTCCCATGTCATTTCTTTTTTTTTTTTTTTTTTTTTTTTTGCTGTATGTGGGCCTCTCACTGTTGTGGCCTCTCCCATTGCGGAGCTCAGGCTCCGGACGCGCAGGCTCAGCAGCCATGGCTCACGGGCCTAGTTGCTCTGCGGCATGTGGGATCTTCCCGGACCGGGGCACGAACCCGTGTCCCCTGCATCGGCAGGCGGACTCTCAACCACTGCGCCACCAGGGAAGCCCCCCATGTCATTTCTTGAGTAAATCCTCAGCATCCTAAACGTGGCCGACAAAACCCTCTTAGACTTGGCCCCTTCTCTTTCCCAGGCTCACGCAGAGCTTCCCTACCACACCCCACTCTGCTCCAGCCACCGGGCCCTTCCTTCTGCCTGAAACCTCACATGTGTTTCCCAGCCTGGCGCTCTCTTCCCTCACCTGACTGGATCTTGCTCAGGTTCCTCTTATTGGTCACGTCCCCCAGGAAACCACCACTATGCACAGCCTGCTCTATTCTTCTGATAATTATCTTTACAATTATCATTTTGTTCATCAAATATCTGCTAACCATTCACTGTTGGGAAGGGACAGCCTCTGGCTCTTCCTCTCCCCACTTCCAGCACCATTTCCCAGAGTCAATTTCTTTTCCTTCGCCATTTACCGAACAGGTGTGCCAGGTACTAGGTACCAAGGATACGACATCAGACCAATGAGACAAACAAGGACCCGGTTCTAAAAGGTTGTTTCCATTTTCAATTCTTCTGCTTTTGCCTCCATATAGACAACATGATTATCACTCTATATTTTTTAGTTGAAGTATAGCTGATTTGCAATGTTGTGTTAGTTTCAGGTGTACAGCAAAGTGATTCAGTTATATATACATATATATATATTTCAGATTCTTTTCCCTTACAGGTTATTACAAAACATTGAGTATAGTTCCCTCTATGTTTAAAATTTATTAATAAAAGCTATTATTTACAGACTCCTCAATGTGAAAGGAGAAGATTTATCTCAATACCACCACCCCTCTCCTCCCAGAACCCTGGACATATCCAGTGTTTGACATTTATGTTATTATCTTTGATCTTCCTGTGTTTATATTTGTAATTTGAAGTATTATACTAAATCTGTATTTCTCATTTCATCAACTTTTGATAATATTATCTCTCTGATTCCTCACTTTAGAAAATGAAGGTGCCCCTGCCCTTTTCTCCATCTTCCACATCCCACTTTGTGAGATAAACGTTGACTGTACCCTTGGTCCTGTAGTTGCAGCCAAGTCTCCATGGCTCATCCATCCACTGATCAAGTCACTTGATAAGTCTAACATCATAACCCCTGGGCCAGTCAAGAGAGGATGTTCCCAGAACTGAGGGTTAATGGATCTTCTCTCTCTTTGTTTTTATCCTCCAATATAGCCACACTTTAGTTTGCTTCATGTGTGAATTATGGTTTTATTATGCATTCAGCTGTATTATACATTCCTCACCCTACCACCGATCCCTGGAGTTTCCACTGATCCCTGGCTGCTGTTGTCTTTCTTGCATTCTTTGCCCTTGTGGTTAATATTCCCAAGCCTGTCTTTTTTATTCAGTCCCCCTTTTCTCCTGGAGAGCTCCACCCCTGATCTCCCCACCATCCTTCTGCTCAAATCTGTACTGTTTACCCTCCCTCTAAGCCTGCCATGCAATTGCCATGTTGCAAATTTTGTCCACTGCTACCAGGGGTCTGGATTAGAACCACAGACTCCTAGACCACACAATATCCTTCTTATTCTACCCTGTGTTTTTCTAGGTATATCTCCAAATACCTTTAAAGGAAAGGATGTATAGGAGATAAACTTTCTGAGATGTTTTTGTCTGAAAATATCATTGCTTTGCCTTCATTCTTGACTGATACCTGGCTGGGCATAGAAGCCTTTAGGTAAAGTTTCTTTGTATCTTTGGTACTCTGACACATCAAAGGTGTATCTAGGTATAGCTCTCTTTTCTTTAATTGTTCTGGGCATTCAGAAAGTTCTTTTAATTCTGAAGAATTTTGTCCTTAAGCTTTGGACAGTTTTCTTCAACTTTTTAAAAAATAATTTTTTCATTTCCAACCCTGTGTGTGAAATCTTCTAGACTGATCTTCTCTCTCATAGTTTTTAAGTTTTTGTCTTTTTCTCCCTACCTTCTAAGAGAGTAGAGAGAGCCTTTGGGCTTATTTTCTAGTCTTTCTTTAGTTAAAATTTTTTTCAACCAGTATTATCTTTTTAATCTGCAAATACTGTCTTTTATTCTGTTTCTTTTCCTTAGCATTTTGTTCTCATTTTAAGGATATTATTATGTTTTCTCCAAAATCTTCTTAGCATATTAATTAGAGTGTTTTTAATGTTGTCTTCTGTTCCCTAATTGTCTTTCCTTTTTTTAATTTTTCTGGGTCAGTTTTTGTTTCCTTTGGTCTTTCTTTTTTATATCACAGTTCTCCTTGTATTCCTGTTGATTCTTAGTTTTGCATTTCCATTTCAGGGAGAAGGAAAAAGTGTTTGTATTTCATGTGTTTATTGTCAGCAGGTCTATTTTCTGTCTGGACCTCTCTCCTTTAAAACTGTGAGTGGGATGGAAGGGTGTGTCTGCTAGGAAGCTTTGCTGAGGACAGCAAGATGATGAGCAACAATCCTCCTGAAAATGTCTAAATGCTGAAATGATGAAGGCTTTATTCTAGTACACCAAGCTATTAATGCCATTTTACAAAGAGGAAACTGAAGCTCAGAGACATGCCTGTGGTTAAATAGCTAGTAAGTGATAAAGCCAAAATCTGAACTGCAATTTGTTAGATGAACACTTTTATTCTCATTCCACAAAACCAAATAAATTTCAATGTAAATGGAAAAATCATGTTCTATGACTAAAAGCTCTATCTTTTCTGTAAGTATAACTCTTTCACATGCTCTATACTTAAAGCTTCCGCCTTGATGGTCATATCTTGAGCACAGGGGACACTGCACCTTTCCACTCATGTAACAAGCCATCTTTTCCTCTTAAGCAATTAATCTATACTCTGCTATTAAAGAAAATGAGATAATTAAATTTCACTCACACTCAGAAGGCATCTAAGCAGAATTAACAGTTTCAGAGGAACTATGAGCTGAGGAACTAGAGGGAATAATTTATTCCTAGGTTGGGCAGGCCATGAGATAGTAGAAACTTCTTAAATTATTTTTAGTGGGTGTTAAGAAAGCCACATTCTTCCTAATTCTAAGGTTTTGTTCTGATTCCGAAGGTCACTACTACTTCACTTTTTAAAAATCCACTTTTTGGAAAAATATGTTGGCAACAAATAATGACTTAGTTATTTTAAAAATTACTCTAAAAATTCAAAAATATACATGTATGGATCACCTAGATATGTCAGACACCCTGAAATTAAACCATGAATTTGTTTCTTTTTTTTAATAGATAAAATTCTGCTATTAAACATCAGAGATTCTTATGTTGGGTGAGGACAATCACAACATATGTCACCCTATGCTTTTTAAAAAAATTTTGTTGAAGTTTAGTTGATTTACAATGCTGTGTTAATTTCAGCTGTACAGCAAAGTGATTCCATTGTACATATGTATATTCTTTTTCATATTCTTTTCCATCATGGCTTATCTCAGGATATTGAATATAGTTCCCTGTGCTCTACAGTAGGACCTTGTTGTTTATCCATTCTATATATAATAGTTTGCATCTGCTAGTCCCAAACTCCCAATGCATCCCTCCCCCACACACCCTCCCCCTTGGCAACCACAAGTCTGTTCTCTATGGCTGTGAGTCTGTTTCTGATTTGTTGATAAGTTCATTTGTGTCATATTTTAGATTCCACATATAAGTGATATCATATGCTATTTGTCTCTCTCTGACTTACTTCACTTAGTATGATCATCTCTAGTTGCATCCATGTTGCTGCAAATGGAATTATTTCATTCTTTTTTATGGCTGAGTAGTACTCCATTGTATACATGTACCACATCTTCTTTATCCATTCATCTGTTGATGGACATTTAGGTTGCTTTCATGTCTTGGCTATTGTAAATAGTGCTGCAATAAACATAAGGGTGCATGTATCTTTTAGAATTATAGTTTTGTCTGGATATATGTCCAGAAGTGGGATTGCTGTATCATATGGAAACTCTATTTTTAGTTTTAGAGGAACCTCCATATTGTTCTCCATAGTGGCTGCACCACATGAATTGGGTTTTTTTAAATAAATAAATAAACAAACAAATAAATTTATTAATTAATTTATTTGTTTTTGGCTGTGTTGGGTCTTCGTTTCTGTGCAAGTGCTTTCTCCAGTTGTGGCGAGGGGGGGCCACTCTTCATCGTGGTGCACAGGCCTCTCACTGTCGCAGCCTCTCCCGTTGCGGAGCAAAGGCTCCAGATGCGCAGGCTCAGTAGTTGTGCCTCACGGGCTTAGTTGCTCCGTGGCATGTGGGATCTTCCCAGACCAGGGCTCGAACCCGTGTCCCCTGCATTGGCAGGCAGATTCCCAACCACTACACCACCAGGGAAGCCCTGAATTGGTTTTTTAATTCAACATTCCCCATACCTTCCTGGGTGGTGGTAATAGATGTTCCATGAAAAATGCATTCCCAGGTCAAAAAAGTTTGATCAACTCTGGGTTAAATGAAGTTAATTTTCCTTTGTAGCTATTCTTCTCAGAGCCTTTCATTGCTAATAGGCATTGGGAAAAGCATATTTTGGGAAACACTCAATTTAGAAAACACGCAATTTGAGAGACATTTACTTAATTTATTAAAGAGCCATTTTGCTTTGCTTTCCTCTGCAGAGACATGTTCTCAATTATTCCATCTTGGGCCACATCTCTGGCCATGTAGCTTTTCATTCCCGAGGCATATTCAGTCTTTATTTGGGTTGGGTAACCTTGCTCCTACATTCACCTTCATTCTTTGCATTGGGGCTGTGACTACCTCTTAGTTTCTCAACCCCACATCCTTGAAGATGTTGTATGTTAATGCCTTAATTTCCTCATCTGCAAAATATTAACCCACAAACACATTAGACATTAGTGAGACATGAAAAAGAAAGATTACAGCTTATCTATGACCTGAAGGTGATAGTAAATCATTTGAAATAAAGTTCCTGCTTGTGGAGAGTTCTCTCAGGATGGATCATCTCAGCCTTTAGTAGATGATATCCCATTGTGATAAATAACAAGATCGAAAATAAACAAAGACTCAAGCTCTGGGACAGCCACACATGTACCAACAAGAAAGGTTAGAGGAGGATTGCAGTTGTGTAACACGGAGAAGGGCAGTGTGCGCCAGTAACTCTCATCAAGGTCCACCAGTCTCTTGAACAAGAATCTCCCCAGTTCGTGGCCAGATGCCATGTTTGTTATGACTTCGACTGACATCTCCTCCTCCAACTGTCCTCTTGGCAGCACTGCCCACCTTCTGTCTGAGTGAGAACTTCAAGGTCATCCTCGCCCCTTGACTTCCCTCTCTGAGTTGAAG
This sequence comes from Mesoplodon densirostris, assembly GCF_025265405.1. Classification (NCBI taxonomy): domain Eukaryota; kingdom Metazoa; phylum Chordata; class Mammalia; order Artiodactyla; family Ziphiidae; genus Mesoplodon; species Mesoplodon densirostris. The sequence goes on from NC_082674.1 coordinate 71,298,963, forward strand.
GAACCGTTTTTCCCCTGGCCAAATCCATCCTTTAAGACCTAGCTCAAAGCCTGGACCAGTTCTGGCACTTTCTAAACAAAGGTATCCACCCAACCAGCATTCTTTGAGGACTTAGTGGTCCAGGCCTTATCCAGGATTGATGACTGGCAGGATACAGAGCAAACCTATGGGAACTTCATTTATTTATCTTCACCTGGGAAGCCAGTGTTACAGCCTGTATGACCACCCTTCCCTCATCTCCACCATCTTTGGAACAGGTGTCATAGACCATTTCACCTTCACACCTGCACCTTGATATTAGCAGTGCCTGAGTCTATTTCTATCCATACTTAGACTCGTCGGATTAGGTTAGAAGGCTGAGGTGAAGTAAAGGAGTCTTCAATCTCATGAGAATCTTCTGAAGCTACATTTTAATTGTCTCAAGAAGTTAAGGGGGAAGTTTATCTCCTCCCTGCAGAAAAATGGGGGTAGCCAGAACTATTTGGGTAGATGGGGTCCTCACCCTTCAGGGTTCAGGCTTCTGGTTGGATAAGTATTCACAGGGCAAATACAAAACCTTGTATAATTAGGCAAGGCAGCAGGACCACTAAGCAATTATATTCTTACTATAATTTCATTTCACCTCCATAAAGGATCCTCAGGTGCAGTGATTTCTGTGGAAAGCCTTGTGTTGGGCTGTTAATCCTTAATGAGGGTAAATTCTGTAACCTGGTTACCCACTAAATGTTTCTAGTCAGACATCTTGTGGAAACACAACTTTCAGTTGGGCCGAGAGGGTTAATGTTTCACAGGCTTATACACTTTATCCTTGAACAGTGCAAGGGTTAGGGATACCAACTTCCATGGAGTCAAAAATCCATGTTTAACTTATCATTGGTGCTCCATATCCACAGTTCTGTGTCAGCCGACCGCCCATCATGTACTACTGCAGTATCCACCATTGAAAAAAAATCTACGTTTAAGTGGACACACCAATTCAAACCCATGTTGTTCAAGGGTCAACAGTGCTTGCAGGGTGTTACCTCTCATTTTGCACATTGGAGGCTCTTCTGCAAGAACCTTTGTCCCAGGATCTGCCAATGTCTCCTCTTATGGATTATTTATTGAACATGACCACTTACATGACCAGATGCTCTCCCTTGGTGCCAGACTCCTCTCATACTGTTCTGATGGATTGGTTTGGATGTTTGCTAACCTATTTGTTTTAATTAGATCCTCAGTCTCTGTTCTCATCAGGATAGTCTTTAAAAGCACAGTCTACAAAAGTGGACCTACAGTATAGTACAGGGAACCATACTCAATATGGTTGTAATAACCTATAAGGGAAAAGAATCTGAAAAAGAAAATGTATATATCATACACATACATATATACAATATATTATACATACATATATATGTATGTATAACTGAACCACTTTGCTGTACACATGAAACTAACAAAATATTATAAATCAACTATGCTTCAATAAAAAAAATTACAAGATTTCATTTTTCCTAATGTATTTAAGTGTATGCATTCCTCTTAAGTACTACTGTATTCCTCATGTTGTAATACATGACATTTATATTATCATTCAGTGTAAACACATTCTAATATCATTGTGATTTTTTTCTCATTTCCTCACTGCTTAGAAAGTACTCCTATGCTTTCTTTTTTTAATTTTTTTTTCTTTTTGCTTTATAACAAATTTAATCAGTTATACATATACATATGTTCCCATATCCCCTCCCTTTTGCGTCTCCCTCCCACCCTCCTTATCCCACCCCTCCAGGCGGTCACAAAGCACCGAGCTGATCTCCCTGTGCTATGCGGCTGCTTCCCACTAGCTATCTACGTTACGTTTGGTAGTGTATATATGTCCATGCCGCTCTTTCACTTTGTCACAGCTTACCCTTCCCCCTCCCCATATCCTCAAGTCCATTCTCTAGTAGGTCTGTGTCTTTATTCCTGTCTTACCCCTATGTTCTTCATGACATTTTTTTTCTTAAATTCCATATATATGTGTCAGCATACAGTATTTGTCTTTCTCTTTCTGACTTACTTCACTCCGCATGACAGATTTTAGGTCCATCCACCTCACTACAAATAACTCAATTTTGTTTCTTTTTATGGCTGAGTAATATTCCATTGTATATATGTGTCACATCTTCTTTACCCATTCATCTGTTGATGGACACTTAGGTTACTTCCATGTCCTGACTATTGTAAATAGTGCTGCAATGAACATTGTGGTACATAACTGTTTTTCAGTTATGGTTTTCTCAGGGTATATGCCCAGGAGTGGGATTGCTGGGTCACATGGTAGTTCTATTTTAGTTTTTTAAGGAACCTCCGTACTGTTCTTCACAGTGGCTGTATCAATTTACATTCCCACCAACAGTGCAAGAGGGTTCCCTTTTCTCCACACCCTCTCCAACATTTATCGTTTGTAGATTTTGTGATATGGCCATTCTGACTGGTGTGAGGTGATAATTCATTGTAGTTTTGATTAGCATTTCTCTAATGATTAGTGATGTTGAGAATCCTTTCATGTGTTTGTTGGCAATCTGTATATCTTCCTTGGGGAAATGTCCATTTAGGTCTTCTTCCCATTTTTGGAATGGGTTGTTTGTTTTTTTGATATTGAGCTTCATGAGCTGCTTGTATATTTTGGAGATTAATCCTTTGTCAGTTGTTTTGTTTACAAATATTTTCTCTCATTCTGAGGGTTGTCTTTTCGTCTTGTTTATGGTTTCCTTTGCTGTGCAAAAGGTTTTAAGTTTCATTAGGACCCATTTGTTTATTTTTGTTTTTATTTCTGTTACTCTAGGAGGTGGGTCAAAAAGGATCTTGCTGTGATTTATGTCAGAGTGTTCTGCCTATGTTTTCCTCTAAGAGTTTTATAGTGTCTGGCCTTACATTTAGATCTTTAATCCATTTTGAGTTTATTTTTGTGTATGGTGTTAGGAAGTGTTCTAATTTCATTCTTTTACAAGTACCTGTCCAGTTTTCCCAGCATCACTTATTGAAGAGGCTGTCTTTTCTCCATTGTATATTCTTGCCTCCTTTATCAAAGGTAAGGTAACCATATGTGTGTGGGTTTATCGCTGGGCTTTTTATCCTGTTCCATTGATCTATATTTCTGTTCTTGTGCCAGTACCATACTGTCTTCATTACTGTAGCTTTTTAGTATAGTCTGAAGTCCAGGAGCCTGATTCCTCCAGCTCCATTTTTCTTTCTCAAGATTCCTTTAGCTATTCAGGGTCTTTTGTGTTTCCATACACATTGTGAAATTTTTTGTTCTAGTTCTGTGAAAAATGCCATTGGTAGTTTGATAGGGTTTGCATTGACTCTGTAGATTGCTTTGGGTAGTACAGTCATTTTCACAATGTTGATTCTTCCAATCCAAGAACATGGTATATCTCTCCGTCTGTTTGTATTATCTTTAATTTCTTTCATCAGCGTCTTATAGTTTTCTGCATACAGGTGTTTTGTCTCCTTAGGTATGTTTATTTCTAGGTATTTTATTCTTTTTCTTGCAGTGGTAAATAGGAGTGTTTCCTTAATTTCTCTTACAGATTTTTCATCATTAGTGTATAGAAATGCAAGAGAGTTCTGTGCATTAATTTTGTATCCTGCTACATTACCAAATTCATTGATTAGCTCTAGTAGTTTTCTGGTAGCATCTTTAGGATTCTCCATGTATAGTATCACGTCATCTGCAAACACTGACAGTTTTACTTCTTCTTTTCCAATTTGGATTCCTTTTATTTCTTTTTTGTCTCTGATTGCTGTGGCTAAAACTTCCAAAACTATGTTGAATTATAGTGGTGAGAGTGGACAACATTGTCTTGTTCTGATCTCAGTGGACATGGTTTCAGTTTTTCAGTATTGAGAACGATGTTGGCTGTGGGTTTGTCATATATGGCCTTTATTATGTTGAAGTGAGTTCCCTCTATGCCTACTTTCTGGAGTGGTTTTATCACAAATTGGTATTGAATTTTCTTGAAAGCTTTTTCTGCATCTATTGAGATGATCATATGGTTTTTACCCTTCAATTTATTAATATGGTGTATCACATCGATTGATTTGTGTATACTGAAGAATCCTTGCATTCCTGGGATAAACCCCACTTGGTCATGGTGTATGATCCTTTTAATATGCTGTTGGATTCTGTTTGCTAGTATTTTTTTGAGGATTTTTGCATTTATGTTCATCAGTGATATTGGCCTCTAGTTTTCTTTTTTTGTGGCATCTTTGTCTGGTTTTGGTATCAGGGTGGTGGTGGCCTCGTAGAATGAGTTTGGGAGTGTTCCTCCCTCTGCTGTATTTTGGAAGAGTTTGAGAAGGATAGGTGTTAGCTCTTCTCTAAATGTTTGATAGGATTTGCCTGTGAAGCCATCTGGTCCTGGGCTTTTGTTTGTTGGAAGATTTTTAATCACAGTTTCAATTTCAGTACTTGTGATTGGTCTGTTTATATTTTCTCCTTCTTCCTGGTTCAGTCTCGGAAGGCTATACTTTTCTAAGAAGTTGTCCATTTCTTCCAGGTTGTCTTTTTTTTTTTTTGCGGTATGCGGGCCTCTCACTGTTGTGGCCTCTCCTGTTGTGGAGCACAGGCTCTGGACGCACAGGCTCAGCGGCCATGGCTCACGGGCCCAGCCGCTCCGCGGCATGTGGGATCTTCCCAGACTGGGGCACGAACCTGTGTCCCCTGCATCTGTAGGCGGACTCTCAACCACTGCGCCACCAGGGAAGCCCCAGGTTGTCCTTTTTATTGTCATGTATTTACTTGTCATAATCTCTCATGATCCTTTGTATTTCTGCAGCGTCAGTTGTTACTTCTCCTTTTTCATTTCTAATTCTACTGATCTGAGTCTTCTCCCTATTTTTCTTGATGAGTCTGGCTAATGGTTTAACAATTTTTTTTATCTTCTCAAAGAACCAGCTTTTAGTTTTATTGATCTTTGCTATTGTTTCCTTCATTTCTTTTTCATTTATTTCTGATCTGATCTTTATGATTTCTTTCCTTCTGCTAAATTTAGGGTATTTTGTTTTTCTTTCTCTAATTGCTTTAGGTGTAAGGTTAGGTTGTTTATTTCAGATGTTTCTTGTTTCTTGAGGTAGGATTGTATTGCTATAAACTTCCCTCTTAGAACTGCTTTTGCTGCATCCCATAGGTTTTGGGTTGTCGTGCTCTCATTGTCATTTGTTTCTAGGTATTTTTTAATGTCCTCTTTAATTTCTTCAGTGATCTCTTGGTTATTTAGTAGCATATTGTTTAGCCTCTATGTGTTTGTATTTTTTACAGTTTTTTTTCCTGTAATTGATATCTAGCCTCATAGCGTTGTGGTCAGAAAAGATACTTGATACAATTTCAATTTTCTTAAATTTACCAACGCTGGATTTGTGACCCAAGATATGGTCTACCCTGGAGAATGTTCCATGAGCACTTGAGAAGAAAGTGTATTCTGTTGTTTTTGGATGGAATGTCCTATAAATAGCAATTAACTCCATCTTGTTTAATGTGTCATTTAAAACTGTTTCCTTATTTATTTTCATTTTTATCTGTCCATTGGTGAAAGTGGGGTGTTAAAGTCCCCTACTACTATTTTGCTACTGTCAGTTTCCCCTTTTATGGCTGTTAGCATTTGCCTTATGTATTGAGTTTCTCCTATGTTGGTTGCATAAATATTTACAATTGTTATATCTTCTTGGATTGATCCCTTGATCATTATGTAGTGTCCTTCTTTGTCTTTTGTAATAGTCTTTATTTTAAAGTCTCTTTTGTCTGATATGAAGATTGCTACTCTAGCTTTCTTTTGATTTCCATTTGTATGGAATATCTTTTTCCATCCCCTCACTTTCAGTCTGTATGTGTCCCTAGGTCTGAAGTGGGTCTCTTGTAGACAACATATATATGGGTCTTGTTTTTGTATCCATTCAGCCAGTCTAATGCTTCTGGTGGGAGCATTTAATCCATTTACATTTAAGGTGGTTATCAATATCTATGTTCCTATTACTATTTTCTTAATTGTTTTGGGTTTGTTATTGTAGGTCTTTTCCTTCTCTTGTGTTTCCTGCCTAAAGGAGTTCCTTTAGCATTTGTTGTAAAGCTGGTTTGGTGTTTCTGAATTCTCTTAGCTTTACTTGTCTGTAAAGCTTTTAATTTCTCCATGGAATCTGAATGAGATCTTTGCTGGGTAGAGTAATCTTCGTTGTAGGTTTTTCCCTTTCATCACTTTAAATATATCCTGCCACCCACTTCTGGCTTGCAGAGTTTCTGCTGAAAGATCAGCTCTTAGCCTTATGGGGATCCCCTTGTATGTTATTTGTTGCTTTTCCCTTGTTGCTTTTAATATTTTTTCTTTGTATTCAATTTTTGATAGCTTGATTAACATGTGTCTCGGTGTGTTTCTCCTTGGATTTATCCTGTATGGGACGCTCTGTGTTTCCTGGACTTGATTGACTATTTCCTTTCCCATATTAGGGAAGTTTTCAACTATAATCTCTTCAAATATTTTCTCAGTCCCTTTTCTCTTCTTCTTCTTCTTGGACCCCTATAATTCGAATGTTGTTGCAGTTAGTATTGTACCAGAGGTCTCTGAGACTGTCCTCAATTCTTTTCATTCTTTTTTCTTTATTCTTCTCTGTGGTAGTTATTTCCACTATTTTATCTTTCAGATCACTTATCCATTCTTCTGCCTCAGTTATTCTGCTATTGCTTTCTTCTAGAGAATTTTAAATTTCATTTATTGTGTTGTTCATCATTGTTTGCTCTTTATCTCTTCTAATTCCTTGTTAAATGTTTCTTTTATTTTCTCCATTCTATTTCTGAGATTTTCGATCATCTTTAGTATCATTACGCTGAATTCTTTTTCAGGTAGATTGCCTATTTCCTCTTCATTTGTTTGGTCTGGAGGGTTTTTATCTTGCTCCTTCATCTGCTGCATACTTCTCTGTCTTCTCATGTTGCTTAACTTACTGTGTTTGGGGTCTCCTTTTTGCAGGCTTCAGGTTCATAGTTCCCGTTTTTTTTTTTTTTTTTTTTTTTTTTTTTGCTGTATGCGGGCCTCTCACTGTTGTGGCCTCCCCCGTTGCGGAGCACAGGCTCCGGACGCGCAGGCTCCGGACGCGCAGGCTCAGCGGCCATGGCTCACGGGCCCAGCCGCTCCGCGGCATATGGGATCCTCCCAGACCGGGGCACGAACCCGTATCCCCTGCATCGGCAGGCGGACTCTCAACCACTTGCGCCACCAGGGAGGCCCGTTCCCGTTGTTTTTGGTGTCTGCCTCCAGTGGGTAAGGTTGGTTCAGTGCGCTGTGTAGGCTTCCTGGTGGAGGGGACTGTTGCCTCTTTTCTTGTGGATGAGGCTGGATCTTGTCTTTCTGGTGGGCAGGGCCACGTCCAGTAGTGTGTTTTGTGGTGTCTGTGAACTTATTATGATTTTAGGCAGCCTCTCTGCTAATGGGTGGGGTTGTGTTCCCATCTTGCTAGTTGTTTGGCATAGGGTTTCCAGCACTGGAGCTTGCTGGTCATTGAGTGGAGCTGGGTCTTAGCACTGAGATGGAGATCTCTGGGACAGCTTTCACTGATTGATATTTTGTGGGGCTGGGTGGTCTCTGGTGGTCCAATGTCCTGAACTCGGCTCTCTCACCTCAGAGACTCTGGTCTGACAGCTGGCTGGAGCAACAAGACACTGTCAGCCACTTGGCTCCGAACAAAAGGGAGACAAAAGAAAGAAAGAAAGAAAGAAAAATAAATAAATAAATAGTTATTAAAATAGAAAAAAAATTAAAATATTATTAAAATTAAAAAAGTAATAAAAAAAGAAGTGAGCAATCAAACCAATCCACCAATGATAACAAGCACTAAAATCTAAACTAAGATAAACATAAAACCAGAAACAAATCAGATGCAGAAAGCAAACCCCAAGTCTACGTTTGTTCCCAACGTCCACCACCTCAATTTTGGGATGTTTCGTTATCTCTTCAGGTATTCCACAGGTACAGGGTACATCAAGTTGATTGTGGAGATTTAATCTGCTTCTCCTGAGGCTGCTGGGAGAGATTTCCCTTTCTCTTCTTTGTTCGCACAGCTCCTGGGGTTCAGCTTTGGATATGGCCCCGCCTCTGCATGTAGGTCTCCCTCTGGAGTCTGTTCTTTGCCCAGACAGGACAGGCTTAAAGGAGCAGCTGATTCGGGGGCTCTGGCTCACTCAGGCCAGGGGGAGGGAGGGGTTTGGAATGCGGGATGAGCCTGCGGTGACAGAGGCTGCCATGACGTTGCAACAGCCTGAGGTGCCGTGTGTTCTTCCAGGGAATTTGTCCCTGGATCACGGGTCCCTGGCAGTGGCGGGCTGCACAGGCTCCCATGAGGGGAGGTGTGGACAGTGACCTGTGCTTTCACACAGGCTTTTTGGTGGCTGCAGCAGCAGCCTTAGCATTTCATGTCCGTCTCCGGTGTCTGCGCTGATAGCCGTGGCTCGCGCCCATGTCAGAAGCTCGTTTAGGAGGTGCTCTGAATCCCCTCTCCTTGTGCACCCCAAAACAATGAGGTCTCTTGCCTCTTAAGCAGGTCCAGACTTTTTCCCGGACTCCCTCCCGGCTAGCTTTGGTGTCCTAGCCCCCTTCCAGGTGTGTTCACGTAGCCAACCTCAGTCCTCTCCCTGGGATCTGACCTCTGAAGCCCGAGCCTCACCTCCCAGTCCCCACCCATCCTGGTGAGTGAGCAGACAAGCCTCTGGGGCTGGTGATTGCTGGTCGGCACTGATCCTCTGTGCGGGAATCTCTCCACTTTGCCCTCTGCACCCCTGTTGCTGCGCTCTCCTTCATGGCTCCGAAGCTTCCCCCCCGCCATCTCCCGTCTCCGCCAGTGAAGGGCCTTCCTAGTGTGTGGGAACTTTTCCTCCTTCACGGCTCCCTCCCAGAGTGGCAGGTCCTGTCCCTGTTCTTTTGTCTCTGTTTTTTCTTTTTTTTTTTACCCTACCCAGGTACGTGGTGAGTTTCTTGCCTTTTGGGAAGCCTGAGGTCTTCTGCCAGTGTTCAGTAGGTGTTCTGTAGGAGTTGTTCCACATGTAGATGTATTTTCGATGTAGTTGTGGGGAGGAAGGTGATCTCCACATCTTATTCCTCTGCCATCTTGAAGGTCCTCTCCCCAAGGGCATCCTATGCTTTCTTTCTGCTTATCTCTTTGTTATTGGTTTGTAACTTTATTCCATTGGTGAAGTTCATAGTCAAAGTTTGAAACATTGCATATGTACTTGAAAAATAAAGGTTTATTCGCCAAAAGTAAAAACACCATCTACCCCATTCTAACAGAGCAATTCTGCAGAATAACTACAGAACTGTTAATCTTCTGGTCATTTTTCTAAACTTCACAACAGCTTCCTCTATGTTAAACTGAGTCTGAGTTTCTCAGTCTAATATACTACACGGATAGCACACAGACTCTAGGAGTTTTTGACAGGAGCCCTGTTGCTGGTTGGTGGCCTCGGGTTAAATACTCTGCCCCCCTGTAAACCACATTTCCTACCCTGTAAAACGGGTAACGGCAATGCCTACCTCATTCAGTTGTTCTGTGCATCCATGAGAGCATGTGTGCACGTTGCCTGTTGCATTGTAAACACTCCTTACTTGTCAGCAACTATCAAGCATGTGATGAACTATTGTTAAACACTCATTGTTTTTCAAAGTCTGCCAAGAATAACATAACACTGTTTGCTACTTTTATTGACTTTTCACAAGATTTTGTTCTGGGGTCAAGACTAGGTTAGGAATTAAGCAGCATGAGGTCAATGAAGACTCCTAGTTATTGATGTTTAAATGAACCTGCTTTCAAGTGCCCAACAGGCAGAATTGGCAGGAATAGTCTCCTGAAGAGTGGATAATCTCTCGACATATAAAACAGGGCCAAGTGGTTTAAAGTGGGGCTAGAACAATGGGGTCCCTGAGGGTAATCATAGGGACTTTTGCCAATGTACCTTTGGTCTTACCTGTGGGTGAAGAGGGAGCTAGTAGAGACATTAAAACAACTGGAGCAATTGTCGAAAATTAGACACATAACCAGGAATCTCACACATCTCTGCATGGAGGTATGCTTTAATGCTACATGTAGGCAAAGCCAGATTTGCCTTAATTGGAATTTGTAATTGACCCCAGAATGCAAGGAAGTATTCCACCAGGTCCCTGAGTTCTACAGCATAAACGTTGCTGAGATTTGAGTATGGAAAAATTACAAAGCAAGTATTGCCAGGACCCCAGAGACATGACCTATGAGTTCCTTTCTGAAATACAACACCAGAAAAAAAAAATCCCATAACTATAACCATCTTAAATCTAAAATAGTTATGTTTGGCTCATGTTATTAAATATTTAAATAATTCATATTGGATAAGACTAGTTGCCATTTGATGGGTCCTTACAGTAGATGCCAACTCTGTGTTCTATCTTCGCAGTATTATTCTATTTATTTGTCAACAAAGGGGCTGTACTTGTCATTCACATTTTACCCATGAGAGAAGTGAGAATCAGAAAGTTTAATTACATTGCTGAAAATCACATTGCTAATAGAAGCAAAACAAAGATTTGAACCAGATTTGCTGGATCCAAATCCTGTGCTCTTAATTAATACACAGTATAGTTCACAGCTATCCTGTGAAGGTCATTGTCAGAGCAAATTACCCAAATCCAAGCAAAACTTTGTTTTTCATAGCACATATGCATCTATTCAGTGCATCTAAAGAAGTTTTTGAATAATTAGGAGATGTAAAAGTTAAGTGAAGAATTGCAGAGTCAAGCTCCAAGAGAGAACAGAAATTAAAGGAAGTGAGTTTGGTGTCTAGGACTACTTTTGTCTGGGGATCAGTTTTGAAGGCAGTGGTCAAGAGGCCAACACAAGCTGCTGGCAGCCCTCTGGAGCTCAGGTGATGACAAAAGTCCACAAAGGAAAAACTAAGCATAAGGAATCCACGTTATTTGGATTGGAATCTTGAGGAGTGCACCCCAAAAGAAATGGGGACTTGAAAGTAGATATGCCCCTAAAGGTTTTTCATTATTGTTTAAAATTTCCCTAACCTGTGAAATTATATAAATGTAATCATGAATTGTGAATGAGCCTAAGAACCTGGCAGAAATGGATGTACTTCTCTGGAGAAAGATAATATCACCATAGGCCTCAAATTAGTTCTGAAAATTATTTTGCACATACAGTGTACATCATATAAAAAAAAACTTGATAGAAGGGGGTAAGACAATATGAATGACATGCTGTCAGCAGAAAAAATAGACAGTAGAAGTATACTCATAGGGGCTCCAGATAAAGAAGTGGTTAGATACAAACTTTAAGATAACCATGCTTACATGTCTAAATTGAAAAAAAGATAAGATTGAGAATTTTAGAAGAGAAACTACAAAAATGAATCAGATGGAAACTCTAGAATAAAAAAACATGATATTCCAAATTAAGAGTTCAGTGAATGGCTTTAACAACAGATTACATACAGCTCAAGAAAGAATTGGTTAGCTGGAAAGTATATTAGAAGAAAATATTCAGAAAGAAAATTTAAAAGACAGAAAATTAAAATTTAAAAGACAGAGTAAAACAGAAGACAGTGACAAATTCTAATGTGTGTAAATTGGAATCTCAGAAGAAAAGGAAAGAAAGAATGAGTCAAAATCAATAACTAAACGCTACTGAGTTAAAGGCTAAGAACTTACCAAAACTGCTAAAAGATATCAAACTCAGATGAGAAGCCCTAAGAACCTCAAGTAGGATAAAGAAAAAGGAACCTGCATCCTAGGCACATCATAGTAAAACTGCTGAAAACAAAAGCAAAAAAGAAAATCTTAAAGACAGCCAGAGGAAAAACAGGCTTTACCTTCAAAGGAATAACAATATAATTGACAGCTGACTTTTAAACAGACAAGATAGAAGCCAGAAGATAATGATATAATATCTTTAAATTGATGGGGAAAAACCTGTGAACCTAGAATTGTAAACCTAGCAAAATATCCTTCAGTAATAAAGGTTGATCAAGATGGTGATATAGGAGGCTACTCTTCTCCACCAAATGTACAGCTATACACAGAGCAATTACCTCTGAAGGAAATGTAGAAACTGTCTGAGAGACTCCTACATATCAGGCAAATGAGGAAACACCCACACTGAAGTGGGTAGGAAGTGCTGAGACACACTCTTTCTGTAAACCTCACCCCTGGCACAGCATCATACAGTCTGGTGGGAACTCCAAACTCTTGGCTTCTCGCTAAGGAGCAAACCGTTTGAACCCCAAATTTAGCACCCCAACTTTTAAGACTCCCACCCAAGGGACAGATCCCTCAAACACCTAGCTCCGAAAACCAACTGATCTTGTGTCCATGGAACCCAAATGAATATGGCAAATGAAGAGGTTATTAATGGGCACACAAGCACTCACTGTAGCTAATCACCCAAGGACTCAGCACAGATGGAGCAGGGAAAATCACCCATCTACCAGTCTTTGCCTGAAGGGGTCCATCTGCTGAAGCTTTTTCCTCTAAGATCAGGAATAAGACAAGAATGCCCACTCTTACCCCTTTTATTCAACTGGAAGGCCTAGCCAGAGCAATTAGGTGAGAGAAAGAAATAAAAGACATATAAATTGGAAAGAAAGAAGTAAAACAGTATCTGTTTGCAGATGGCATGATCCTATATGCAGAAAACCCTAAGGACTCTACAAAAAAAAACTATTATAAATAAAAAACAAATGTAGAAAAGTTGCAGGATACAAAATCAACACACAGAATTCTTTTGCATTTCTTTATGCTAACCATGAGCTAGCAGAAAGAGAAATTAAGAAAATAATTCCCCTTAGAATCACAACCAGAAGAATAAAATACCTAGGAATAAATTTAACCAAGGAGTTGAAAGTCTTATACACTGAAAACTATAAGACATTGTTGAAAGAAATTAAAGAAGACACAATAAATGGAAACATATACTTGCTCATGGACTAGAAGAATTAACATTGTTAAAATGTCCATATAACCTAAAGTAATCTACAGATTCAATGGAATCTCTATTGAAATCCCAAGGACGTTTTTTCAAAGAAATAGAATAAAAAATTCTAAAATTTATAGGGAATCACAGAAAACCCTGAATAGCCAAAGCAATCCTGAGAAAAATAAATAAATCTGGAGATATCACACTCCCTGATTTCAAACTATATTACAAAGCCATTGTAATCAAAACAGCATGGTATTAGCAGAAAAACAGAAAAATAGAACAGAAATTAGAGCCTAGAAATAAATCCACACATATATGGACAATTAATTTATGACAAGGAAGCAAAGAATATAGAGAATATAGAGATATTCTCTATTAGAGATAGTTTCTTCAATAAATGATGTTTGGGAAAACTGGACAGCCGCATGCAAAAAGAAGAAACTAGACCACTATCTCACACCATACACAAAAATCAACTGAACATGGATTAAAGACTTGAATGTAAGACCTGAAACCACAGAACTCCTAGAAGAAAACATAGGTGGTATGCTCTTTGATACTGGCCTTAGCAATATTTTTCTATCGCTGTCTCCTCAGGCAAAAATCATCATTAGAGATTAAGAGGGACACATCATCCTTTTAATAAGCTCAATTCACCAGGATGATATAACTATTCTAAATTTTTATGCACTTAATAAACATGACCTCAAAATATGTAAAGCAAAACTTGAATTATAAGAAATAAGTAAATTCTTAATTATAGTGGGAAATGTTAACATATCTCTTAGATATGACTGAATGACAGACAAAATATCAGTAAGGATAAAGAGCTTTGAACAATAATATTAGAAAACTTGACATATATGTATATATGTGTGTGTGTGTATATATATATATACACACACACACACACACATATATATACACGTATGTGTGTGTGTGTATATATATATACACACACATATATATATATATACACGTATGTGTGTGTGTGTTTATACATATATATATAAAATACCGTAGCAACAGTAGCAGAGCACACATATTTTTCTAGCACACGGGAAGTATTTACGAAATTGAGCATATGTAGGACCAGAGAGTAAGTCTCAAAAATTTCAAAAGATCAAAATGATAGAGTATTTTCTGCAATCACAGTGCAATTGAACTACAAGCCAACCTCAAAAGGATAACTAGATAATCCTACATGTTTGGAAATAAAGAAATATGCTTCTAAATGGCTACTATGTTAAAGAAGGAATCACAATGGAAATTAGAAAATACTTTGAACTAAATGATAATGAAAATCTATACATCAGAACTTACAGAATGCAGCTAAAGTTGTGCTTACGTGAAAAAGTGTGGCACTAAATGCATATATTAGAAAAGAGAAAGGCCAAATATCAGAGCCAAGCACCCAGCTCAAGAAATTAGGAAGAAAACAGCAAATCAAAATAAAATAAATTAGAATGAAGGAAATGATGAGGATGAGAACAGAAATGAACGAAGCAGAAAACAGACAATAGGAGGAACCAAAAAAGACAAAAGGTAGTTCTTTGAAAATACTAATAAAATTGATAAAGTGCTGTTGATATTGGTTTAAAAAGAGAGAGAGAGAGAGGGAGAGAAGCTATAAATATGCAATGTAAGGAATGAAAAGGGGAATAACTACAGATCCTGCAGCTACTAAGAAGATAGTAAGTAAGTAAACATCATGATTTATGCCACTCAACTTGATATTTTTCATGACTTGGATATCATTGTAGAAGCCATCAACTTACCAAAATTGACAGAAAATAGACTTAAAACTATTAAAAATCAAATCCATAATTAAAATTTTTCCTTCAAAGAAAAGTCTAGGCTCAGATGACTTTACTGGTGAATGCCACTAAATTCTTAAAGAAGAACATTCCAAGACTACACAAACTCTCCCAGAGAATAAAAAGAAAAAGAGGTAAATGTCCCCAATTCATTTTCAAGGGCTTTCTTAGCAAAAGCTAACAAGATCACTTCAAAATAGGAAAATTCTACTCACTTATTCACGACCATTCATGCAGAAATTCCCCTCCTCCCCCCCAAAAATAACATATTGAATCTATAGCAAGTAATGCATTACAACTGAGTTGTGTTTATTCCATGAATACAAGGCTGGTTTGAGTTTTGAAAATCAATCAATCTAATTCACTATGTTAACCATTAACAGAAAAAAACAGGTAATAGAATCATCTCAACAGGCCACAGAAAACATTTTATAAAATTCAGCTACAATTCACGATTTCAACAAACAACAAGAAAAATTAATAGCTATAAGGTTAACAAACTAGGAATAGATGGTAAATTCCTTAATCTGATAAAGGATCTACCAAAAATCCCTAGTTTTGAAATCAGGAATAAGACAAGGATGCCCACCATTACTGCTTCTACTCAACATTGTAGTTAAAGTTCTAGCTGGTAATTTAATAAAAGAAATAAAGGTGTAAGGATTGCAGAGGCTGGGAAAGAGCAGCCCTTAATCACATGATGATGTTGAATTATTGTGTACATAGGAAATAAAAATAAAGCTACAGACAAATTATTAGAATGAATAGGTTAGTTTAATCAAACACCTAGGGGGGAAAAAATCTAACAAATGATATGCGAGATCTGTATGCAGATGAATATGAAACATTATAGGTATAAGTAAAGGGAAATCTAAATAATCAGGGGACCATAGCGTGTTCAGGTGTCAGAAGGCAATATATTTGATGTATTAGTTCTCCAAACTGATCTATATATTCAAAGCAATTTCTGTTGAAATTGAAACTAAGAGGTTTTCTTTGTGCACGTGTGTGTGTGTGATTTGACAAGCTGATTCTAAAGTGATAATGAAAAACAAAGGACTAGGAATAGAAGATTATCTGAAGGAAGAACAAGGTGGGAGTAACTGCCTCTACCAGCCGTCAAGGTTTATTATAAAGCTACAGTTATTCAAAGTGTGAAACTGACCCAAGAAGAGACAAAGAGACCAAAGAAAATGACAGGATTACCAAAGAAAAAGACTTGGACCAGGGCCAGAAGAGACACCTAACCTTGGCCACTTGTGATGGCTTCCCCTGAGTCAGAGGCTCTTCAAACTCACTTCACACCAATCACATCAGTATCTTGCTTGGGGCAAGGGGGCAGGCGGTGCAGGTAGGCGACTGGAACTTTTCCCCCAGTTAACACTAATCTGCAGGTGGGTTTGAAAATCACCTCTCCCACACATGCATGCGCACACAGGCACATAGAGACACACACCTCTTTCTCCCTAAGCTTGGATGAGCAAGGCAGTTTTTATTTAAAACTCATTAGGAGGATGGAGAATGCGATTATATCATATCCCCAAAATTTTGAAATCCATTTAGATTTTCTGTCTTTCCCCCAAATTCTACTCCTTTAAGCTGCGAACCCTTCCCCCTCTAGCCACACTCTTTACGCCTTCCTGTACTCCTGTTATTATTATTATTTTATTTTGGAGAATAGTTTCTCCCTTCCCTCACTTTCCCTAACCTACATCTCTATCATCACCTTGCCTAGCAAGCAAAGGCCTTTGTGAGGACTCACTCTTAGAAATTGAAGATACTTTTAATTTAAGGTTTTCGCCATTGCATATTGCTGTGCGTGGCTTGGATTGTCTTCCTCTGTGTGTATTTTCAGTATTGGCGCAGACTGTGTGAACGCGGGGCTGTGCTCCCCATGTGCTGCTCAAGCAGCCCCTGCGATGCGGGCTGCCTCACACACACCCTGTGAGTGAAGATGTGCCCCACAGCACCAATAGCTCAGCAGCCCCGGCTTCGTGGGCTGTGACCTCGGCAGTCACACAGGGCCCCACATGGAGAAGGGTCTGCGCTTGGGTTAATGCTCTGCTGTCATCGTCTTGAAATTCTTAATCATTTGTGAACGAGGGGCTCCACATTCTCAGTTTGCTCTGGGCCCTGCAGACAATGCGGTCAGCCCTGTGCCGAGGAAAGGGCTTGCTCAATTTTACAGCAATAAAAAAAAAAAAGAAAAACCTCTGGGCCGAGTGCTCCGTGCAATACTTTCTCTGGCTTCTCAGAAACCATTTCCTCTTTTCGACTCTCGGCTATCCCCCTGGGTTTAGCAGCTGGGTGTACACTTGCTGCCTTACCGAATCGCTGATGTTCATTTCCTGCCCACTTCCCATGTTTTCACAGCAGCCGAATGGGGCTCTTCACCACCTGGCCCCAATCTCTTGCCCTGGCCTTGTGCCTTTTTCTCCCCCACCCCTCCTGCTCCCACCCTGAACATGACTCACTGACTGCTTCAGCCCTCCTCCCCAAGGCAACACTTTGACCACACAGAACCTGCTCTGTCATCACAACAGGATGTGCTTCTTGCCTTTGTGCCCCATCGTGTGCTTTTCCTTCTGCCTGGAATGCTTTTCCATCACTGCCACCCATAGTCACTTCGGCTTTCATTCCTTTAGGCGCAGCCCAAATGTTAGCTTCTGCATTAAGAGAGCCTGAGACAGAAGTCATCATCCACTGGCTCTTGCTCCTGTAGCTTTGAAGACACCCCTCTGTCATAGCAGGTGACACGGCGTGGCATACAGACCTCTTCCATCCTCTCCCGCCCACCTTATTCTGGATAAGTCAGCTCTTGACTTAGAATACAAGTCAGTCATTCTTTCTAGAAAGATCTCCCTGAGTACTTGTTCTTCCCTAGTCATAGCACGAATCGTGTTATAACATAATCTCTCCTTATTTCTTAACCTGCTGCTTGGCATGTACTAGATGCTCAGTAATGTTTGTTCAGTTAAAAAAAAAAGTCTGAAATGATATATGTGCTCATCGAGAGTATTGCCTTGGGTCCTGAGCCCAAGACCTGGGCTTGGTTAAGTAACCCCATCCTTGACTTGAGGTTGTGTTCTTCAGGGGAGGACGACAGGGTGTGGGGATCTGGGCTGCCACTCACTCAGGCCCAAGAGGATGATTCTCCCTTTCTGTTGTAATAAACCTCATATTGTTGTCTAGAGAGTGACAGAAAGTAGTGCTAAATTCATGAAAATGTAAGTGTCTGTACCAAGTATATAGAATTATACTAAGCATCACAGGAGAGTTGGAACTTTGGAAAAACACTGGGAACTAGCTCTTGCAAGAGCTGCTGTCTTGACGTCAGGGTGGGCCTGGCCCTGAGGCCTTGGTGCTTTCATCAGGCCTCCTTCCTGGCCTCATTCTCACCCTTCTCCCATGATCTTGGGCCCCATTTTCCACCTCTCATTGTGTGCCGACTTCCTGGAAAACCAGCAGAGAGGTCGCTTTCTTTTGAGGAGGTTTCTGCCTCCGTATCTTGTGCTGGGCATTTTCCTTCTTGTGGCTCCACCTGCTTTTTGAAGCTCCCTGCTTCCAAGAAACCAACCACCAGTTGGAAGAAGATGGGGTTTCTCTCACCCCCGCCCATGCCCTCCTTTTAAGAGACTGGCTCCCCTTCTCTGTAAAGGATTCCCCACCCAACAAGGAATTCTCTCTGCCAATGGTGCCAAGGAAATTACTTGAGCTCATTAAGTCTCAATGTATTGAGGACCAAGAGAAGTTCAGGGGAACTGAGCTGTAATTGAGTGTTTCCTGTAAGCTAGTGATATGCTAGGAAGTTACAGGGAAATCAATTTGGGATTCATAAATATAAAGAAGGATGTTGTTCCAGGCAGAGCTAAGCTCCATTAAAAATGGAATAGGAAGCCTTTTGAGAGAGTGCGCTACCTATCATTAGAAGTGTTCATGAGTGGGCTGAACATACCAGGGCTAATATAGAGGGAATTCCTGTCTGGGGAGTAGGTGGGTGAGAGAGAGCCTCCATGGTTTCTCCCGACTTTCAAGCTTCTACTATTTCATTATAGGGCTCTAACCTTGTAATACAGTTTATACTTCAGAATACTGTTCTTAATTAGTTGTCTTTTTAAACTCCTTCTGAAGTGAATCAGCTTCATACAGTGGTAATTAGCTTATTGGTAGAAACAATGGCAGAGCCTGAAACATGCATATTTTTTTGTATATGTGGCAAGGACAAAAGAAAGCCTGACTCTTATTGTTCCTGCACTATTTTCCAGAAATGAGATCTTCCAGTATCCCTGTGAGGATGTAACAGTAACTTAACCAGATAACATGAAAATAAAGAAACAATTATTAATATGGAATATTAAAAAAATGCTGGAGCTGGATTAATCAGCCTTCAGACAATTGAGCATGGGTTTCTTGTTAATTGCTCTTCTTGCAACTGGAGTGAATCCAGAAGGCAAGATATTTAAGAGAGAAAACATAGGCTTTGCCTATGGGGCACATAGTCTGGGACATCTGGTAGACCTCACCATATGTGGCCATGTGCAGGGCACACTGGAGGGAACATGACTTCATTATGAGTTAGGTGTAATGATCAAAACATGATTATAGTGGCTCAGCCAAATAGGGTCTTGTTTTGCTCCCAGAAGTCCTGAGCTAGGTAGGTGGTTCAAAGACGGTACGATTGTGTGAAGAAACCATCAAAGACATAGCCTCCTTTTAACTTCACATCTGCCAATTTTATTTCGTGGGTTTTGCCCTCAGGGTCCAAGATGGCTGCTCCACCTCAGGCCTTCAGTTGCATTCTGGAAAAACAGAAGAAGGAAGTAACCTAGAGGAAAAAATGTTGCCTATTCCAGGAAAGTGAAACTTTCCAGGAAATTCCAGCTGACTTAAGCTTATGTCTCATTGGCCTGAGCTGTGTTCCATGCCCAGTTCTTGCTGAAATAGAGACTAGAAAATATAATTATTTCAGCTGGGCTCATCACATCCCCAAACTTAGGTTTTGTTAGTAGAGAAGAGGGCAGATAGATATTGGGTAGGCAACCAGCAGTGACGGACATGACGTGTCTGTCCCAAGCTCCCGATGAGGTACCCTGCTCTCTCTGTGTCTTCTATTTCTAGATGGCAGCACCTCCACCATGAACTGTGAGGTTTGGAGATGTTGTCACCTGATAGACTTTGGGAGGAACTTCTACTGCTATCCTTGGCCCACATCAATGTTTAACCATCAGGATATAATTTGGAAATTTCTCTGTCTTCAGGAAGTGAGACAGAACACTGGTCCACTTGCAACCTCAGTGTCCTCCAGGGGCTCTGTGGGGATCATGAGCTCCATGCATGAAATCTCTCTGATGCCACAGAGAAAAGAGTCTGACATGCCAGTCACGTCGTGACTTCCTTCCCTCATTTCCCCTCAGACCTACGCTGCATCTCCTCCTACTGGACGCGTTGGTCTTGCTGTCCGTTAACACCTAACTGAATCACTTTGCTGTACACCTGAAACTATCACAACATTGTTCATCAACTATACTCCAATATAAAATAAAAAGTTAAACAAACAAAAAAAAACACCCAAGAAAACAGCAAGCGCTCCTGTTTGGAACAGACCAACACCTTGAGATTTGTTTAAGCCAAGGAGGAGGTCATACCTTTAAACAAGAACAGATTTATGGTTCTCCTGACGTCCTCCAGAGATTCCTGTCTGGCAGTGCTCAGGAAAGAACAACTGAAGACTGAACTCCAACATTTTAGAACTGCCGGAGACCAAAACTGACAGAGACAAAAGTATCCAACACAGCCTTGGTGGCTAGATCCAATCTCTGATCTGCTGTTCTTTGGTTTGTGACACGTATCTGTTCTTTAGTTTACTCATCTGTAAAATAAAAACAATGGTAACATACCTCATGTGGTTTTACGAGGCATAAACGAAGCTGATAGTTAGAACAGTACCCAGTACATCATAATGTAGAAATGTTGGCTATCATTATGATTAGTTATCTCCTATTCTCAAAGGTTTAGAGTCCTTGCGTCTTGCGTGATGGCCAGTGTACATCTCAAGAAGCACAACAAAGAGCCAGTGGGGATATTAAGTTTTAAGTCAGGATGGTTGGTTCTTGTTACTAGCACCAAGGGCTCTTCTCATATCACAAATAGTGGGCTTATCCCCCAAGTAGGTCAGCATGGCGCGAAATACATGATCTGTGATAGGAATCGCTTTTCTGAATCGCCTATGCCTTTTCTGCCTGCTTTTTCATTTTCAGTACAAGTGCTTTGTTTCTTTCTTTTTTAAAAATGTGGTGAGCTTCACACACTAGTCTTTTGTAGCAGATGTATAAGGAGCAACTAACATCAAAGACATATATGCATAGAATTCTTCTACCAAATCAACTTTTTTTTTTTAAAAAGGAGTCTTTAATTGGACAATACTTTAATTCTCTAAACAATGTTATGGTAGTTGACCACATTTTGAAATTATCTTTGTCTTGTTTGGTAGTTGAATGGCATGAAAAATTTCCCTCTGCTTCCTTACCCTCTCCCAAGGGTCATTTTCCCCACTCTTTTCTCTGCCCTGCCTGGCCTCTGACCTGCCCAGCTCTGCTGTTTCTACAGACTTCTGAATCTAATTAATGTCTTAGTAGCTATATAAGTGAATTATGTAGGCAGGAGGATGTTGGAAACTTTGAGGAAGGTACATTCCTTAGGGAAAACATGGTTTTGTTAAAAAAAAAAAAAAAGACTCCTCATGGAGGGGGTGGAATGTCAGTAAAACATAAACCATCAGTAACATTGTTATATTCATTAAATATCTGTTACCTGATGAGCAGATACAACCTTAGGAGTATCTCTTTTGACATCTGGGCAATAATCAGTGATTATGGAATCCAGATGAGGGGACAGATAGTCCAAATATGCCACCACTGCAAATTGGCCTCAGCCATACAACTGGGGTATTGGCACCCCTCCTTCTCCCCTCCCTTTTCAAGCCAGTTCACAACCATGCTTGGGGAGTATGTCCTTGGATGATCTCACAAATGACCCTGGCGGAACATTCTCAAACTCTCCAGAATGTGGGCCGGCAAGGGGGAGGGGCCAGAGTGCTGAAGTTCTCCGCCAGAGGATACTGCCAGAGAGCCCAAGGCAGAGATGGTCCCTTTGCCCCACGTTTCCATGGAAACATAGGAGGAGTGATGACAGCCAGCACAGCCACACCATCTGCTCAGGACCTGGTGAATGATGAAAAAAATAGAAAAAGAAAGGCACCTTAGATCCCGGGCTAGAACCACTCTAAGAGAGCAGTGGAGAGGAAAGGGCTGAAGACTGTTGAACTCCTAGGTGGATTAAAACCCGTGCTGTCCTGGGGCTCGACATATTAGCATGTCATTTGCAAGCAGAAAGCCTAGAGGGCTGATCCTGCAATCCCTAGATACAATTATGAACACCCAAGAAGCCTCAGGAAGGAGAAGCAGACTGCATGCTGCCCGCAGTCTTACTGGAACAGGAGGGAGGGTGTGGTGACAAACAGTGCTGGTGGAGGTGGAGCAAGGCTCCCATCACCTTCCAGCAGGACCACCTGCACAGCTGTCTTTTGGCCAGGCATATCCTTCCAGGGGAATGGTGGGATTGTAAAAGGAAAATTCCCACTTGGTCACAAAAAACCTCTGAGTTGCAGCCAGGTCTTCAGAATAAGGCCTGAATTAATAAAGCTATGTAAGGTCTCTCTTCTCTCAATTCGTATCCACAGGGAGATCTTAGCTGGATGCCACAGATTTGCTTCTGGGTCTATTTAGGAGGTTTCCAATTCCAGGCTGGCAGAATGTGAGTGGGGCCCTAGCTAAGTGCACTTGTATATCTGCCTCACACTGAGTAGGATTCATTTCTTAGTCCCTTTCCTTCATAGATGTAGCCTAAACAAACAAACCTGACCTAGGAAGCCCAGCAGCCCCTCTGGTTTAGCTGACTCCCCCAGAGGCTCTCCAGAGCTGGGCACTTCCGTTCAGCTTTCTGTAGTATTGTCTCATTTATCCCCAGAGGGAGAGAAGTCCCTCCAGCCTGAAGGCCTTTACTATGCACAGAGCTACATCAGCTTCACAGGAAACACCAGTTTTTATTTTTATTTTTAACTCAGGTTGTCTCTTACTCCTTTAGCAAAAAAACCAAAAATCCTCCCTTTTAGTTCTGGCCTTTGAATCCCAGGGAGTCCAAGCCCTTTTTTTTTTTTTTTTTGTGGTGCTTTTTATTAAGGATTTAAAATTTTGACATCTAGATTAACTTCTTGTTTTGGTATGTGTAGGGGCTGGAGGATAATGGGAACATCTTAATAAACCAGATAAATAATAATAATAAAAAGATCACCCTATAAAGGCTCTCATTAATTGTCCTACATTTTACCTGTAAATGGTATTCATTTAAATTTCTTCCCATGACAACTTAGCAAAAATGGTATCTACAATATTATTTGGATTTCTTCAAAAGGCCTTATTCTCCAACTGGAGACCATACACAAAAACTGAAAATAAAAGTATTCATGTAACTTCCCCTACGTTAGAGGCCCCAAACTGAAAATATGAGCTATTCCTGAAGAAAAAAAATGTTTATTACCCACAGTGAAATTGCTTTAGGCTCGAGTATACTCATGCATTAACAAGAGGCACCGTGTTTACATTCAAATAGAAATCTACCCATCCCTACGTGGCTTTGGGGGTGAGGCCTCTTATGACCCAACCACTCTGCCAGCTCTGTAGCCCCAGGGCTTTCTCCCTTTCCTTTTCCAGGATAATCTATTTATCCTCAGCCTCCACGGTGAGGGCAAATCTGTATCCTGAGCTTAGGCCCAGGATGGGAGTCCCAGTAAACATGGTTGTGTTTGTTCTTCAGCCTTCCTGCGTTGTATAAACAGATGTGGTGGAAAGGGAAGGAAAGCCAGATCTCTGTGAGGGGTGGGAGGTCTCCTTTCTGGAGAGGCTTCCCGGCCGGCAGCCCTGAGCACAGGGACAGGATGCATGTCTTGTTGGGGGAGTGGAACTTGCAGTTCTTCCAGAGAGGGGCTGTTCCTCTAGCTCTCCTTCACCCTCCGCCCCCCATCCTTTGCTCCTGGGAACACTGTCTGGATGCTTCAGCTGTCTCACTTTTGCCGGAGCAAAAAATTTGCAACCAGGCTTATGCTAAGGAGACGTTAAGAAGACAGATTTCCTCCCCACCCCCACCCCCCAGTCTCTCCAAAGACACCTTAGACTGGGATTTGGGAAGACAGTCTTTCACACCTGTGCTTTCTCCTGTATCAACATTCCCTTTGTTCTTCTGTAGCCTTGTTACTACCGTCAACTAATGAGGGAAGTTTTTAGGGGCTGGGAGTTGCCAGCTTGTAAAATAACAACTCCTTTCCCTTAAACGGTGTTGAGGCAAATGAGGCAAATTCCCTTCCGTCAAACTCTGCCTTAATTTACTGTTTTATCTTTTGCACATTAGTTATGGATGCTAATAAAGGAAGGACTGCTTCAGAGCTGGGGGGAGAAAGGGGGGGACTGTTTTGTAAGCCAACCCCAAATAGGAAAGAATTCTTGTTGGTCTTTTCTTCTCCTACATGTGCTCCAGACTTAGTTTGTTAATCCTCATTCAGAGGTCAGGGAGGTGAGGAGTGTAACTCGTAGGCTTGCCCCATATGGAGGGATCCTGTGACTTCTACCCAAGGGTCTAGATTTCTGGCAGCCCCAGGCAGTGGTTCTTCCTGCCTAGAATGAACAAAGGGGAGAGCACCAGAAAGGCCTCCCTATGGCAGGGACTTGGGGTTGGGTGCAAGGGATGGGATATTACACTGCCCTGTACTGCTCTCTCCAGGAAGTCCTTGGTATCCTGAGCCTCGCTCCCAGAGCTGTGGCCAAGAGGACAAGAGAGTCAGGGGACAAAAGAGGGGTTCTGGGTTTTGGCTCAGCACTTACACAAGCAAGGGAGGGCGAAATGATCTTTAAACTCAAGGAAGTAGTCATAATAAGAACTTAATTTTTAGGAGCCACAGTGACACTCTTTCGTCCTTCTAGCAGACAATACGCCGCTCTCTAGACTTCCAGATAGGGCTGGAAGTTTGCATTCTACCCCCAGAGGCCTGTCACCCTTCCCTGAAAGAAACAGGAGGTGGGTTGCCAGGGTCCGGCCAGCTGAAGGACATGAGGGGGGGGGAACCCCCACTGCAGGCCAAACTGGAGGTCCCGTCAGAAGAGGTTTCGTCCCTGATCCCCTTGATTTCACTTAACTTACTGGCTCCAGATATTTTAAACGGTTTGTTTACGGCGCTGCTGCAGGCTGCACCGCCAACTCTCCCCGCGACGCGGGCGGCAGGGGCATCTCCCAGCACCCACCCAGGTCAGCAGCCGCCTCACCGCCCGGCCTGCGGGGGCACCCGGCCGCTCAGGAGAAGCCCGGGGCCCCCAAGAAGTGCGTGCACCCGGGAGAGGCCGGGCGGGGCCGGGGCAGAAGATGCGGCAGGCCGGGCGGGCTCCGCATCCCGGCCCTCTGGGCCGCCGCCCGACCCTCGCCCCCGCTCGCCGGACCGCGCTGGGCGCCCCCGGGAGGCCAGGGTCGGCGGAGGGGGGACACGGGGGTCGCGGCGGGCGGGGCGGCGAGGCCTGCGAGCGGCCGGGACCCGGGGAGCGGCGCGGGGAGTGCAGGGGCGCGCGGGGCGGGCGCGGCGCGGGGCTCACGGCGCGCGCGCGTCTCGGCCTCGCCCGCGCACACGCTCCTCCCTGAGGAGAAAGGCGGGCGGGCGCGGAGCGGCGCGGCGGCGGCGGCGGCGGCGGCGGCGGCTGCGGCGGCTGCAGCGGGCCGGCCCGCCGCGAGGGCGGGAGGAGGGGCGGGCGCGGGGGCTAGGGGGGGCGAGGCGGCGGCGGCGGCGATCTCGCCGCTCTCTGCTGAGTGTGCCTGCGCGAGCCGGCGAGCGGGTGAGTGCGCCGGCCGCCGCCAGCAGCCCGGCCGGCCCAGAGGCGGGGAGGGGGGCGCCGGGAGCCCCAAGCCGGGAGCGGGCAGCGGGCGGGCGGGCGGCGGCCGCTCCGGAGCGGCCGGGATGCACCTTGAGCGGCGCCTTTCGTTGCAGCGCGCGGGCGGCCCGAGCCTCGGCGGCGGCGGCGACTACGGCGGCGGCGCTGACACCTCCCACCATGGACAGCTTCGACTTAGCCCTGCTCCAGGAATGGGACCTCGAGTCGCTGTGGTGAGTCCCCGTGCCGGCCGGGCGGGCGCGAGCGAGCGAGCGGCGGGAGGCGACCGCGGCGGCCCGCGCGCCCTCACCTGGGCGGGGGGCTCGGGCGACCGGCCGCCGTGGGGGCGGGGTGGGTCGGGGGCGGCCGCCGCGCCGGCTCCTTCCCGCCTCCCCCGAGGGGTGGCCCGGCCGCCCGCCCGTCTTCTCGCCCCCCTTTCTCGTCCCCTCCCCCGGTGCTGCCCTCCCCAGCCCGGGGGCCGGTGATCTGGGGAGCCGGGGGCAGAGCGCAGCCGTGAGGAGAAAAGGAACCGACTTCTAGAACGTGTCACTATTGCCGGGGGATCCACCCCTCGGCCCCCCGGCCCCTCTCACCTCCCTTCCCTCCATTCGCGCCCCCCCCCCTTCTCCGAGGGCCCCCGGTTCACACCAGCGACCCTCTGGAGTTGTGGCCGCTGCGAAGTGCCCTTAGAGGATGCTCCAGCCTCTTGCCTGTCTGCGCCGGGTCTTGGCGGCCGCATCCTTTCTGTCTCTCCCACCCGAGATGGAAAGTGAACCCGAGGGCAGGGGGCGAGTGCTTCTCCGTGCGGGAATTCTGAGGCCCTGGCCCTGGGAGACTCATTTCCTCGAGGTTCGCAATCCCTTTGAGCCCTTTCTTCACACCCCGCCTGGCCACAGTTACACTCCTCCTGTCCCCGCTCCAGCCCACCGGCGCCCCGTGTATCCCTTTATTCCGCGCTCAAAGCTCGCAGCCTGGGGAGCGGGAGACTGTGGAAGAGCCCTCGGGGTTCTGTGGCTCGGCGTTCTCATATTGAGGAGCTACTGTAGGTAAAGCGCCGCTGGAAGCAGTTTAATTCTAGTTGCGGGTGTGTTAAAAATCCCATTGGCTGTTTCCACATCCCTCTTATCCACCCCCCGCACCCCCCGCCCCAATCTCCTAAATGTTTCCAACCAGCCGTATTCAGGTGGTAAAATTACCGCCTGCGTATTCCTGGAGGAACTTGTGTTATGTTTAATATTTACGGGAATGAACATCTGTGGAACAAGCATATTAACTGCATTCTGTTCTTCCCCTGGTAATCGCTTATTGTAGAGCTGAGGTTTGGTCCCCCCCCCCCCTTTTTCTTTAATTCAGTAAAGAGTTTACATGTGTCTAAAACTGCAAGTGGTGTGCACATGAATATGCAGTGTGCAGTTTTAAAGCTAAACTGCCTTTTGATTTACAGATCGTATATAATATGTGGAAATGTGTATATTTTCCATGCTGCAGGCTTCCAGTGACTGATCTGTCTAAAGCCAGGTGTAACTAACTAAACTGGACACAAAGCTAGTGCATTATCGAGCAGTTTCTTATAAAAGATCCCAGGATGAGTAAGTACAGCTTGCTCTGCATAATGCTGGTGCCTATAAAATACACAAGGATGGGCCCTAATGTAATAAAACTTTTATATATTACACTGGAAACTTCAAAGAGCCAGTGTAGAAAGAATATGAAACATGTTATTACACTATAAAAGTCGCTAATTACTGTGTTGTTACTGCTGGGGTTATTTCAGCCTTTCATTTACAGATACCTATTAATTTACAGGTTTACACTTAGAAATGTTGGTTTCTGGCACAAATTCAGTAGGTTTGCAGGGAGAAACTGTGCTTTAAAATTGACTTTTGCTTTTAAAAGTCACATTTTCAGTCAAAAGGAAGAACTTTTTGTTTCGGCAGGTTTTTAGGCTGCTTGTCTGCTTGCTGACTCAAAACTGAAGCCCTCATGACTTTTACGAGTGATATTTTGAAATTATCAGCCATAATCTGTGGCTTTTCCAGCACAGGCCTGAGCTGTCTTTCCCCCTGAATCTTTAGTTCCCAGCTGGGTTACCTGTAGCACAGTTACATAATAAATGCCTGTTGAATTGACTTGAAATTTACATTAGCTACAGTACTTTTATTATTTAAAAGAAATTTTAAAAAAGCATTTTTAAAAAGCTACTGTACGAGCAGTCAGATTTTAATCCATCAATTTGTCTTTGGCTTATGAAACTGTGCAGGATTTCTTGCTTACAATATAGTAGGACAGTTTGGCTTGACTGAGGGAGTGTTTCTAGTTTGCAGATGTAGAATTTACATCTTCTAAGAGCTTATATATGTCTCATCAGTTAAAGATAAACCAGACTCTTTGAGTATGCATTTCTAACCCGGACATTTTCTCAGTCATGGATGAATTTTTTGGATGGTATTTTCTAACTCAATTTTATGGTTGACTTTATAAGTTTTTAAGATTATGGCTTGGTTTTAAGCTTATAGGTGACCCCAAATAACTAACGTTTGAGTGCTTTCTGTGGGTCAAACATTTTCATATCCATTGTTTTCTTATTTGAATCTCATAACAATCCCAGAAGTGGTAAGTGGTAGTAGTCCCATTTTACAGACAAGGAAATGGAGGCTTTGAACTGTAAAATGACTTTACTGAGACCATAAAACAAATGACAGTGGAATTTTTAAACTAACATTTACCAAATACTTAGCCAGACTCTGTTCTAAGTACAATGCATGTACTTTAGAATGTTTTAACTCTGTTCTAGTACATTACATGTCTTAGTTCATTTAATCTTCACAGCAACCTTAGGAAACAAGCAATAACTATTGTTATTCCCATTTTACAGATTGGGAAATTGAGGGTGGGGAAGATCAGGTGACCTGCCCAAGGTCACACATCTAGAAGTGGAGAAGCCATATTCGAACCTAGCATTAATTTCAAAACTCAGTTTTCTGACTTCAAATCCAGCGTATTTTCTATAGTATTGCAGATGTATTCCCAGTTTATGAGAGCAGCTCTGAAATTAATTACAAAACAAAACCTTGATGGACTGGAAATTAAGGGTCTGCTAAAATATAAAAGAAAGAGAAGGTCAGAGCCCTTAATTATATTAATTTAAAATTAAAGATTTGGTAACAATACCATGATTTAGGAAATTACGTCTGCTGCCCTACTTGAATTAACTTCTAAAATGTATATAAATTTAAAATAGAGACTACTAAAAACTTCTTTCTTTAATCCCTTTTAGAAGAACACTTTTCTTTGCGGGGGTGGAAGGTACAGCTGAATGGCAAAGGAAAATGGTATTTTAACAAACAATTTTTTCTCATTGGTGGGCATCGTTTTCTAAAAAAACAAATTGCAGTTTGTTAGTTGTTACTGTGGCTTTGAATCTGAGCTAGCTTAGTCTAGTGTTCACTGGAAGTGTCCCCAAATGACTGTATAGACAATATGAAGAGAAAAGCTCAGTACTATTGAGTTTAATCTCCTCTGCTTCCTGGCACACCCTTACCCCTCCTTCCTTGCCCTCCAGAAACTCCCATACTTATTTTTCAAGGTGGAGGGGGAGATTTTGAGCCTGAATTATCCAGATGACTGTTTCAACTTTTCTTTTCAGCCACGCCTTAAAATTGAGAAGGGTCGCCCTAATTCCCACCTCTAATTCCACTTCCCATTTCTGGTTTGAAGTACAAATGAAGAATTTGGAGCAAGGTGGAGGCATTCATTCTATACCCGGCTCCCTAGTTTCGTTCAGTAGAGGCGAATCCCTGAAGAGCTGGGGATTCAGTAAGTTTACAGGGGCGGGTGACCAGAGGAGCAGAACCCCTTTTCAAACTCTTCCTCTATCCCCTTGGCTGTTCTTCCTGTTCTCCACCAGCTTTTGATCAGCTGCTGGGCATGTGCGCCCTTCCTCAGGGCCTTTAAGATAATGACCATCCCTTTGAACAGGGTAACAGTTGCTTTCAGTTATTCACTTAACAAATTTTATTGATCATCTCTTAAATACAAGACCTCATGTTGGTTGCCACAGCGGATACAGAGAAGAGTAAACCATGGGTTGTGTGTGTTATTGTCTAGTGAGGATAAGACAAGTACACAAGTATAAAAACGTTTCAGCACTGGTGATTCAGAAGTGAAAAAGACCATATTTGGGACTGGGGTGGGTGGTGGAGGGGGGAAAGAGGAAAAATCGAGTTAAAAAAAAAAGGCTTCCGTGGAAAAGGTGGCCTTTGAACTAAGCCTTGGAAGATGAATGGGATTTTTACAGACGGTGGGGGTGGGGTATTGAGAGGACATAGCGGCATCTTGGGCAAAGAAAGAACTGGAACAAAGGCTTTCATGGTGTCTCTGAAAGATCCTTTTATGAATCATGGTGGAATTACCTATACCAAATATTTTAAAGATGCAGAACTTTGTAATCATGAGGTGGTTTCAGTGAATGAGAAAAGCTTTCCACAGTGAACTTGGTCAAAATTGTATTTAATCTCCCTTAAATATAGACACATGTTAGTTACTGGGGAGAAAGTCTGTTGAAATAAAATAGTAAATATTCAGATCCCTCTCTACTACTCCCCCGCCCCATTGCCCCATAGCTTCACATAGCCCAGAATCCATTTACTTTTATTCCAGGAGGCATTATACTTTATATTCTTTCAAAGTGGAACCTTTGAAGTTGTAATAAGTGGATTGTATCATACTCACCAATTTGTTTAATTCAGTAAGCATTCATAGAGCATTAGGCATCCCTCTAGGTTAGGTACCAGAGAGCAGTAGCTTTCAAACGTTTTATACCATGACTCACAGTAACAAGTGTGTTTAACATTGCAACCCACCAACCACATCATTTGTATGCACACATACTCATAACTGAAACAAGTGTCATGAAATAACACTTATCCATATTATGGGAGGTGTACTTTGATATTTTCTATTCTATTTTTTCTAAAAATTCCCCATCCATGGATTGAAACGTGTAGTTTAGGGGAAAAAAGAAACTGTAGCGATGCATAGGAAACAGAGCGTTTGCGAGGAACTTGTAGGAGAATAAGCCGTCCACATCCATACCTGCTGTACGAAGCTGACGCTGCCCATTTGAGGGGGAGGAGGGCGCATCCTGTTGGGAGGGGAAGAGACTTTTAGGGCTGAGAGGCCTGTGAAACGCCTCTTGGAGAAGTGGAAAATAAAAGAGAAAATAAAGAGAAGAGAAAATAAAGAGAAAATAAAAAGGAGGAAAGTCCATGTGGCGCGAAGGCCGTGACTAGAAATAAAGAGGAAATAAAGCGTGGAGCTCGTTGGGTGAAGATGTATTAACTAACTCAGGGGGAAGATGTACTGCCCTCCTGTGGGGGGAAGGGGAGCCAGGTGGAGGCGCTAACAACTTCGTCTCCAGTAGTGCCTGCAGACCCACTTGGTTCTCTGCAAGTCAATCGCCTTCTTCCAGGCCTCCTTAGGCTCCCCGGGGTAGAGTCAGACAGCTGCCCGGATCCCTGATCTTGACCCTTATTAGCCCTCCCCTCCAGCCCCAACAAAGCAAACATTTTAAGGCCTACCCCTATCCCTTTCGTCAGCCCGTAGGGATGAAAGTAGTTTGCCAGAACACGGAGCACAGGAGAGACGCACCTGGGACCCATCACCTTCACTGGGCGTGGCCTGAGCGCTGGGCGTCCTGGAGCCCATAGGTCTAGTCCCGTTGGCCCCACTCGTTCTCATTGGCCCGAAGTGGTGGACTGGTTGGCTGCGGTGGCCGTTATTGGCCGAGAGCCCCAGAACACGCCCACAGCGTGGCAAAGGGCTTCCCCAGGTGCAGGGATGAGAATGCTTCCAGCAGAGTGGCTTCCAGGGCCAGGGCCGGAGGGCTGCCTCCGTGAGGGGGCTGATGGCCATCGTGGAGGAGGTAAGGAGGTGTGGATGGGGAGCCGTGAAGTGCTGGGGGCCGGGAGCTGAGGCATTCCTCCACTTGTGGTACCGTGGGTGGTGTGTTTTGGAAAAAGCTGGCGGGGGATTTGTTAATTCAGGGCGTCGAGGTTGAGGGCTCAAGCTCTCAAGCTCGGTGTCAGGATAACAAGGAGGATGCGCGCTGGATGTGCAGATGAGTTTTAACCAAGTGCCTTTTGATGACGATGAACATGAGTATTGTGTGTGGGGAAATAATTCTTTCCTGTGTTCCAGAGTCTCTTTTGTGAAAATGTAGGAGGCTTATAAAATGCTGAAAATCTATTTCGGGAGAATGTCCCTGTGAACCAGAATGGGTCTAATCTATGCCACTTTAAATTTAGCAACTTGAACAAGGCCCTTTGGCATAATATTTGTTAAAGTAACAGTCAAATTAAGAAAAAAACCTCTGAAAATGAAATGCAAGATTTTTTTTTCCTGTGTAAATGGAATTTTCAACCTGGAATAAGTTTGCCTGTTTAAATTTTCTTTATTTTGGGAATAAAGCCTTGGTGGCGAAATCAAGGACATAAAAGACGATTTTAAATATCATTTAATGGTAACAATGTTTCCTTGTTTTGTTTCAAAGTGAAATCCATAAAACTTATTTTCAGTGTTGCCTATTCTCTTTTGTTTGGGAATTTAATTGAGGTTTCTGAATTCAGTTGGCTCCAGCTTCCCTTTCTGTTTGGCCCTGGGCAGCTCACCATCTTTCTCATTTCCTATTCTCAGTCTTGGCTTAATCACTTATAAAACAACAGCACTTATACTGGCCTACCTCATAAGGTTGTGATGTTAAGTAATAAAAGTGTCAATTGCTTTGTGAATGCCAAATGCAGTTCTATTATACCCTTTGCTTCCTTCAAAACGTCTCTTTATCATAAACAAGGAAGGATACAGAAAGGTCACGTTGGGTCAGGTCATCCATCTGGTGCAGAGTTCTGTTCCTGGTAATGGGACCCAGGGACATTTTTGAGTAGAGGCTGGTAGTTTTTCTTAGTTGTACGTCATAGTTGAGCAGACAAATATGTCCTTACTTATGGTTGTACTAGTAACAAATGTAGATATATTAACCATTACATAATCTTTGATGTTTCACCAAGAATGTATTGAATTACCACCCATTACATCAAATGACTTCATTTGGCTCTGTGGGTCTCATTAAATTATGTCAGGCTAATCATAATTTAGCTTCAACAGAAACAAAATAACACAGTTATACCAGGATGAGAGGATACCACACTACCCAAGAAACTTAATGGGTTTAGTCTATGGAAACTAACACCTGGGGATGTGATAGAGGCCCCCGAGCGTTTCCAGGTGTTTCGCTGGGTTGTCCAAGGATATAAGTAAATCAGTGGGTGTGAGGTTATCTAACAGTGGTGTGGCAAGGCTGTCTCAGAGGGTAACAATGACCTGTAGACCCCCTGCCGGGGACTTTGTAGCAAGAGGTTTCCAGAGTAAGTGGACCAGCAGCAAGAAGTTATCTCTGAGTCCTTCCAGCTTCAGGATTCTATGATCATCCCCATCACAGGGGATCAGGAATCAAAGAGAACCGAAGTCATTAATTGTATTCACTTGTGTATTTTCTCCTCTGCAATTTCTCCACTCACATGTGGAGAAAGGCGTGGGAGGGTACTTAGGCTTCTTCACGTAATTTCTTCTCAGGAGACTCCTTGTTAGCCGAGGTAAAGAACAGTGACTGTAATTTGGAGACCATGCTATCATAGCAACTCAGTTTAGAGTTACATGCTTAACTTGAGCTGAAATAATTTTATTTTTCCTTTTTTTTATGACAGGAAATTAGTTTCCAAAAATCCTCTGGATTGCTGCAATACGAGTCTGTTAGTCTTAGTTAAATTTTTCTTGTCATACCTGCATTTTTTACCTGAATTATGAGGTGACAGACCAAATTTTCCGTCAATGTTCATTGAAACGTTAATTACCTGGCAGTTTAGATAGAAAAAGGCTTTACTCTAGTGGATCATCACCAATTCCGGGAAATAATCTGTCTGTTTTGTTTTCAAATGTCAAAATATATTTGTTTTTCTTTAAAATGTATCGTGAGAGGAAGAAAAGACTTAGGGCTTAGAAAACAGTTTTGAAAACAAAGGTCCATATGCTTACCTAGCACTCAGGCCAGCGTTTCTCAAACTTTAAGGTGCATCCAGGTGACTTAGGGATCTTGATAAAATATAGATTCTGATTTAATAGGTGCAGGGTAGGGCTATGATTCTGCATTTTTAACCAGCTCCCAGGTATAACTGCTGGTCCATAGACCAAACCTTGAGTAGCAAGAATTAAAAGGATAAAAATTCCTTTGAAAAGAAGCTCTTTAAAAATTCCTCATCTTCTTCTTTTTATTTTGGGGAGGCTTTGTATAATAACATGACAATTCCACAGTGCCAGGAGGTTACATTTAGATGCAGCATTTATTTTATTTTCGTGAGTCTTTCTAATACAATTTTGATGAGTGAGGGGGTGGTTAATTGTATCCTAGTGGGGATATAGTGGGAAATAAACATAGAAACCTAAGTAAACAAAGTTTGTAATAAATAGGCTAATCACTTTTTATAGCTTTACAGTTCTTGTCAGCCCTTCAGAGACGGAGTCCTCCTTCTTCAGGAGCCAATGCCGAGAGTAACTGGATTCAGAGTCTTAGAAACACTCTGGATTTGTCGGGAATCTCACAAGCTCTCTTGTAGGTGCCCAGGACTCAGATCAAATGTCCCTGTTCTCTTTGGCAGGGAACTGGGGGTAGGGTGGGGCAGGGAGGTGGCAGTGGTGGGAGAGGGGGGTAACTATTTTGCAGAATTACTGCACTACCTTGTGGCCATAGCTGCAAATTGCAACTTTCCCAGTGTCCTAAAAGAAATTGCAGCTCAGCTCCTGGTGGAACCCCATGGTGGGCTTAGAGCCTCCGATGGGGACCTTCTCTCCCAGCACTGCCGGCCACCTCTCCCTCTTCCCCACCACGGAGTGCCCCGAGTCCCTCAGGTGGTCAGACTTAGCTGCAGTTTCCATGTTTAATTTCCATTTCTACTTCATTAGAAGAATAAGTGCAGATGGGACTGATTATGTGAGTAAATACAGCGCGGTTGACTTTGTGCTGTGAGATTAGCGGGAAGTTTATTTACTTTATCTTCTTAATGAGGGTTTGTGTGTGTGTGTGTGTTCACGCGCGCACACACACACATTTCCATTCTCTGAGATAGGCATGGAAGACTGTGGCTGATACGAGCAAGATAGGTTGGGCTTACACAATTGTGACCATTTCAGATTGGGAAAACAGCTGACTTTTTTTTTTTTTGCGTTACGCGGGCCTCTCACTGCTGTGGCCTCTCCCGTTGCGGAGCACAGGCTCCGGACGCGCAGGCTCAGCGGCCACGGCTCACGGGCCCAGCCGCTCCGCGGCATGTGGGATCTTCCCAGACCGGGGCACGAACCCGCGTCCCCTGCATCGGCAGGCGGACTCTCAACCACTGCGCCACCAGGGAAGCCCCAGAGCTGACTTTTAAGGAACGATAGTGACTCCTTAAAATCTTGCAGCCTCAGGACACATGTGAACCCACAGAGGAAGTGTTCGCTATAGGTTTTTAGCCTGTCTTGGTGCAATACTTTGCATTTGCGCTTTTAGTGGCTGCGATATTGCCTTCTACCTCATAATCCATTATGTTATCTGACTAATTGTGTTTAACCATTTCGTGAAATAGGCGATGTTGCGTTCCATGGAACTTTTCTTTCTGACTGGGAACAGGTGAGAGGGAATCTCTTGCCCTTAAGTATGGAGATAGATCAGACCCATTATAAGGAAAGGCATGTGTTTGGTTATTGCTTTGGTTTGTACTCGTGTCATCAAATTAATGTATTTTCTCACACAGTGGAGAAAACACTATTTATTGACTCTCAGTAATGATACAAATAATGGAATAGTCAGGTGATTTGCACAACTTCCCCCCAAAGGGGTCTCTCAGAGTTAGTGGTTTTCTCTGTTGGGTCCTAGGAAGGCACACCCAAGAATTCTTTCAGAACAAAAAAGCAACTGCTGGCCATCAGCTAAATTCTGAACTTTGTTATTCAGAATTGGGGCTTGACTAAGGAGATAGGCTGTCAACATGGCCCAGCTTGTTCCCTTTCATACCAGCCATACTCCACGGCAGGGAGCCCGTTGGTGTCATTTCTCAGAGTTGCTGAGGAGGAAAGTGCTGTTGGAGGTTGAGGGCTTTACCTCAGGCTAAGGGGCAGGTGTCTCCACTGGCCATGAACTCTGCAGTTCACTGAAATAGAGGCTCTGGGTCCGGAATGGGTTGGTCTCTCCACTTTCTGAAATGTGCTGTTTAGCTGCTCTCCTGGTCCATAAGCAGCGGTGGAAATGAGGATTCCCTGGATGAGAGGGTGTAGCTTTAGAGACACTCGGAACAAAATTTGTGAAGCTGTCTGTCAAACTGAGGAAGCAGGCTGCAGCATCAGTGGTGATGGGGAAAGCATACTACTTCAGCTAATATCCGTATGCAACAGCCTTCCCTCTTTGGTGGAAAATTCAATGGTTTACTGTATTACTCTGGTATACCAGTTGTAAGGCTGGCTGTGTAAGTCCAGGATGAAGCTGTCACCTGGCTCCCGTTGTTTGGGCTCAGGTTGGGGTGAGGCAGGAAGGCCCATGCTATTCCTGAGCGCTCCAATCATCTGCTGCTTCTGATATTTGGAGCTGAGCACAGATGTTGCTTGCAGGGCTGAGTCCTTCTCAGAAGAACGTCCGTGTGCCGGAGGGGGCTGCCTAGCTGGAACCACGTGGACTCTCCCATTTGTGTTTTTTCCACTAAAGATAGACCCTTCCCTAGAATATGGCTTGGCTTCTGAGAACTAAACCTTTTGGGTGACTTTCCTTTAGAGTGTGTGTTTGTTTTTCGATAAGCAGAGTATTAAACTTATTATTCTCATTGATACCTGAGAAAAGCATAAGTGTATATCTATACTTATATATATATAATAATTACTTATAGATAATATATTTAATATAATAATTTATATATAA
This sequence comes from Mesoplodon densirostris, assembly GCF_025265405.1. Lineage (NCBI taxonomy): Eukaryota > Metazoa > Chordata > Mammalia > Artiodactyla > Ziphiidae > Mesoplodon > Mesoplodon densirostris. The sequence goes on from NC_082674.1 coordinate 71,335,703, forward strand.
TATATATAAATAATAAGTATGTAAACTTATTATTCTCAGTGATACCTGAGAAAAGTATCTTCTGGGAAAGCAGTGAATTTTACCTACCACCTGGCCCTCCCCTCAACCGCTGCAACTTGAACTAAAACTCCAAGGCTGAGTTAACAAGTTCTGAGTATGGAAATTAAATATTTATCATCGAAAAAGGGAGGAAGTATGGTATTTTCATTTCTAATATTTAGGTAGAAAATTACTTACATAAATTATTTTCGATTCTTTTCTTTACTGTTACCCCTCAGCAGGACAAAAATAATATTTTAGTGTCCTGAAATATTATATACAATAATGTAACACAGTATGGATGCCTTAAGCTGCTCTTCATAACCCTCCTTCTCTAGATTTATAGGTTTCTGGGTTGAGATGAGCAACTACTTATTAAGCCAGACACAGAAGTAAATGCCACATTTTTAGCCCTCGGTGTCTGTGTATGTAAGCCTCAAACAGATTCTTTCAGATAATCTCAGTAGGTTTTTTACCTGCTCTAATAGGGAATCCTGTGGGGTGCATAAAAGGGTACCCTGTCCATTGTGGAGTTTTAGGGAAGATTTCCTGGGGAACATGACATTCGATTTGAGTTTTCAGGGGTGAGCAGGAGTTAGGCTAGGAGTCGGGGAGCAGGGTGTGTGCCAGGTGCAACAATGGAAGCAAGGGCAAAGAGGTGCAAAATAGCATGTCGCGATGGTAGCAGCGACAAATTCAGGCAGGTTGTGGGTCTGAAGCATTCCAGGTAGGCAGCAGCAGGAGAGGCGCTTGGGGTGTGGAGGGCCTCGCGTGGCATTCCGAGGAGCGTGGACATTTTCCCTTAGGTGATGGCCTGCCGTTTGAACAGGGGAACGAAATGGTCACACTTGCATTTTATTATTTCTAGAAGGCATTTGACATGGGTGAGTCTGGTGGCTGTGATGGGCCACGTCTGGAGGATCAGGTCAGGCAGGGAGGTTGGAGGGAAGGGAATGACTAGAAAAGTGTGTAGGGCAGCGGTCCCCAACCTTTTGGGCACCAGGGACCGGTTTCATGGAAGACAGTTTTTTCATGGACCGGGGAGGGGGGGATGGTTTCGGGATGATTCAAGTGCATTACATTTATTGTGCATTTTATTTCTATTACTATTACATTGTAGTATATAATGAAATAAGTATACAACTCACCGTAATGCTGACAGGAGGCGGAGCTCAGGCGGTAACGTGAGCGATGGGGAGCGGCTGTAAATACAGATGAAGCTTCGCTTTCTCACCCGCCGCTCACCTCCTGCCGTGCGGCCGGGTTCCTAACGGGTCTGCGGCCCGGGGCTTGGGGACCCCGGTGTAGGAGATGACATTGGAAAACTTGCTGACTGGTTGGGGGAATGTGGGAGGGTGAGGGGCCAAAGATGCTTTCAGGCTGTGGAGGTTGTGTGATGAGGTAGGGAGTATAGGAGGAGGGGCAAGCTGGCTGGGGAAGGATGGAGTGTTTAGATTTTACAGCGTTCCATTTGGAACGCCTGTGGGCCGTGCAGGTAGAGTTGCCTGCAGGAAGTTTGCTGTATGGTAGTGACCTTTAGGAAGAAGGAGAGGACAGAAATAAAGATTTGGGAGTTGTCAGCATACATGGTGACAGCCATGAGGTTGGACAAGATGATCCCGGAAGAGTGAGGAGGGAGCACATAGGCTGAGGACCCACAGGGGACTCAGTGGGAGGGAAGGCAGCCCGTGCAGAGAGGCGGGAGCCAGAAGAGAGGGGTCCACAGTCGACTGCTTTGTTTTTTATTTTATTGAAGTATAGTTGATTTCCAGTGTTGTGTTAATTTCTGCTGTACAGCAAAGGGATTCAGTTATATCAATACATATGTATGTATATATAGATGTGTGTGTGTGTGTGTGTGTGTGTGTGTGTGTGTGTGTATACTTTTTCCTTCTGGTCTATTACAGGATGTTGAATATCGTTCTCTGGACTACGCAGTAAGACCTCCTTTTTTTCCCCACTGTGTATGTACTAGTTTGCGTCTGCTGACCCCAGACTCCCAGTCTGTCCCTCCCCACCCACTCCCCACCCACTCCCCACCATGGTCAGCTGCTTTAGAGGACTCTCATTGAGGAGGTTTGGGGACCGGGCAGTGGGAGTGAAAGAGACTGAACGCTCTCACTGCGGAGGGGAGGGAGGGGGTGAGCTCAGGGAGGAAGTTCTCAGAGAAGGGCGGGGGCCGGCCAGCCCGGGAGGAGAGGAAGAACAGCATGGTGTTTCCAGATGTCCAAACGTGGGGGCCAGCGGAGACTTAAAAAATCCCTGTGAGGGGCTTCCCTGGTGGCGCAGTGGTTGAGTCCGCCTGCCGATGCAGGGGACACGGGTTCGTGCCTCGGTCCAGGAAGATCCCACATGCCGCGGAGCGGCTGGGCCCGTGAGCCATGGCCGCTGAGCCTGAGCGTCCGGAGCCTGTGCTCCGCAATGGGAGAGGCCACAACAGTGAGAGGCCCGCGTACCGCAAAAAAAAAAAAAAAAAAAAAAAAAAAGAAAATCCCTATGAGAAATGGGAGTTTCAGAGAATGGAACCACTGAGAAGAGGACAGTATCAAATATTAGACTTGAAACAGTAAATTATAAGTGTTTCATAGGTATTTTTGAAAAACTGATTAAGCCACGTTAGCATAAACCTGTGTCAGATCCTCTGTCTGTAATTTAATTAGAGTGTTTTTAGAAGTAATTTTGATTCAGAAGGAATTGGATGAGGCTACCTTGTCAGGAAAAAATGAGTGGACTTTTCTCATTGTGGACTGTTGAAAATGGATTTTAAAAAATGTTTTCAAACACACAAGACTGACAGAGTCGGGTGCCCCAGGATGTTGCTCTGACGTTTAATGGCATATCTCCTTAGAAGGGCGCTCAGCCCATTTGGCCTCCGAGTTCCTTAGTGTTTCTTATAGATCACAAAGTGTAGTGAGCCCTTTACATGAACTACATCTCATTTAATCTTCCTAACCTGTGAGGCGGGTTCTGTTATTCCCCATTTTATAGAGAAGGAAACAAAGGTTTAGTGTACCTTGCCCAAAGTCCCACAGCCAGTGCAGGCAGAACTGGGGTTCTAGCCCAGGCGGTCTGGCTCCAGAGTCCTTCCCTGTGGCCACCATCCTATCAGAAGTATCTTGGTGTCTCTCAGTAACAGAATTATAGGGCATGGGCTCTGAGGTCCTTTCCAATCTTAAAATATTTGTGATTTACACTTATATGCATGTATGTGTGTGTGGTCTCCAACAGGTACAATGGGTACAATGTTTACCCTCAGCTTTTTAATCTGGAATGAATAATACACTGTGTCCAAGTTTTTGTGTATTTCAGACTAGTGGAATTCTAATCGAACAGGCTTTCCTGTGCAAGGATTGTCTGCAATTCATTGTCATTTTAGGTACTGCTCTTTTTGTCAGTATTTCAAATGTATAAAAATTTTGTATACTCATAAAACCACTAATTTGACAAGTTTTATGGATAAAGAAAATGGTTGCAACTGTTCACCACAGCTGGTCCAATCTACCCCAACACCTAAATGTAACTTTATTAATAACAACAATGATGGTGCAGCACTCAAATTAGTAAAACTACCATATGAAAATAATCTGAAATTGTTTGCAAGGTGATTCTTTTTCATGCAGATTTTCTTGCAGTTTCTTCTTAGTTTCTACATAAAGACAAACTGTCTCTTCTAGGTATGTGACTACTTCTATAAGAAGTGTTACTTTGATGACATGGAAGGAGTAAAGAGGCTTAATTTGTGTCACGAGATATTTGGGTGAAGTAACAGTAATAGATTCTTGGCTTAAGGAATTGTGACATGTTGAAACAGATGACAAAAATAACTTTAAATGTCTTCTTTAAAAATCCTTGAATAAGACAATTTAAATGTTAAGGAAAAAAATCTGCCTGGCTGACGAAATTCTAGAACGATGCCATTTGATACCAGGAAGGGCAGGGGGTTTGGAGCCAGCATGCAGTGGGTTCTGACTGCCATATACTAGGTGTGCTACCTTAGACTAGTAACCTAACCTCTCTCAGTTTCCTAACCTCAGTTTCTTCATGTATAAAATGGAGGTAATAATGCCTGTGCCACTGGCTTGCCATGCAGATTAAATGAGATAATATGCCTAAATAGCCCAGCACATAGTAGGTCCTCAAAAAGTGGTAACTTTATTAATCCTTTTTTCCCTTCTCGTGGTTACTTAATGTTTTGATTAGCAACTGTATTCAATGACTGTATCCATTCTGTGGCTGAAAAGATATTTAGAAGCATTTATGAGTCAGTGTTTCAGTTTGTATCTTAAAAAAATTTTTTTTTAGCTGATATCTTTTTTTCCCCAAAGGTGTGGGCTTGTGTTTATTTAATGACTGCAGAACACAGGTATAGAAGATGGTTACTAATACTTTCTTCTCTTGAGAGCAAGGATTTCTTCTTGTGACTCCACAGGGCTAATATAATGAGCCCTGTGCAATGTAGCTGCGAAGAATTACCTGTTTTTAAAATTTATTATGTGTATTTTAATTAAAATAGAAAACAGTTAAAACCAGAACTTCATAATTGGTGAAGCAATTATATTATTGTTCAGTTTAGGAGGACTTAGGAGCAATAAGTTTTGTTAGCCCAAATGGCAAAATTTCTATTCTTTTCCGTCAGAGCCAAACTGAGGTCATTATATTATTTCAGATGGATGACTATACCTTGACCTCATATCTGTACTTTGGTCCATACCCGTATGCTTGCTCCCCAGTCTCTGGACATAGAATGACCCCAGATTCTCCAGTGGGATGACAGCTCCTTGTGGTCTTGGTACAGTGATCCTACGTCCTGTAGTTATCGTTTTTATAGACTTCCGATTTGGCTGCTTTCTGTTCTTCTTCTCTCATCTATGCATTAATTGCTGATACAGAACATAGGATAGCTTTGCATCAAATTGCTTGATTCTGGCAAACCTGGAGTTGAGTCATTACATATTTCTTTCATACTGAAATGTGAAATCAGCCTCCCCTAGGGGTTGTTGATGACATCTGTTAGGTTTATCTACCTACAGATAAGTTAAAATGGCAAAGTGGGTTAAACGTTATGGTTGCAGTTTGTAACAGCCAGCTTTTGTCAGGTGATGCTGTAGTAACAAAACACCCCCCAGATCTCAGTGGCTTACAGATGCAAAGTGTAGTTGTCCATGTTTTGTGGCAGTTGAAGGTCAGCTGTGCTCTAGTGTCTTTTTCATTTTCAGACCCAGGCTGACAGAGTGCACTATTTTGAAATATGCCATCCTCTTGGTGGAGGGGACAAAAGAGCTTTTGCTGAGTGTGGCATATGTCATATGGCTCCCATTTCACTGGCTTAGTAAGTCATAAGCTCAAGACTTATATTAGTAGGGAGAGAAACTATCCTTTTCCAAAGCAGTGCTGCAAGTCACATGCCAACCAGCAGGGATGAGTATCCTCTTAAAGGGAGGGCAATGGGGCCTCCCTGGTGGCGCAAGTGGTTGAGAGTCCGCCTGCCGATGCAGGGGATACGGGTTCGTGCCCCGGTCTGGGAGGATCCCATGTGCCGCGGAGCGGCTGGGCCCGTGAGCCATGGCCGCTGAGCCTGCGCGTCCGGAGCCTGCACGTCCGGAGCCTGTGCTCCGCAACGGGGGAGGCCACAACAGTGAGAGGCCCGCATACCGCAAAAAAAAAAAAAAAAAAAAAAAGGGAGGGCAATGGAAAATTGAAAACAATGATACAGTCTGCTTTGTACTTAACTAGTGTGTGTGTGTGTGTATATGTATGTATACACACATATATTTAATCAGTGTGTTTAGGTTAAAGAAAAATAACAAGATTCAAAAAAAGAGCTTGCAGAACTGTCTGGTCGCATATTCTTTTATAATATATATTATAGAAGATTTCTGTCTTTTGGCCTGTGGTTTTCTTTTTACCGGAATTATCATCTCTTGAATTTTCACTGCAAAAAAAGGGGCAGATGAAGAACCTTGGTGAAATGTTTTCATCCAAAGGATCAAAGCTTCTGTGTGATAGACTTACAAGATTAGAGCAATTGTTTTTAAAAGTATGTGTTTATTTAACATTTCATCTGTAAATAATTTGCCTTCACCATGTAGAAAAGAATACTATTATTCAGTTATTATGTCCTGATTCTTAAATTAATAACTGGACTTTGCTTATCACTGATTAGAAGCAAATTGTAAATGAGGAGCAAAATCCATATACATTGGAAGGGAATCAGGCAATAAACTACCTGCTTTACAGAAAAAAAAAGTCTCATTAATGTTTACTTTAACTGAAGCCTTACGTACAACTTGAGCCTGGTTTTGATGTTTGAAAAAAATTTAAGCAACTAAAGAAGATGAGTGAACCTACAAATACATAGGGAACGATAATTAACCATTGATGTGAATTAATGAACGTGTGTTTATTGAGGTCCTAGGGTAGACGGTGTGAAAGGAATTTCCTGGAACTTAGCAGGACCTCTCAGAGCTTGGTCTTACCCCGAGCCCACTTTATTCCTCACAGATTTTAGAGTAGGCAGGGTCTGTATTCAAATCTTCAGAAAAGAACTTTCTGAAACATAGGACAGTTTTCCTTTCTGTGTATGTTATGTAAGGAGCATGCTCGATATTATTAGAATAAGATACCCCTTCTATGTTAATTCTAATGAAATTGAAGAAAGAAAGAGTCCACACCAACACTGTGAAGTGCTTAATGGTATTTAAAATCTCTGGGAGACTGGGCCAAAGTGAAAATATAAACTTAATAAGTGGAAATGTAGTCATTACTTTGTATGAGCATCAAGATGCAATATTTTGAACAGGTGACAACTGCTGTGTAGTACTTTGAAGAAGACCCATTAGAAGAGAATTAAAACTTGAGCACCTAAGTGCTCTTTAAACGGGCCAAGCAGATGATCTTTTGTTGCTTCAAAATCTTTTCTAATTCTCATCACTTAATCTTCTTGGCTATATAAGCAAAAGTATCTATCCCTTCACATTTTCTAGACGTGTGTGTATACCAGGAAAGATTTCTCTTAAGTATCATAGATCGTTTAAAAAGCCAAAGTAAATCCTGAATTTTATATGTCTACATCTCAGGCTGAGATTAATGAAAATAAAAGAGCAACCTTTTTAGTTGCTAAAAATTATTTAGTGATGGAAACATGGATCACTGATATTTTTTCTTTATTATTATTTTTTTGTATGTTGATATTTTTCCTGCAACCTTGCTGAATGTATTCATTAATCCTAATAGTTGTGTAGCGGTATGTACATGTGTGTGTGTATGTGTGTGTTCCTTCACAGTTTGTATATGCAAGATCAGCTCACCTGCACATAGAGATAGTTTTGCTTTTTCCTTTCCAATCTGGATGCCTTTTATTTCTTTTTCTTGCTGGATTGGTCTGTTGGAAGCCCCAGTACAATGTTGAATAGCAGTGGTGAGAGTGAATATCCTTGACTTGTTCCTGATCTTAAGGGGAAAGCTTTCAGTCATATACTATGAAGTATGATGTTGTCTGTGGGTTTTCATAGATGCCTTTTGTCAGGTTGAGGAAGTTCCTTTCTATTCCTAGTTTGCTGAGTGTTAGTATCATGAAGGAGTGTTTGACTTTGTCAAAGGCTTTTTCTGCATCTGTTGAGCTGATCCTGTGAATTTTGTCCTTTATTCTGTTAATGTGATTTATTGCATTGGCTGGTTTTTGTATGTTGAACCAACCTTGCATTCCCAGAATATCTCACTTGGTTATGGTGTATAATTCTTTTGTACATTGCTGGCTTCATTTTGCTAGTATTTTGTTGAGTGATTTTTAAAAAAACAAATTTTCTGTTTATTCTTTATTATTAGAAGCTCATGAATACTGGGGAGAAAAATGAAGGTCCATGACTTCCTAATGGAAATATGGAAACTTCCTTTCTGCTCATACTCTTGATGACTGTCCTTTAAGTGATGATCAGATTTCAAAATATGCCTACCTGCGTACTCAAGTTCAGAAACTTTTACCTGACGGTTATCTAAAGAACTTTACCTTGAAACTTGCTTAAGAAATTCCCACATAATGTTATTTCTTACATGACACATTCAAATTTTAGGTCCTGACCTTGTGAAAATCATCACTCAATTTTTGTTTAAGCTTAGTTTTCTAATCAGGAAACAGGAAAATGAAGAGCAAGTGAAACATGGTATGTGAATGTGCTCTTAAGATATTATGTGGGCGGAGATCACCTTCCTCCCCACAGATACACCAGAAATACAGCTACACGTGCAACAACTCCTACAGAACAACTACTGAACGCTGGCAGAAGACCCCAGACCTCCCAAAAGGCAAGAAACTCCCCACATACCTGGGTAGGGCAAAGCAGAGAGATTCCCGCAGAGAGGAGCGGTGCCGAGCGGTACTCACCAGCCCGAGAGGCTTGTCTGCTCCCCCGCCAGGGCGGGCGGCGCTGGAGCTGAGGCTCGGGCTTCGGTCAGAGCGCAGGGAGAGGACTGGGACTGGCGGCGAGAACTCAGCCTGAAGGGGGCTAATGTGCCACAGCTAGCCGGGAGGGAGTGCGGGAAAACTCTGGAGCTGCCGAAGAGGCAGGAGACTTTTTCTTCCCTCTTGGTTTCCTGGTGCGCGAGGAGAGGGGATTAAGAGCGCCGCGTAAAGGAGCTCCAGAGACGGGCGCGAGTCGCGGCTGAAAGCGCGGAGCCCAGAGACGGGCGTGGGACGCTGGGGCTGCTGCTGCCGCCGCCAAGAAGCCTGTGTGCGAGCGCAGGACACTGTCCACACCGCCCTTCCGGGAGCCTGTGCAGCCTGCCACTGCCGGGGTCCCGGGATCCAGGGGCGGCTTCCCTGGGAGAACGCACGGCGCGCCCCGGGCTGGTGCAACATCACGCCGACCTCTGCCGCCGCAGGCACGCCCCGCACTCCGTGCCCCTCCCGTGCCCCTCCCTCCCGCCCGGCCTGAGTGAGCCAGAGTCCCCGAAGAGGCTGCTCCTTTAACCCTGTCCTGTCTGAGCGAAGAACAGACGCCCTCCGGCGACCTACACGCAGAGGCGGGGCCAAATCCAAAGCTGAGACCCAGGAGCTGTGAGAACAAAGAAGAGAAAGGGAAACCTCTCCCAGCAGCCTCAGAAGCAGCAGATTAAAGCTCCACAATCAACTTCATGTACCCTGCATCTGTGGAATACATGAATAGACAACAAATCATCCCAAATTGAGGAGCCAGGAGTCAGTGCTGTGCCTCTGAGGTGGGAGAGCGAACTTCAGGACACTGGTCCACAAGAGACCTCCCAGCTCCACATAATATCAAACGGCGAAAATCTTCCAGAGATCTCCATCTCAACACCAGCACCCAGCTTCACTCAACGACCAGCAAGCTACAGTGCTGGACACCCTATGCCAAACAACTAGCAAGACAGGAACACAACACCACCCATTAGCAGAGAGGCTGCCTCAAATCATAAAAAGTCCGCAAACACCTCAAAACACACCACCAGACGTGGACCTGCCCACCAGAAAGACAAGATCCAGCCTCATCCACCAGAACACAGGCAGTAGTCCCCTCCACCAAGAAGCCTAAACAACCCACTAAACCAACCTTAGCCACTGGGGACAGACACCAAAAACAACGGGAACTACGAACCTGCAGCCTGCAAAGAGGAGACCCCAAACACAGTAACATAAGCAAAATGAGAAGACAGAAAAACACACAGCAGGAGAAGGAGCAAGATAAAAACCCACCAGACCTAACAAATGAAGAGGTAATAGGCAGTCTATCTGAAAAAGAATTCAGAATAATGATGGTAAAGATGATCCAAAATCTTGGAAATAGAATAGACAAAATGCAAGAAACAGTTAACAAGGACCTAGAAGAACTAAAGACGAATCAAGCATCGATTAAAAACACAATAAATGAAATAAAAAATACTCTAGATGGGATCAATAGCAGAATAACTGAGGCAGAAGAACGGATAAGTGAGGTGGAAGATAAAATAGTGGAAATAACTGCTGCACAGCAAAATAAAGAAAAAAGAATGAAAAGAACAGAGGACAGTCTCAGAGACCTCTGGGACAACATTAAACGCACCAACATTCGAATTATAGGGGTTCCAGAAGAAGAAGAGAAAAAGAAAGGGACTGAGAAAATATTTGAAGAGATTATAGTTGAAAACTTCCCTAATATGGGAAAGGAAATAGTTAATCAAGTCCAGGAGGCACAGAGAGTCCCATACAGAATAAATCCAAGGAGAAATACACCAAGACACATATTAATCAAACTGTCAAAAATTAAACACAAAGAAATCATATTAAAAGCAGCAAGGCAAAAACAACAAATAACACACAAGGGAATCCCCATCAGGATAACAGCTGATCTCTCAGCAGAAACTCTACAAGCCAGAAGGGAGTGGCAGGACATACTTAAAGTGATGAAGGAGAAAAACTTGCAACCAAGATTACTCTACCCAGCAAGGATCTCATTCAGATTTGATGGAGAAATTAAAACGTTTACAGACAAGCAAAAGCTGAGAGAGTTCAGCACCACCAAACCAGCTTTACAACAAATGCTAAAGGAACTTCTCTAGGCAAGAAACACAACAGAAGGAAAAGAACTACAATAACGAACCCAAAACAATTAAGAAAATGGGAATAGGAACATACATATCAATAATTACCTTAAATGTAAATGGACTAAATGCTCCCACCAAAAGACACAGACTGGCTGAATGGATACAAAAACAAGACCCATATATATGCTGTCTACAAGAGACCCACTTCAGACCTAGAGATACATACAGACTGAAAGTAAGGGGATGGAAAAAGATATTCCATGCAAATGGAAACCAAAAGAAAGCTGGAGTAGCAATTCTCATATCAGACAAAATAAACTTTAAAATAAAGACTACTAGAAGAGACAAAGAAGGACACTACATAATGATCAAGGGATCAATCCAAGAAGAAGATATAACAATTGTAAATATTTATGCACCAAACATAGGAGCACCTCAGTACATAAGGGAAATATTAACAGCCATAAAAGGAGAAATCGACAGTAACACAATCATAGTAGGGGACTTTAACACCCCACTTTCACCAATGGACAGGTCATCCAAAATGAAAATAAATAAGGAAACACAAGCTTTAAATGATACATTAAACAAGATGGACTTAATTGATATTTATAGGACATTCCATCCAAAAACAACAGAATACACATTTTTCTCAAGTGCTCATGGAACATTCTCCAGGATAGATCATATCTTGGGTCACAAATCAAGCCTTGGTAAATTTAAGAAAATTGAAATTGTATCAAGTATCTTTTCCGACCACAATGCTATGAGACTAGATATCAATTACAGGAAAAAAGCTGTAAAACATACAAACACATGGAGGCTAAACAATACACTACTTAATAACGAAGTGATCACTGAAGAAATCAAAGAGGAAATTAAAAAATACCTAGAAACAAATGACAATGGAGACACGACGACCCAAAACCTATGGGATGCAGCAAAAGCAGTTCTAAGAGGGAAGTTTATGGCAATACAATCCCACCTTAAGAAACAGGAAATATCTCGAATAAACAACCTAACCTTGCACCTAAAGCAATTAGAGAAAGAAGAACAAAAACATCCCAAAGTTAGCAGAAGGAAAGAAATCATAAAAATCAGATCAGAAATAAATGAAAAAGAAATGAAGGAAACGATAGCAAAGATCAATAAAACTAAAAGCTGGTTCTTTGAGAAGATAAACAAAATTGATAAACCATTAGCCAGACTCATCAAGAAAAAAAGGGAGAAGACTCAAATCAATAGAATTAGAAATGAAAAAGGAGAAGTAACAACTGACACTGCAGAAATACAAAAGATCATGAGAGATTACTATAAGCAACTCTATGCCAATAAAATGGACAACCTGGAAGAAATGGACAAATTCTTAGAAATGCACAACCTGCCAAGACTGAATCAGGAAGAAATAGAAAATATGAATAGACCAATCACAAGCACTGAAATTGAAACTGTGATTAAAAATCTTCCAACAAACAAAAGCCCAGGACCAGATGGCTTCACAGGCGAATTCTATCAAGCATTTAGAGAAGAGCTAACACCTATCCTTCTCAAACTCTTCCAAAATATAGCAGAGGGAGGAACACTCCCAAACTCATTCTACGAGGCCACCATCACCTTGATACCAAAACCAGACAAGGATGTCACAAAGAAAGAAAACTACAGGCCAATATCACTGATGAACATAGATGCAAAAATCCTCAACAAAATACTAGCAAACAGAATCCAACAGCACATTAAAAGGATCATACACCATGATCAAGTGGGGTTTATTCCAGGAATGCAAGGATTCTTCAATATACGCAAATCAATCAATGTGATACACCATATTAACAAGTTGAAGGAGAAAAACCATATGATCATCTCAATAGATGCAGAGAAAGCTTTTGACAAAATTCAACACCCATTTATGATAAAAACCCTGCAGAAAGTAGGCATAGAGGGAACTTTCCTCAACATAATAAAGGCCATATATGACAAACCCACAGCCAGCATCGTCCTCAATGGTGAAAAACTGAAACCATTTCCACTAAGATCAGGAACAAGACAAGGTTGCCCACTCTCACCACTCTTATTCAACATAGTTTTGGAAGTTTTAGCCACAGCAATCAGAGAAGAAAAGGAAATAAAAGGAATCCAAATGGGAAAAGAAGAAGTAAAGCTCTCACTGTTTGCAGATGACATGATACTATACATAGAGAATCCTAAAGATGCTACCAGAAAACTACTAGAGCTAATCAATGAATTTGGTAAAGTTGCAGGATACAAAGTTAATGCACAGAAATCTCTGGCATTCCTATATACTAATGATGAAAAATCTGAAAGTGAAATCAAGGAAACACTCCCATTTACCATTGCAACAAAAAGAATAAAATATCTAGGAATAAACCTACCTAAGGAGACAAAAGACCTGTATGCAGAAAATTATAAGACACTGATGAAAGAAATTAAAGATGATACAAATAGATGGAGAGATGTACCATGTTCTTGGATTGGAAGAATCAACATTGTGAAAATGACTCTACTACCCAAAGCAATCTACAGATTCAATGCAATACCTATCAAACTACCAATGGCATTTTTCACAGAACTAGAACAAAAAATTTCACAATTTGTATGGAAACACAAAAGACCCCGAATAGCCAAAGCAATCTTGAGAACAAAAAATGGAGCTGGAGGAATCAGGCTCCCTGACTTCAGACTATACTACAAAGCTACAGTAATCAAGACAGTATGGTACTGGCACAAAAACAGAAAGATAGATCAATGGAACAGGATAGAAAGCCCAGAGATAAACCCACGGACATATGGTCACCTTATCTTTGATAAAGGAGGCAGGAATGTACAGTGGAGAAAGGACAGTCTCTTCAATAAGTGGTGCTGGGAAAACTGGACAGGGACATGTAAAAGTATGAGATTAGATCACTCCCTAACACCATACACAAAAATTAGCTCAAAATGGATTAAAGACCTAAATGTAAGGCCAGACACTATCAAACTCCTAGAGGAAAACATAGGCAGAACACTCTATGACATAAATCACAGCAAGATCCTTTCTGACCCATCTCCTAGAGAAATGGAAATAAAGACAAAAATAAACACATGGGACCTAATGAAACTTCAAAGCTTTTGCACAGCAAAGGAAACCATAAACAAGACCAAAAGACAACCCTCAGAATGGGAGAAAATATTTGCAAATGAAGCAACTGACAAAGGATTAATCTCCAAAATTTATAAGCAGCTCATGCAGCTCAATAGCAAAAAAACAAACAACCCAATCCAAAAATGGGCAGAAGACCTAAATAGACATTTCTCCACAGAAGATATACAGACAGCCAACAAACACATGAAAGGATGCTCAACATCTTTACTCATTAGAGAAATGCAAATCAAAACTACAATGAGATATCATCTCACACCAGTCAGAATGGCCATCATCAAAAAATCTAGAAACAATAAATGCTGGAGAGGGTGTGGAAAAAAGGGAACACTCTTGCACTGCTGGTGGGAATGTGAATTGGTACAGCCACTATGGAGAACAGTATGGAGGTTCCTTAAAAAACTACAAATAGATCTACCATATGACCCAGCAATCCCACTACTGGGCATATACCCTGAGAAAACCATAATTCAAAAAGAGACATGTACCAAAATGTTCATAGCAGCCCTATTTACAATAGCCCGGAGATGGAAACAACCTAAGTGTCCATCATCGGATGAATGGATAAAGAAGATGTGGCACATATATACAATGGAATATTACTCAGCCATAAAAAGAAATGAAATTGAGCTATTTGTAATGAGGTGGATGGACCTAGAGTCTGTCATACAGAGTGAAGTAAGTCAGAAAGAGAAAGACAAATACTGTATGCTGACACATATATATGGAATTTAAGAAAAAAATGTCATCAAGAACATAGGGGTAAGACAGGAATAAAGACACAGACCTACTAGAGCATGGACTTGAGGATATGGGGAGGGGGAAGGGTAAGCTGTGACAAAGTGAAAGAGCGGCATGGACATATATACACTACCAAATGTAAGGTAGAGAGCTAGTGGGAAGCAGCCGCATAGCACAGGGAGATCAGCTCGGTTCTTTGTGACCGCCTGGAGGGGTGGGATAGGGAGGGTGGGAGGGAGACGCAAAAGGGAGGGGATATGGGAACATATGTATATGTATAACTGATTAAATTTGTAAAATAAAAAAAAATTAAAAAAAAATAAAAAATAAAAAAAAATAAATAAAAAAAAAAAAAAAAAAAAAAAAGATATTATGTGATGCTAGGAGAGAATTATTTATATTTATATAAGTATGTAAATATAACTATTTAGCACAGGGTTCACAAACTCAAATACCTTTAAGGACCAAGAAGACCCAGTAATTGTCTGAAACAGTCACACAGTTGGATGTGATGGGGCCTGTGGCTAGCTGGAAGCTCCGCCACCTTGTTTCAGTGCCTTCAGATTCAAAGTAAAACAAACAAAATAACATGAAGAAGACAAACCAACCCCCCACTGACCTGGCCAGACATCACACATCTTCCTCCTCTGTGGGACCCCTGATGTAGGGAGTCAGCGACAGAGTGTGAATCCTGGGCATCTGGTTTCAGCTCCACCATGGAGAAAGTTCGTAACCTCTCTGTTTCATTTGCTCATTTATAAAAATGCAGATAACATGCGCCTTGCCTGCTCCAAGGGCCGTTGTGAGAGGCTGAAACGGCATAACGTGTGAAAATGACCGGAAAACTATCAAGCCTATATAAATGTGAGGAATATTGTTGATTCTCTGCTTCTATAAATCTTAGCTTTCCAATGAAGATACTTTTCTTGTTAAGAAGAATCCATAGCCAGACATTGGAAAACTCCAAAAGGCCCGGTAGAAAATAGAATGAGCTTGGTGTAATAGATGCAAAGCCCATTTGATATATTTACTGGACTTACATGCATTATCCTGTTGTCATTGCAGTAAAAAAGAACTGTGGTCTTGTTTTTCTCACCATTACTTTCTCTTAGACATGTGGATTCTTTTGACAGTACAGCAGTATGGTTCATAATTCTCACAAAGCAGAGATGGTATCTGTAAGGATTTTCTGTGGTTTCCTTAACAAATAAACAGAAACTCAGAACTTATGCTTTCTTAGTATTCTGGTATTTGAGAGAGAGAGTTCCACAGTTTTATGACAGCAGTGAATCAAGTGCTGATATCTTGAAGCTTCTGTAGGAGGCTCTTCTGGAGCAAAAGGTGTAACACGTAGATCAGCATCTGCACAAGCTTTGCCAAGTAGCCCAGCCACGGCAGTGTCTGTCTCTTCAGTCGGCAGGGCATAGTCATGGCTCATGGTTGTGTTTATTAAGCTTGTACTATGCATGAAACACTCAGAAGAGGTAATGGGGCCTCTGCTCTGAAGAAGCATGAAGTCTGGTTGGAGAGAAACCAGTATCCATGACGTAGCTCTAGAAGCTGGACTCACAGACTGTGAGCTCTGTCTGACTTGAGACTTGGAGATGATCTCTCTAGCCCAGTTCCTTCTTTTTACAGCGGAGAAAACTGTACCTGTAACAAAATGTTAATATCTGTGCCGTAGTCCAGGGGTTCTCAAGTCTTGCTGCCTCCCAGAATCATGTAGGGATTCAGAGTCTCTGGGGTGGGTGACCAGAGATTTATACTGGGTTACAAAAGACCCACAGTCTTGGGCGATTCTGGCGTAGCCAGTTTGCTTAATGGATTTGGGAATGGGAACAGTCAGGCTGTGAGTGGTTTTGGAGTTTAGGGTATAGAAATCTCAGTGAAAGGCCAAAGAGCCTGATGGAGGACTTGCATGTTTGTGAAGGGTGGACTGGGACCTTCTGGGATAGGGGAGCCATAAGGGGAGGGCGTGGAGATTGGGAGTGGCGTGAATAAGGTGGTGAAAAGGATGTTTACATCATGTGAGCCTCTGGGATAGCAAGGGGCTGAAGGGGATTTGCTTTGACAAAGAGCTGTGATATCCTCAAGACATTCTGATGTCACTTTAACTTTGTGTGTGTAAGGTTTTAAGAAAGTATTTGACTGCATTACAAGTAATTCTGCAAACCTGAATTCATTGTATTTGACTAGCATAATTTTTTTCCAGTTATCATTAGTGTCATGGTTAATACAGTTGTCCTTTGGTATCCGTGGGGGATTGTTTCCAGAACCCCTGAGGATGCCAAAATCCACGGATGCTCAAATCCTTCTATAAAATGGCATAGTAGGTCTGCCTCTGTATCTGTGAGTTCCATGTCCACGGATCCCAGGTTGGTTGAATGTGTGTCTCTGGAACCCGTGGATACAGAAGATGGCCTGTATCTTCGATGCCTTCCCCAGATTGGTTTTAGATTGACACTGATAATTTTGTGTGCTTAGTTGCTGTATTTCTTGGCAATAGAGTAATTGATATGCAGTGTGCTAATAAACGTCTGCATAAAGAAGTGTACTATGGACAGTGAAAACATAAGCATTTATAAACTGTCCTTTGTTGAAAATCATTTTATTTCCTCAAGAAAGTGAGACATCTTGATGACATTTTAAATATTAACTAAGATGCATGATATTGGACAATATCTATACAAATCCTTCATAATAAATTAATGTATCTAACTAGTGTGTATAGTAAGAACCAATTTCCTTCTTTTGTAGAAAATCTGTCCACTTTATATTTATGTATATTTTATAGCCATGTTCATTTCACTGTCAAAACGTTGAGCATATATATATATATTTTGTACTGAAACACTTCCCCCTGGTGCGTGAGTTGGTGGAGGGCAGGCATCACATAGTGATGCTGGAGAGTGCGGCTCCAGACCAGGTGGTCTGAGTTCTGCCCGCCCCCCCCCGCCCCCCCACCCCGTGCTGCTGCTGGCCGGCCATGAAGGGCTATTTTGTCAACCGTGAACTCTTAAAAAGAATGATACCCACTGCAATGGATTGCTGTCGGGGTTAAATGAGTTAATATGCGTAAAGTGCTTTGAGGTTATCCAGTTAAGGCCCCTCATTGTATGCATCGCAGATTCTGGGGCTTATTCTAAGAGCTTGCTCAAGGTCGCTAGGTAGTGAGAACCTGGACCAGAACCCAGACCACCTGATTCCCAGGTGAGGAGAGAAAAGAAAAGAGTCAGTAGGGAGGGTGGGAGGGAGGGAGACACAGAGGGAAGAGATATGGCGATATATGTATACGTATAGCTGATTCACTTTGTTATACAGCAGAAACGAACACACCATTGTAAAGCAATTAGAGCCCAATAAAGATGTTAAAAAAAAGAAAAGGGCCAGTTCTCTGTGCAGCACTCTCTGCATTGTCTGTCACTTGGTCTGACTCCCTCCCTCCCTCCCTCCTCTCCTCCACCCCCATCTCTCTCTTTCTATCTCTCCCCTGCCCCATCTCTCTCTCTGCATGCTGGTCCCGCTCTCCCCCCATCTCTCTCACCAATCCCATTCTTCCTCTCTTAGCCTTGTAACCTGGAGGTTAGGGAACCCCCTCCTATCTTAGGTGCATTTTTCTTTCTTTCTTTTCTTTTCTCTGAGAAGAGCGCCTACAGCTTTCATCAGACTCCCAAAGGCATCCGTGACCCCACTTCCATCAGGGTGGATGTGGCTCTGCAGCAGCCCTTTTCCATTGTGAGCAGAAGCCGAGTGACGCTCGGAGAAGTAGAAGAACTACGTCCCTGTTAGTGTTTCCAGCTGCAGAGGAGAGGGTGAGCACTGAAAGGGAGGCTTGGCCAAGCTGTCCTGCTGGGTAAACGTGATTGTATCGGGAAGACATGGCTGAATCTCTTCTGAACTGTCTAAACAAGCCGGAGGTTTGGAGTTATACAGCTGGGGCACAGGGACAACGCGGGCCGTAGAAAGGAAGCCAGAAAGAGCTCGGAGCCTATGGGGCCCTTGTGTCATCCGTCGTTTCCTTAGGGCACGATGGGAGTCCGGTGCCTGCCTTCGATTTGCCGTAATCAGCGCAAATGAGCTGATTACGTAGACTTTTTCATAGTGAGGGCTAACTCCTTAAAGAAAAATGCTGATGTTCTGTGATTAAAAGAAAATTAAGGTGACCAATGCTGTGTCTAAGGACTGAGGAATTCAAGTGCATTGTTATAAGAGCCGTTTTATAAGATTGCATATTACACTGTTTCTTAAGGGCTTTTCAAGTATTAATTATAGCCTGAGTTATCCTGAAGGTCACTTACTTAAAGATAAAACCATGACCAAATAGCTTCCCGTGTCACCTTGAGATCTATAATGTGGCCCTCAATGTTTTCCTCCACGATGCAGTATGCAGATTTGTCACACAACAGCTTTAACATAACTGATGGCGATGCACTTTTTGTTGCCCTGGTGAGATCAAGGACTTTTTAATATAGTCTGGCTGGACACCAAGAGTACAGAAGCGATCCATTTCTCCCCCGGCAGTTGGGTGGAAGACAGTTCATGTTGGGGGTGTTAAGTATGGAGGGCCTTATCAGGATGACATTCTTTTGCCAAGTATGTGTGATAAAGCCAGGGTTAGACTTCGGGAATTTGGACCCGGTCTATATTTAGAATCCAGAAACCACCATGGGGCGGTCATTGTGCCAGCCGGTGTCCAGTCACAGTCCTGATAAAGTGAGATAATTTAGGCATCTAAGACAGTGGTGCCCTGTCTTTTCTGAAGTGTTTGTTCATTCATTCATTCATTGGTTCATATTTCAACATGTCTCAATTTTTCCTGACATTGTGTTTACTTATAAGACATTTTTAGAAGGGTCTGAATAATTTTTGATGAGAAAAACTCAATGAAAAATTAAAGTTAAGAAAACATTAGAGCTTCTATACTTTGGCTAAACCTTCCTAAAGAGCTTTTCAAGGAACCAGATATTAAACATTACCAAGTTAAGGAAAGAAATGTCAATAGGAACTTTTCTTTAAAGTAATTAAAAAAACAACAACCCACATATACACACAAGAGTTTTCTGTGTGATTCCATCTCATTTTTACCCCCAGTAGAAATAATTTCTTTACAGAGGCTGCCTGTTGACTGTTACGGAGAGCTTTTGGTCCATGAGAAGCCAAATGTGGGCTTACGTCTGGCCATGCCTGTGGTTAGCATCTGATTTTTTATTTCTGTATCTATAAATGGGGATGCTGATACTCTCCTGTCTTATGAGAATTAAATGAGTGAATGCTGACAGTTAACCCAGGAAAGAACCTTACACTCAGCACTCAGTACATCATAACTTTTCCCCCAAAGCTTCAGTGCCTCCAGAGGAACACAGGGTGAGTCAGAGTCGGTTGTGGCCCTGTATCCTGTTCAGAGTTCCCCCTGCCCTCCTTTCCTCTAGGCATCTAGAAGGTGGGTGGCTGTGGGCACGCAGCTCCTGGGCCAGGTGGGGGAGGAGAGTGAGGGCAGTGGAGAGTCTGAGAGGCAGAGCCAAGCATGGATTCCCCAGAACCTGTCTGTGCTGGGAGCTCACGGGGTGCGCAGGTGGGGGGTTTCTTGCACTTCCAGCTCTGTTTGACGGGGCTCCCAGGGACTTTCTTTCTTGTTGTCAGATCTGAGTGAAGGGGAGAGAATTACTTTTAAGCATCCACTTGCTGAAGTTTGGAAACCACCTCATGGTTAGAGAGAAAACAGGTCTCTGTTTTCATCTGTATCAAGATGTTTTCTTACATTTCACTGTAATCACCCTACTTGCTGAGGGTCGTTTACCTGGTTGCACTTGAGGATGGTGGGCTTGGCTTCTCCCCCAGAGAAACACTCAGGAGCATAAGGTCTTGTGGGTGTTGCTGTCTGACTGCTGTTCAGGCAGTTTTACTGGTTTTGGAGCCTCTTTTTTTTTTTTAATTTTTAAAATTTTTGTTATTTATTTATTGGTTGAGTTGGGTCTCTGTTGCTGCGCAGGCTTTCTTTAGTTGCGGCAAGCAGGGTTACTCTTCGTTGCGGTGCACGGGCTTCTCATCGCGGTGGCCTCTCCTGCCGTGGAGCATGGGCTCTAGGTGCGCGGGCTTCAGTAGTTGTGGCATGTGGGCTCAGTAGTTGTGGCTCGCAGGCTCTAGAGCACAGGCTCAGTAATTGTGGCGCACGGGCTTAGTTGCTCCACGGCATGTGGGATCTTCCCGGACCAGGGCCCGAACCCGTGTCCCCTCTGTTGGCAGGCGGATTCTTAACCACTGCGCCACCAGGGAAGCCCCGGAGCCCCATTTTTCCATGACCCCCGTGTGGCTCCCAGGTCCTACTGTTCCGTGGCTTTTTAGCCACCTCCTTAATCTTGATTACAAGCTTCTGGGTATCTCCCCCTCAACCTCTGCTCCTGACCCAGCAAAGGTCCCACCTCTGGTTTCCAACCTTACCTTGACCATCACCCCCAGTTTCCACCCCCTCCAGAGGCCTTCTCTTTTGGCTTTGCTTCCGTTTGTCCCCAGAAGAGGACAACAATGCCCTTTAACCCTGAAGTAGAGATCTGGCTGAGAAACCTCCAAAATGTACAGATTCTTAATCTTTATCTATAATTGATCATGTAGCCCAAACATTTTTTTTTTTCCTTCAAGAAGATCTGAGGCCAACTGGTTAGTACTTGGTGCATGCCTGTGCTTTTTTCCCCCAGAGTCTCACCTCTCTCTCTCTCTCTCTCTCCTTTTTTTTCTTATATAACCTTCCGTCTCTCATTTCTTTCCTCCTCCCTCCCCTTCTTTATGAGCTGGGATGGTTGGCCTCTTGTCTCCAGGTTTCAGGGCAATGATGTACAAGAAGGGTGGCCCATCTACATAGAGCTTTTTAAAGCTAAGGCCCTGTATAAAAATGTAAAGGAAAAGAAAACCTTCAGTATGAACTACAGTCATGTTTTAATGAGAAGTAATATATTCTTTGACAGAGCTAAACAAACTTTTAGTAAATATCCATGTAATACTATGCAAATAGCAATAAATACTAAAATAAGAGCTACTAACAGCATCTCATCCATAATCTCTCTAGTCTTCACAATAACCCACCCCAGCCAGCAGATGAGGAGACCAAGACAAAGCTGGGTCGAAACCTAGTTATGACGTTGGACATAACGCCATTCCGATTTTAAAGCAAAGCATGGACTCTCTCCGTCTCTATCTTTTAGAGGATATCACAGCTCTGAAACTTTTTTTTTTTTTTTTTTGGTAAATTGTGGTTCTTATTCTTGGTCAGTCTGCTGTGTCTGAGTGCTGGAGGGCTGGGAGGAGAGGGGCATGGTATTTTATATACTACGTAAGTAGCATCAACAAGCACATGGTTAGTTAAGAGCAAGGAGAAGTGAGACTAGGATGTCCTGTCTTCACAGCCAGGAGCTTAAGGAACACCCAACTTCAGGGAGGCTGACTTCTTAATCTCTTCTTACGATGAATCTGGTAGCACCCCGTCCACCCAGCGCTCAGACACAGCATCGGCAAATAAGCTGCAGTCCCAGCTGCAAATAAGCTTCAAACCAAGGAGCAAACACTGGTACAGGAACTAGACCAGCAGGAAAAGTTTAGATTATACCTGCAAGTGTTTATGAAGCTGGGGACTTCGAGTTCTGTTGAAGGGCTAGAGGAAAGTACAGTTTGTATTGCAAACTCTTGTGTTCTGGAGAGTCTCCGCATCTCTGAGGGCTGAGCAGGGACCATGCGCGCCAGTGGAATTCAATTTGTACCAATGGTGCACCTGTTACAAAATAAGGGGCGGCAGACAAGAAGTGGAGTGTGGCAGACAGTGTCTGCCCTGAGGAGTTAGCAATGTAGTTGAAAAACATGAAATCTGCTAGTTTGCTAGTTTCTAGTTGGTTACTTAAAAAAAATTTATTGGAATATAGTTGATTTACAGTGCTGTGCTAGTTTCAGGTTTTCAGCAAAGTGAATCAGTTATGCATATCCATATATCCACTCTTTTTCAGATTCTTTTCCCTTATAGGTTATTACAGAATACTGAGTAGAGTTCCCTGTGCTCTACAGTAGGTCCTTGTTGGTTATCTATTTTATATATAGTCCTGTGTATATGTTAATCCCAAGCTCCTAATTTATCCCTCCCTCCATGTTTCCCCTTTGGTAACCATAAGTTTGTTTTTGAAATCTGTGAGTCTGTCTCTGTTTTGTAAATAAGTTCATTTATATCATTTTAAAAATTAGATTCCACATATGAGTGATATCATGTGATATTTATCTTTCTCTGTCTGACTGACTTCACTTCGTATGGTAATCTCTATGTCCATCCATGTTGCTGCAAATGGCATTATTTCGTTCCTTTTTTATGGCTGAGTAATATTCCATTGTATATATGTACCACATCTTCTTTATCCATTCCTCTGTCAGTGGACACTTAGGTTGCTTCCATGTCTTGGCTATTATATTAAATAGTGCTGCAGTGAACATTGGGGTGCATGTACCTTTTCAAATTATGGTTTTCTCCAGATATACGCCCAGGAGATTTAAGTATACTCTCTGTACATAACAGTTAACTTCATTTGACATAATATTATTCTTAATTTGATTGTTTAATCCTTTCACTGGGAGATGTTTGCAAGTCCACTTAACCCAGTTCAGTCTGCAGCACAGTGAGCCTGTGCCCTGTGTCATCATTTACGCCACTGATTAAAAACAAGACTTGATGCTGCAGCTGGGAGCAGGGCCCTCTGAGACGTTGTTTGGTTTGTGCTTCTGGGTCAAGACTACATCATACTCCTGTCGAGAGAATTCTCTGACTCAATGAAAGATGGAACTAATGGTCTCTAAGTCTCTTTCATCTCTAAACAGATGATTTTGGTTCAAAATAATAAAAACAAGCCTTGTAAAAGCTGTGAGTTTGAGGTGCTAAAAACTCTGTCCAGTATGTTTTTTTTGTGTGTGTGTGGTACGCGGGCCTCTCACTGTTGTGGCCTCTGCCGATGCGGAGCACAGGCTCCGGACGCGCAGGCTCAGCGGCCATGGCTCACGGGCCTAGCCGCTCCGCGGCACGTGGGATCCTCCCGGTCTGGGGCATGAACCCGTGTCCCCTGCATCGGCAGGCAGACTCTCAACCACTGTGCCACCAGGGAAGCCCTCCAGTATGGTTTTTTAAAAATTTATTTTATTGAAGTGTAGTTGGTTTACAATGTTATATTAATTTTTTGCTGTACAGCAGAGTGATTCCATTATACGTATATATTCTTTTTCATATTCTTTTCCATCATGGTTTATCACAGGATATTACATAAAGTTCCCTGTGCTATACAGTAGGACCTTGTTGTTTATCCATTTTATATATAATACTTTGCATCTGCTCATCCCAACCTCCCAATCCATCCCTCCCCCATCTCCCCTCCCCGTTGGCAACCACAGTTCTGTTCTCTCTGTTTGAGTCTATTTCTGTTTCGTAGATAAGTTCATTTGTGTCATATTTTAGGTTCCACATATAAGTTCTTCCGAGTATTTTGGATGGTATTTGTAGAACCTACAGATTGACAAACCTGTACATTGATTTACAATATCTTCTACATGCCAGCAGAAGCTGAATGCACCTGGCTTTAAGATGAAGGCTCTGGTGACTTAGTACACTTTGTCCTAGCCCGTGACCTGACATTGTGATGTGCACTGAAGTTCTCTGAGCCAGTCTATGCTATTTCCTAGTGGGAATGTGCAAAACATGTACATTTTACTAATTGAAATGGTTATTTCAGAGGAATTTGCCAAGGGAATAACTTAGGGAAGGAAGACTGTGTTTCTGAGGGACGGAGTTGTTGACAGTACAAGCAGGAGCCAGGAAATTTGGAGAACTGGGTTAGAATATCAGCAAAAGTCACCAGCTGACTGGGTCTCCATGCACATTCCTTGAACCTCTCTAGTTCTTATTTTCCTCTTGGATAAAATTGGAGGTTTGGCTTAAATTGTGTATCCAGCCTTAAGAATTCTGCAATGCTGGGTAGTCTTCAAGGAAAGGAAATGTTTCCTCGTTGGTTTCTGTTAATGGAACAGGTAATCTCAGGAGTGGAGGTGGTTGAGAATAGAGTTGGGTGACTAACCCCTTGCTTCCCCAAACTCCTAGGTCAGATGAGATCAGGAGGGAGGCGGTAACATGCTGAATTAGTTTCCCTATTGCGTGGGGAGCAAATTCCCACAAACTGAGCAGCTTGAAACAGCACACATCTCTTTACAGTTCTGAAGGTCAGAGGGCTGAAACAGGTTTCACAGGGCTAAGATCAAGGTGTCGGCAGGATTGTGTTCCTTCTGGAGGCTCAGGGAGAATATGTCACCTTGCTTTTTCCAGCTGCTTGAGGCTTTTCACAGTCCTTGACTCGTGGTGTCTTCCTCCACCTTCAAAGCCAGCAGCCGGGGGGCTTCCCTGCTGGTCCAGTGGTAAAGAATCTGCCTTCCAATGCAGGGGACACTGGTTTGATCCCTGGTGGGGGAACTACGATCCCACATGCCACGGGGCTACTGAGCTCACGCGCCACAACTACTGAGCTCATGCACCTCAATGAGCGAGTCCGCGTGCCGCAAACTAGAGAGCCCGTGCGCCACAACTAGAGAGAGAAAACCCGCATGCCACAGCTAGAGGGAAGCCCGGGCGCTGCAACTAGAGAAGCCTGCCTGCCACAACTAAGACCCGATGCAGCCAAAAAAATAAAGAAAAATAAATAAATAAAATAAATATTTAAAAGCCAGCAGCTGCCCCATGCCGACCCCTGCTTCTCCGACCCCCCCTTCTTCCTCCTTCTAAGGACCTTTGTGTTTAGGTTGGGTCCACTGAGATAATCCAGAAAAACCTCCCCATCTCGAGATCCTTTTTTTAATTCCTTTTGCAAAGCCCATTTTACCACCTGAGGTAACATATTCACAGGTTCCTGGGGTTAGGAGGTGGGCGTTTTGGGGCCCATGATCTCACCTTCCACACACTTCTGATGTTGATGACCTTGCACTGGCCCAGGAGACCAGGCTTCCCTCCCACGAAGGAAATATTGCTAGCAGATTAAATCATCTTTAGCATTTGTGAGGGAGCTACAGCTGTACTGTTCCAGCCTCTTGGGCCACGGCAGGAAGTTTATTAAAAGGAAAAAGGGGAGAAAATCGGAAAAGAACTACACTGTCGGGAGGCAGTTATAGCAACTCAAATGGCGTCAAAGGCAAAAGGCCTCCAGAAGGAGCGTCTACTACATACTCTGATTCAGTCATGCAGAGAAAGAGACATGAGTTCCGAGGGCCAGAACCACAGGAACTTTGAGGCTTGTCTCCTAGGAAGTTTGATGTGAGATAGGAGGTGTGAGGTTCTCTGGGAGTTCAGCTGCAGTGGCCACCTTGTACTTCATGTTGAGGTCACATGTATTTACTTTCTGATGGCGAGGGTTTTTTTTTTTTTTTTTTTTTCCTTTTTAAAGCACTGGGAAATTATCGAATCCTCTATGGGAAAGAAATTCCTGTATTCAGTCCGAAGGTGAGACCGACAGTGTTGATAGTTCCCTGCAGCAGAAGCCATGGCGAATTTGTGTTCTTCATGTCTCGGGGGTGACATTTTAGTTGTCACTGCATTAGATAAGAACGTATCTCCATTTGTAGGTAGAGGTGTAATTGAGGATGAGACCGAGTTGTGAGAACAAACTAGCGACCCTGAAGCCACATCTCTTTCCCCATAAACTCCAGCCACTTTGCATCTGTGTCAGTCAGAAGAAACTCAGTTGGTTCCAGAAGAAATTCTATTTCTTCAGTCCATTCTTACTTTCTCATTTGCTTTGATGGAGGCATGCCAACCGGCCTCCAGACCAGACTAATGCCCCCCACCCCCGCTCATAAGTGGTGGGGAAGCACTGACTGGGGTCTTAAGAAGGATTCTGGGTGGTGTGGGTGTGTCCAGTTAGCCAGGTGGTACTGGGGCTCCATAACCCGGACCCCAAGGCATTCTGACAGCCCAGCGCCTCCCAGGCCTGAAACGTCTTACGGAAGAGGGACGCCCAGAGAAGCGAGCCGTGGGTCAACAAGAACATGGTCTTCTGTGTTTGCTGTCATTTGAAACATCATCAGACAGATGCGTGCTGGGAATTTGTCCAGAACTTATAAGGAAAAGTGAAAGCTGGAAACATTTATAAAATACCCGAATTTGAGATTTTTCCCCAATTAAAGGGAAACTTCCCTAGTTATTTCCCCAATTAACGAGGGTTTTTGTTTGTTTGTTTGTTTGTTTTTTGCTGCTGTTGTTGCCATGTCTAGAAATAGGATTATTCTGGTCTAACAATTTCTAGGAAATGTAGCTGCTTGTTCTCCAAGCTCCGTCTTGGTTGTGCTCCATGGAAGGGTGTTTCCAGCAAAGCATCTTGACAGGGTGTCCTGAGACAGAGAGACAAACAGCCCAGACAGTCCTCTGCTGCTCTTACTGTATGTCACTTCCCTTCAGGTCTCAGGGCTCTAATAGAAAGAAGAAGTGCCGCCCTCACTGGAGGGGCATGACTGTGGCCCCAGACTTGGTTGTTGTGCTTCTTGAGGACTTGCTTCCTAAGTGATCGTGGTGTTTCCTAAGAGGGTTTTGGAAGAGGTGGATGGGGAGACAGCGTTGGTTGCCATGGTTTACCTGGGAGCCTTGACATTGAACTTCATCCAAGGCCAGCTTCTGTGTGCCTGCCACATGGGTCTTCTCTGAACTACTCTCATCCCCCGCCAAGAACACGAGGAGTTAGCTCAGGTCATTCTTGTGAAAGCAAAGTATACTCCCTAGAGCCCAGAGCTCTGCCCTGCGTTTCCTTTCTAGAGGGGTTATATTTATAGCTCATTGTCATATAATTAAGTGCTCTATTTACTGGCAGGAGTTAAGGTCCTATAATGGTCCTTTTGAACATTTAAATTAGAAAATTTTTAACCTATTCAGGCATCCTGCTGCCTCTGCTTACCTTTTCCTCTACCAGCGCTTACAGGGGGTTTCAGTGTGCCTCCAAGTGGCAGTGACCGTTTCCAAAATACTCCTTCATCCTCTGAGGGCAGAGTTGGTGTGATCAGGATAAACAAGGCCAGTAGGCAGTCTCCTGGGCCTTTGTCCTTTAGTTCTTCCTGGTCGTTTAGCCTTGGGAAAGACCTCTGTAGCCTCATACTGGATACTGTTAGAAGCACGTCGCCTCTTTGGTCCCCCTCCGATTGAGAAGTCAGAGACAAATTGGGCTTTAACTTCGCACCAGGTAACATGAGATAAAAGCATCTGCTAAAGCAGAGAACACTGTGAACAAGCTGCTGGGATGTGTTGACCTCCTTCAAGAGACAAATCTACTAACAAGCCATTTTTCAAGTCATCTTTGTCTTCATGTGGGGTTGACTCCACCGCGGATCAACTGTAAAAATATTGTTTAGCAAAACTATCCTTATACGTACATGTAAGCACCAGGCGTGTTGTCATGATAATATTAACATCGCTGCCTTCCTAGAGATTGCTGCTCGGGAGGCCAGACGGTGGGATAGGAAACTCAGGCTTGGCCTTGCTGGGCCTCTGCCGTGGGGAGAGGATGGGGAGCGTAAAGGGTGAAAGCGCGCTGGGTCGGGGGTGGGGTGGGGTGGGGTGGGGCTTTGACAGGTGCAGGAGGAGAGCCAGGAAGCAGAAACGTCCAGAAGCCCAGGAGGTGGGAAGTTTCAAGGGTGAGGGGTAGCAGAGTCATCACCTGACTCAGATCTGGAAAGCGGGTGTTGGGTTGGGCGGCCATGCCTGAGACACTGACAGAACCACACGAGGAAACCAGGGCTCAGAGCCATTCAGTGTCTGATCCGTGGCCGAGCTAGGAGGGTCCTGGTAGTGGTCCTCCTTCTGGAATTTTCCACTCAGTCTCCTTCGTATTCATGAAGACTGGCTCCTCAGATATGACTTGTTCACAGTACCCCATCTCCTTTTATATAATTTAAATATTTCTCATTTCATTTGTCTCTTTATTAGATATATATCATAGATGGAGTACAATGCTTTCTGCACATTAAGCTGCTTACTTACAAGTTTAAATGTAGATATAACACTTGAAGTGTTAAAAAAAAACAAAACAAAAAACCCAAAACCCTGATTTCCGTGAAGTGGCCATCTGAGAGCTCTTGACAGCAGCCTTTGACTTGTAGACGGCCACCATGATTCTTCTAATTTTTAACTTCTGACTGTGATACATGAACTTGCCTTTATTGTAGAAGAGGTTCGTGTCTTGTGTATCTGGCTCTAGGTTGTATATAGTATTTGACCAAATAACACATTCTGTTGACCTTACGGGTGAACAGAGCCAGTGCACGGCTAGGGCTGCTGTGACAAAGTGCTGCAGGCCCGAGGGCTCTAACCACAGAACTGCACGGCCTCACCTTGTGGGCAGGGCTTCTTAGGGCTGAGAGGGACAGTCTGTTCACGCCTCTCTCCTAGTTTCTCCTAGTTTGCTGGCAACACTTAGTGTCCTTGGCTTGTGGACGCCTCACCCCCTTCTCTACTTTCATGCTGACCTGGAGTTCTCCCCGGGTGTAGGTCTGTGTCCAAATTTCCCCTTGTTGTAAGGACATCAGTCATCATGAATTAGGACCCCACCCTACTCTGGCATGACCTCATCTTGACTGATTATATCTGCAAAGACCCTGTTTCCAGATAAGGTCACGTTCTGAGGTCCTTGGGGTTAGGGCTTCCACGTATGAATTTTGGGGGACACAGTTCAATCCATAACAGACTACAGCAGAGTAAGGTTCTCCAAGACTGGGGATTCTGTCTTCAACATTCAGACTTAAAGTGTTGGACGTTATCTTGTACTTCACTGAAAAATGACATTTCACTGAAGTCCAGCAATACCTTATTCATGTTTAAATCAGCCAAGTCATTTAATATGGGAACAGACCTAGGGAACAAAAGGACTCAGTTAAAGTAAGAGGGGTGGCAGGAAAGAAGAAAATGAAGATCAAATGGCAAAGATAAAACACAAATAAGAGGCAGCCATGAGAGTTTATTTGGGGAGCATGTTTCAGATGGAATTTTCTGGGTGCAGAGAATCTGTGAAGTGTTCCAAGTGCACTTGATTGTAATAAGACCCAACAGGTCGATATTTGTGATAGGGAGGATGCTTAGCATTCATGGCATTAGTCCCACGCTTAAGAAAAACAAAGGTGCAACTCTCAGGATGACTTTGGAGGTGTTTCAGTTTGTTGTTAACACCTCCCCTCCTGGTCTGAGAAGGGCACCGTCCCAGGGGTTGCAGCCTTTATCGGCAGGAGGGGCCCCTCACAGTGTGGCCCAGCCAGCAGCCTGCCCCAGCCCTGCTCAGGACTGCCCCCTCCACAGCTCCTGCTCTCCACGGGTCCACAGCATGTTCCCTTGAAGGCCAATGGGTCACTTGGAGCCCATCCCCTGCACATGGACACGGGGAGGCCAATATGTCTCATTCTTGTGGTTAAAATAGAGGTGACTTTTTAGCCTTCCCATCTCGTAGACTAGAAAGCTCCAATTTTTAGCAGCTCTTCTCTGGTCTGTACTTAGTAACAGGCATCAGAAGGCATAAAAATACATGATAGGGCTTCCCTGGTGGCTCAGTGGTTGAGAGTCCGCCTGCCGATGCAGGGGACACGGGTTTGTGCCCCAGTCCGGGAAGATCCCACATGCCACGGAGCGGTTGGGCCTGTGAGCCATGGCTGCTGAGCCTGCGGGTCTGGAGCCTGTGCTTCGTAACGGGAGAGGCCACGACAGTGAGAGGCCCGTGTACCATAAAACAAACAAACAAACAAAACATGATAAATGCTGTTTAGTTGAGCAAACTGGATTTACAGACTGCCCTACCTTCAGACAACCACAGCTGCTGGGCAGTGGGTGCCTTGAATCTGTACTCATTGAGGCTCTGAGACGGGGAGGGTGTCTCCACAGGAAACAGGCAGCTGATTTGCAGAGAGAAAAAGAAAACTCATGTCACAGTCACGGTGTCTTAGAGAAAGGCCCAGGCCATTTACTGCGTCATTGGGTATTTGTGGATAGTTCTGCTGAAAGCCTTCTAACACCCATGCAAACACCAGCCCCTTTGAAAGAAGACCCTGATATGGAACCACATCATTGATGCAGTTTAGGCTGGAGCTTTCTTTCTTTAGAGGAGAGGCCTCAGAATCACACTCCCTCCCTCCACATATGTTTCAAGGATCGATAAATGTGTGTTCTCTATTGCACTGGGACTGTTCCTTCAAACCTAAGTCCATATTTGTAGAGTGTGGCCCTATGGAGTCATTTCATTCATAGAGGGTCTAGTGTACATCTCACAGTGCATGTCTTGTACACTGTTCACGTAAAAACTCGGAATGTAGAGCTTTGAACCCCTCCTATATCTTTTATACTTTCATTGAAAGATATCTCAGACTTTTCTCCAGTCAGTTATTTTTGTTTTTAAAAACGTTTTCAATTTTATGTGATGACAGTTCTGGAATTTAAAAGCTTTTGCACACATTCTGTTTCTTTTTAGGAAAAGGTCATATACTATTAGACCACGGTCGATAAGAATGAATTTACATTAGTAAATTGCAGTATGTTTCAAGTCCAGTGTTTCAATGCTATAACTTCGAAAATGTAGAGTCCTTTTAAACAAATATTGGAGCACCTACACTCTGCTGGGCAAGAGTATATCTATAATTTTATTCTATTACGTACTCTTGTATGTTAAAAATGTTCATTTCTATCAGTAACTTTAAGACAGAGAGTCAGAAACAATATATTCCATTTTAAGGAAAACCTCATTTATTCAAATTAAAAGCGATCAAACAGGTACACTGTTTGCCGTGAGATTGCAATTTGCAATACGAAAAGACTTTGCCAAAAACCGTCCTCAGGGCACTAGGGATAATTACTTCATTCAACAAATCTTGGCTGAGCATCTACATGGAGTCGGATGCTTCCAATGCTGTGAGAGAAGTGGGCACAGAGATTCTCAGGGGCCACGGCCAATTAGGATCAGGCAGAAACGAAGATAATGCGTTTCTAAAATTACCATGTATGGAACAAGGTGAAAATATAACTGCTGATTAGACGTCAATATATCACTTTTCAAGAACACAGCTGTAAAGTGATGAACTGCGTAGTCATTCAGGGGAAGCAGAGGACAAACATAAATGAAAGGCAGGGATTCTATCTCAGTCACGAACAGGAAAGTGGACCCAGGGCATCAAACGACTGCTGTAAAAAGGGGTGTATCTTCTGAAAATGCTCAGATTTCTGCTTAACCAACAGTTCCCGCAACTATGATTTCACATCTGTTAGTCAGCCGGTTTTAATCTGCAGAAGGTCAAGTGACTGACAGTTTCTTGTTCTCATGTACAGATCAGCTGCTTGGAGTTTAACCTTTAGGTGTGCTTAAATGACCACGCTTTACCACTTTTTTTGTGTGTATAAAACCACCCAAACAGAAACAGTCTAATAACCCGCAACGAGGGATGCAGAAATCCAGGAGACATTTTTTCACTCAGTATAAATTGCTCCAATTACCTCTTTTCTTCCTTTCTGTCTGGGGGTATTTTAACTCTCACCCTAGAGTCTAGAGGCAACTTTACAATTAAAGAATGGGAGCCATTTGCGGCAATAGAAACGAACGGCGTAATTCTTCCACTTCAACGCCTTGCAGGATTTTAAAGGAGTGAGTGTGACTGCCTGATAAAGGGAAGAAAAGAAATGGGGTCTTTTATCTTTTACCTGAGTATGTGGGAATAAATATGAGTTTTCAACTTTGTACAGAATTTATAGCTTAAGCTTCTAATTGTTATAAAAGAGGAAAAATGCACAGGCTTTATGTAGTACTGCATTCGACTTTTACATGCATCTCTATGTGAAATTAAGGTAATGCTCACACGGGTAAGGCATTTTTTTCAACTGATTCAAATATTCTTGCATCAGATTTCATCCATGTTGCCTGAAGGATGGGGAAACAGGCTAAAAAAGGAGATGGCTAAACATTCACTCTACGTAAGCCATACTGTCCTCATTTTTAGTCAATGAATGCTCTTTAAGCTTGATCTTGTACTACAGAGAACACTTTTTTTTTCTTTTTTTTCTTTTTTTTTTGGTGGTACGCGGGCCTCTCACTGTTGTGGCCTCTCCTGTTGCGGGGCACAGGCTCCGGACGCGCAGGCTCAGCGGCCATGGCTTACGGGCCCAGCCGCTCCGCGGCATGTGGGATCCTCCCGAACTGGGGCACGACCCCACGTCCCGTGCATCGGCAGGCGGACTCTCAACCACTGCGCCACCAGGGAAGCCCCAGAGAACACATTTTTTTTTTTTTTTAAGGCACTGTGCATGTTGACTAGATATAGGCGCTATGCTAAATGTTTTACATTTGTCATCCTTTTAAAATATCTTTATGACTCATGTAGGCAAAAACCAACATTAATCCTATTTCACAAATGAAGGTGTAGGCTAAAAAAGTTTATCCCTGGCTCTCCAAATTGGGACGCTTTTTATTTATTTATTTATTTATTTATTTATTTTTATTTTTTTCTTTTTGCGGTATGCGGGCCTCTCACTGTTGTGGCCTCTCCCGTTGCGGAGCACAGGCTCCGGATGCGCAGGCCCAGCGGCCATGGCTCACGGGCCCAGCCGCTCCGCGGCATATGGGATCCTCCCAGACCGGGGCACGAACCCGTATCCCCTGCATCGGCAGGCGGACTCTTAACCACTGCGCCACCAGGGAGGCCCTGGGACGCTTTTTAAAAACAGAGATTCTTGGACCTACTTCTGGAGAGCAGGATTTAGAAGTTCTAGAGTATAGATGGGAATATCTTTACGGTTAAGTCGTTTCCCCAGTTGGTTCTACTAAACACCCAGGTTTGGAGGCCACACTTGGTTGGAAGAGCCACCTCGTGTCACACAGTTAAGAGATGGTAGCACCAAGACTGGACTCAGGCCTCTGTGACCGCAGGGCTCATCCTCTGGAGGTGACCGTCGTGGGGCCTGAGCAAAGACATTTGAAAACCACCATCAAATCCTAGCATTTGAAGGAATCCGCGCTTTGATCATGTCTGGGGTCTCTCTCCCTGTGGGAGTGTCCTCCAGACACCCTTGACGGTGGGCATCTGAGCCTCCAGTTTGCTGGCGGCCCTTGCTGTGGCGGAGAGCTTCTGATTGTTAGCAAGCTCGCTTGGCCCTGGGCATGCATATTCCTGTCTGTCAGTTACTGGCTTTGCCTTCTAGAGCTATCCAGGGTAAACCCAGCCCTCCTTCAGCACGACAGCCTTTGTGCTATTCAAAGCATCCCAGCTTCTTCCTTCTGAGGCTTTCCTACTCTGGGCTAACTGTGTCCGGTGCCAGGTCTGAACCCTGTGCCAGAGAAATCCCACAGTAACCCCCACAAACAACCAAGGTATCAACCACAGAAGCTCCCCAGCTTGATGGGAAGAGTGTGTGGTGTGTCTCTTTCTTCCCAGGATGGGATCATCTCTCTCTCTCTCTCTTTTTTTTTTAATTAATTTTTATTGGAGTATAGTTGATTTACAATATTGTGTTACTTTCAGGTGTACAGTAAAGTGAATCAGTTATACATATATCCACTCTTTTTTAGATTCTGTTCCCATATAGGTCATCACAGAGTATTGAATAGAGTTCCCGGTGCTGTACAGTAGGTCCTTATTAGTTATCTGTTTTATATATAGTAGTGTGTGTATGTCAATTCCAGTCTCCCAATTTATACCTCCCCCATCTTTCCCCCTTGGTAACCATAAGTTTGTTTTCTACATCTGTGACCCTATTTCTCTTTTGTAAGTAGGTTCATTTATACCATTTTTTTTTAGATTCCACATATAAGCGATATCATCTGATACTTGTCTTTCTCTGTCTGACTTACATTACTCATCTCTTAGCTTCCCCAGACCCACAGTTAATTTTCTTTTCTTCTTTATCACTTAGCTCTGTATCAGAATTTGTACACTTGGTCGTTGTTTATAACACAAATCTGAATCTGGCTTGTCAAAAGCAATCACTCACATTCCAGAGCAGAGATAGGCAGGATTTAAAAGAACGGAGCTGGGGGCGTTAAGAGAGAAGTTAGCTGTGCCGAAGCAGCAGGCATCTCAGGTCCATGTGGCCTGCGGTCTCGTGGCCTCTGCAGCACCAGGCCAACCTTTCCCGAAGAACAGCCTGTTCCTGACCAGCTCCTCCATTGGAGGAAAAGCAAACATATTTTTCTCCTACATTAAACCCTTCAGCCTTTTGTGTTTAAACTCTTTCCCATCTTGTTTGAACTATTTTTTTTTTTTTTGGAACAAACATTTATTGTAGGCCATGTAAATAACAGCTGACACTCTGTGTTGACTTTTCTCTAACTCTTCTGAGCTGTCTGTCATTTAGTTAGCTGGGCGTTGGGAGACCTGAATTCATGTCTCTCTACCTTGTTACCAATTTAGAGGTTAGACAAGTCTTTTAATTCTCTGGGCCAAAGTTGTTCTGCTACCTAGGGTTAATAAGTATCCTTGCCCTATCTTGTGAGGAGGGGTGCTAAAACTATTGCCTACCCAGAGTCTTGAGGTATCTAGAGAAGTGGGTTACATAAAACAATGTAATGCTGTTGTGAATATTTAGTTACCATTGTTTTTAATGCCACTGTTGGCTTATCCATGGAGTTTAGACTCTTTTTCTAGCAGACTATTTTGTTTCTTATTTTGCTATGGCTCTTAGTTTAAACAGGGTGGAGTTGTCAGAAATATTTACCAGAAAATTCTGACCTTGCAGGGAACAGACAGATCACTCAGAAACAACTCTCTTAATTGATCTCAGATGAGCTTGAAGAAGGGTGTGTGTGCAGGCATACACGCATACTCGGGTCTGTGTGCTGGCTCCATTTGTACTCAGGAAGGAAACAGATAAGAGACTGCTTCCCCTGCAGATTATCCAGCTCTTTCCTTGGCTGTAGACTGGACTCTAAGAAGTGAACTCTTTATACATCTCCCAGGGGGCGGGGGATTTATGATTACCCGTCTGGCTTTTTGAGCAGCGCCACTTTTAACTAAGCGAAAGTATGAACAGATCTTCAAGTTTCCTGGTTGAGAAGGAGAGAATTATGGGTAGGAGGGTTTAGGTGAAGATACAAGTCAACGAACTGCAGTTGCCCATGATCATGAGCAGTATTGCCTTCAGGGAGTATGTCACCCTGGAGTTGAAGATATGAATAAAAGTGTTCTCTTTCTCCAGGTTCCATTTGTCGAAGCTCTCAGACTGTCATCAGGTTTTCTGAAGGTCTGTCCCCCGTTTTCCCCTCTGTAAAACATCCATATCAGACAGTATTTTCTCTAGCTTTCCTTGCAGAGATGCTGTGGGGATTAGTTAATAGATCACTAGCAAATGCTTTGAAAATCAAATGGTACTTCAGACATGATAAACATTTTTTGGTCCTCATTTGGAGAGAGTAGAAAAGATCTCTCATTTCTTCCAAGTAATTTTAAGAAGATGGAAGAGGGAATGTTCTTCCTCTTGCAGTGATGCACTGCTTAGGTCATCGTGTATTAACATGTAGTCATCGTAAGTGGAGAAAGAAATGAGCCCTCACTGGGTCTGCCAGAACTTTCTACTACTGACCATTACAAACACATTTCAGTCTAATCAACATGTAGTAACTGTATGTCTACAATGTGCTGATTAGAATATTTAACTGTGCAATAAGAGTTAATAAAATACGTCTGAGAAATGGAAAATAAGATTAGAAGTGGCATTTTAGACCTTATTCAGTGGCATGGGACAGAAAAGGGTGTGGAAACCAAGTTGGGCTCATTTCCTGTGTCTATTTGCCACTGGCTCATTCGTTACTAAACGTCTGAACATATTTGGATAGCACCCCTTCCCCCCAAATATTCTACTCTCAGTTTGATTCAGTACTATTTTGTCATTTTATGATAGGTGGAAATCTCAGGATTCACTTTCAAAATAAATAATAAATGAGTTATAATTATAATTCATTGATTTCTTGCTGGCTTTTTTTCTTGTAAGACAAATTGCATTGATTTCCTGCTTCCTTCCCCTCAAAAGTGACTAACCCCCAAAATATCTGGAGGTGTTTTTTTTTTTTTTTTTTTTTTTAAGCTACAAGTGAATTCCTGTTTAGCAATATTGACTACAGATGTACTGCATGGGAATTTCACCACTGTATAATTCCCTTCGTCATTTCTTCTCTTGCTTAACCAGTGTATATAATCACTCATTTATAAGTGTGAGCTCTAATAATGTCAGCTGTCTGCTGACATGATTGGAGAACTTATTATGAAATGAAGTTAATTTTCTATCTTCTTTTCTTGGGAACTCTTTTACACTTAATCTTAAGCAGATAAGTGACATAAAAGACCAAGTCACTTGAAGATAACGCATTAAGAAATTGCTGATTGATGAGCTTATGCTTATCTAATTTTGTTTTAAAAAGATCTCAGTATATCTTTCAAGACTAGATTTTTGAGTGGAAGAACAAAAGTACTCTAGGATAGGTGGATAAGATACCAGAAAAAGGAAAATTGAAGGGCTCTGACTATATATTGTTCTCTCTCCAAAAATTATGTTAATATTTAATCCTGGAATTCATGTTTTAGTCATGGTTGTCAGTTGTGGAAAATATTATTTGGATTAATAGGTTTCTTTTTGGTTTGTTTTTTAATTTTATTTGTTTTTGGCTGCACTGGGTCTTGGTTGTCATGCACGGGCTTTCTCTAGTTGCGGTGAGCGGGGGCTACTCTTAGTTGAGCTCCGTGGGCTTCTCATTGCGGCGGCTTCCCTTGTGGAGCACGGGCTCCAGGCACGCGGGCTTCAGTAGTTGTGGCACGTGGGCTTAGTAGTTGTGGCTCGCGGGCTCTAGAGCGCAGGCTCAGTAGTTGTGACGCACGGGCTTAGTTGCTCCGCGGCATGTGGGATCTTCCTGGACCAGGGCTTGAACCTGTGTCCCCTGCATTGGCAGGCGGATTCTTAACCACTGCACCACCAGGGAAGCCTGGCTTAATAGTTTTAATTAAAATAAATGTTTGTGTTTGAGGCAAAAACAGTTTATGTTGTAAGAGGAAACAACAAAATTTTAGGCATCTCTTTTTTTGCTGGATTTTCTTTTAGAGATAATGATCTTTTGGGCTGCTTTCCATAAATATGCATATCATACTCGTGTTTCTGTTTAAACGCACGCGAGAGTAAGAAGCAATGAATTTGATTAACTTTATTAACCATAAATAATGAAGTGGACTCTTTTACATTACCCCTTATTTTATTGTGTATCAGCCTTTAGACATTTGCCTATCTGGACAAGCAATCATTTATATCCTTTTAAAAAATATTTATTGTATCTTTGACTAATTGCTTCTTCTCCAGCTGAAAGCCTTTTGCAGGGGTACCATTTGTTAAAACACAGCCAGAAGCAGGCAGAGCGGTGTCATTTTTCAAAAATTTAGTGTCATTTTTATGGACAAATAACACTTGTAAATGATGGATAATAGCCAGCAGGATGCCACATGGTATAAAACGTGCATGAATTATCTTTTCTGGGAGTTAAGAGGTTAACTCATCTGTGAACTAATTGAGGAGCTTTATGGTAGATGCGAAATGCTGTGTGCACGTTATCGGCAAGACTTAAACCAGCTGAAAAGGGGATTTTCCTTCCCTTGGGTATTTTTCATTATCTCATCCTCTTTTCTGGCTAGCTGATGTATAAAGAGAGCATCTCCTCGTAATGCATCTGTAGGATTTATAAAAGAGTAGGTGCTCTTCATAACGAGTTGGCAGGTGAATATGTTGCTTATTAGAAGTGGAAGTGGAGGTGAGTGCAGGCATCGAAATTATCCTGCACAATGATTATTTTTGTATTTACCCAGGCTACATGTATCAAGCCACCTGTGGTTTCCATCCGTGGGAAAACAAATGGTGGGAGATGGTCTTGATTTCTTCTGCAGCTTGCACTATAGAAGCAGCAAGAATTTAACACACAGTTTGCATTGAGGAAGGCTAACTCATGAGTCTGGTTTTTTTTAAAATTAATTAATTTATTTATTTTTGGCTATGTTGGGTCTTCGTTTCTGTGCGAGGGCTTTCTCTAGTTGTGGGAAGCAGGGGCCACTCTTCATTGCGGTGCGTGGGCCTCTCACTGTCGCGGCCTCTCTTGTTGCGGAGCACAGGCTCCAGACGTCTGCGCAGGCTCAGTAGTTGTGGCTCATGGGCCTAGCCGCTCCATGGCATGTGGGATCTTCCCGGACCAGGGCTTGAACCCGTGTCCTCTGCATTGGCAGGCAGATTCTTAACCACTGCACCAGCAGGGAAGCCCACGAGTCTGTGTTTATACCCTTTTACACTGGACATTTGGGTTAGTAGCAAACACGCTGTCTCAAATTGGTAGCAGTTGGAATGGACGATCAAGTATATTTATAGCTGATTCACTTCGTTGTACAGCAGAAACTAACACAACATTGTAAAGCAGTTATACGCCAATTAAAAAAAATAGGTTAATAAACACTTGAGAAACTTCATTCATCCAAAGGTAAGACTTTTCCTGCCCGAGACATGGTTGTGGGCATCCATCCTCCTTATGGGAGAGGAGGTGTGTTTGGTGCGTTTTTCATTTCCCCCCTGTGTTCTGACTGCCCTTTCTCATTGGGTTTGTGTTGGGAAAGAAAAGGAGTTGAGGAAGGGAAGGTAATTTAATTGTGAGAAATACAGAGGATTTCTTACCTGACCAGTCTGGTCAAAAGCTGGCTCTGTATTTTCTGGGCTAAGCTGCCATCTTCTCTTTATCTTGGGTGCTTTTCAATTTTAGTACAATATGTCTAGGTTGGATTTCTTTTTATTTATCCCGATTAGTATATCTGTGGATTCATGTCTTATCACCTCTGGGAAAGTCTCAGTTATTATCTCCTTGAATACGTATTCCCTTTCCTCCATCCTTTCTATTCTTCAGGACTGTGATAGACTTATTTTAGACCCTTCTCATCGTATTCTCCATATCAGCTGATGTCTCTCTTGTATTTTCACCTCCTGGTCTCTGAATCGCCTTTCAGGTCTCATCTTTTTCAGCTCTTCCTTCCTCATTAATTCTTTTCAGTTTTGACTAATATGCTGTATAATGTTGCTAGTGATTTAAAAAATTTCAGTAATTACTGTTTTTATTTTTAAATGCTTTACTGCATTTAAAATCTGTCTCATCATTTTTAAAAATTGTGATAAAATACACATAAAATTTATCATCTTAATGTGCTAAGTGTACAGTTCAGTTAGTGCTACGTACGTTCATGTCGTTGTGCAGCCCGTCTCCAGAATTCTTTCCATCTTGCAAAACTGGAACTGCCCAGTCATTTTTGATAGGAACTTGTCACTTGCTTATTTTTGCCATTCTGTCTTCTGCTTCTATAATACTTCATATGTAGTTACTTTCTAGTCTGTGCCTGGCAGTTGAAACATCTGAAGTGCATGGTCATCTAAATCTGTTGTTTGTCGTTTCTTCTGCCTCTCGCTCATGGTGTTGCTTCGTATCCATGTGTATTTAGGAAGCCTTGATTGCTAGGTTATATTTGGTTGATCTTAATCTATAGAAAAGCCCATGGGGCCTAAAGCATGCTTTCCTAGGAGGGTGTTTGCTTTTGCTTCTGCAGGTAGCCGTGGGTGCTGCTGTCCTGAGACCAGTTTCACCCCCTTCTCAGTGCCCCAGTGGAACCCAGCCGTTTCCCTTTAGCTTTCCTACCGAGCCCAGGCTTAACGCCCTCCCGAAGGCTGCCTAGAAAGCAACGCTGTACCTCATAGGACCTTCCCCTTTTCTGTGCTCACTGCCCAGGGTTTTTTGTTCATTTGTTTGCTTTTACCTTTGTGCCCCTTGGCAATTTTTCTTGCTTCTTCTGAGCCCAACAGACTATAATTGTTATTTATTCAGGATCTGATTGTTTTACTGGTAGACTCCCAGAGTAGCTAGTCTATCTACTTTGGGAAGCCTTAGCTGATTTTAAAGCCACTTTCACTTGGGTGTTCTTTTGGCTCCCCTGCTGGGCCAGCATCCTTGCTGGGGCAGCCTTTTCCTTCAGCTCTGCCGAAGTCTCTCACGGATTCTGATTTTTACGGAGGTCTGCTCCATCCAGACCCTGTTGGGGGTCACTTCATCCCCTGGAAAAAGCCTCAGGGTGACCTCTGGCCATCATGCCCACCATAAATTCTATGTTTGGCTCCCCAGGTTGAGGCCCCTTTGTTCCACTTTGGAGTGGGTATGAGGATGCAGGTATTGCTGAGCAGTTCGAGATGGCCTTCAGGTGGGGGTCAGCTTCCCATCCAGGAGGCCCCCCGGCTCTAGGGAAGCCTCATCAACGGCTGTGCTTTTCTGCTTGGAGCTTCTCTGATGAGATTTGAAGTGAGAGTGGACGCTCCACGGACGCTCCACCTGACCTCACTACCCCCAGCCGAACCCCAGTGGCGGCAGTGGTGATAATCACAGCATAGCTTTTTTTCCTCAAAAGAAATAGGAAATTCTCTCCTGACCTCTTTTTTTTTTTTTTTTTTACTTAGAGTGGGCAGAGGGTATAAAAACTCATGAAGTAGTTGTGATACGTTAACCTTGAAACGTTCCTCTGAGAAGCCTGACACCTCACTTTGGAACTATGTATATATACCTGTTGTGACTTGGGAGCTCGTTGGAAACTTGCAGTTTCATAACTGTCCATATGAACATATGCAGACTGTGTCACCTCCTCTCTCACAGGATAGCTTTTCTACTTCCTCTCACCTCCCATTGTTTGTTAAGCGTCCTCTAGAATGGAACGGATTTCCGACTTTTCTCCGCAAGCCGGTTGGTTCACTTTTTTATTACCTTGTAGAAAATACCTCTTACCCACTGAGATTCTGAGACCCAAGAAGAATGAGCAGTGAGCCCTCAGAACCCCTACAGGGTCACTACCAAACAGGACAGGGCAGTACATGCTCATTTGGCATGTTTTATCTTTTTTAAATGTCATGACAGATGAACCCCATTAAAAACTACGATTATGTTTATATAGCTCCGCCCACCAAGGAAGTGGCGTTTAACTCCCCATGCCTGGAGTGTGGGCTGCTTTTTGTGACTTAATCCAAAGAGCAGTTTATGGTGAGGGTGGGGGGAATAAGTTTGCGGTGGAGAAACCTGGTGGTTGCTTCCTCAGCCAGGCAATCAGGGTCAGTGTCAGCAGCAGTAAGGCATGTGATGGCACATGTCCTTGAGAAGACGTGAGAGGAAGGGCACTTCACCTCTGTGGTCTTCTCCTACAAACCCGTCATGTCAGTCTGAGGATGAGAAAGGCATCAGTAAAACCCAAATTGAGGGACATTCTACAAAATGCCTGACTGCTATGCCTCAAAACTGTCAAGGTCATCAAAAACAAGGAAAGTCTGAGAAACTGTCCCAGACCAGAGGCGGTGAAGGAGCTGTGACTACAAACTGTAATGTGATGGGATCCTGGAAGAGCAAAAAGATGTCGGGGGGAAAAGTCATGAAATTAAAAGTGTGGCATTTAGTTAATAGAAGTGTACCAGTGTTGGTTCCTTTGTTGTGACAGGTGTACACAGTGATGTAAGATGTGAACAGTAGGGTCATCTGGGTGATGGAGAATACAAGCGACTCTCTGTACTAGCTGTCTAGCTTTTTTTTAACATCTAAAACTATTGTAAAACAAGTGTTTTTCAATCACAAATTGAAAATAAATAT
Organism: Mesoplodon densirostris; assembly: GCF_025265405.1. Classification (NCBI taxonomy): domain Eukaryota; kingdom Metazoa; phylum Chordata; class Mammalia; order Artiodactyla; family Ziphiidae; genus Mesoplodon; species Mesoplodon densirostris. The sequence goes on from NC_082674.1 coordinate 71,377,847, forward strand.
AATTAAACAAACATAGGTATTTAAACAATTTTCCTAATAGCTCTGAGAAATATTCTATGTGTGGTTTATCTGTACTTCAACCAAACCTTTGACCACCTTCTAGAAGAGATGGGAAATTGTGGAGGAACTGTGGCACCCTTACGTAGACAGCATTTAGCGCCGCGGTTAAGGGCACAGTCTTTGGAGCCAAACCAACTGGGTTTGAAGCCCAGTTTCATTCCTTGTAGCTGTGTGACCTCAGGCAAATGAACACTCCTGTGCCTCAGTATCCCCATCTGTAAGATTTCTGTCCCACACTGGGAGATTGTGAGGACTAATGAGGAAACACACAGAAAGCTCACCTGGTGGGTACCACGCCCCTGCGTGACACCAGGACTTTCACTGTTTCATCCAACATTTACTGCCTATCAGATGATGATAACCGTGACAAGTGGGTGGGTAACAGGATGGCAGGCAGGTTAGAATGACATTATTTGTTCTCAGAGGCCAGTGTTGAAGTGAACAAGGACGGAGCATGTGTTTCCCACTTTGTTCGGTAATAACATCATCAGCTGTGTCTTCTGGACCCTCGGGGTGCTCTTTAAATATTGATGAATGGATCAGATGAATACATTTAGTTGTGTGTGTTTTGTGTTTGTGGTCATGCAGAACTTAATTTATTTATGATTTTAAGGAAACACATCGTATGGCTGGGGTCATAAAGCATGTCCTGTGGATGCTGCTGTGTTTCATGCCAGAAAAGCTTTCATTGTCCAGATCCTGGGTCATCTTCTTGCAGTCCTGACATCTGGCTTGTTGGCTGACTCTTCAGCCAGCGGGGAGCCTTGATGTGGCCTCTGGATCAAAATTAGCTCTCATTTTCTCATTGCCCTTTTGTTAACTTGCCTTGATTTAGAAGAACGGACATACACTTCAGAAAAAATAGCTTTATTGAGATATAACTCACATACCATACAACTCATCTACATAAAGTGTATTCACACTGTGCAGTCCTCAGCACAGTCCATTTTGGACCATTTTCATGACCCCCAGAAGAAATCCTGAACCCTGTAGCTGTCACCCCCCAAATTCCCCACTACCCCCACCCCTAGAAAAATCACGAATCTACTTCTTGTCTCTACAGATTTGCCTGTTCTATCCCTTTCATATAAATGGAATTATATAATGTGTGGCCATTTGTGTTTGATTTATTTTGCTTAGCATAACATTTTTAGGGTTTATCCAAGTTGTAGCACTTATCACTACTTAATTCCTTTTTATTGCTGAGTAGTATTCCATTGAATGTATAGACCACGTTTTATTTATCCCTTCATCTGTTGATGAACATTTGAGTTGTTTGCACTTTTTGGCTGTTACAGAAATGCCGCTTTGAGCATTTGTGTACAGGTTTTTGTGTGAATATGTATTCTCAGTTTTCTTGGGTGTGTACCTAAAAGGGGAATTGGTGGTCCAGATGCTGTAACGCTATGTTTGACTGGTTGAGGAGCTGCCAGACTGTTTTCCAAAGTGGCTGCATCATTGTATATCCCGCCAGTAGTGTATGAGGGCTCTAATTCCTCCATATGCTTGCCAACTATTGTTATGATCTGTCTTTTTGATTATAGGTGTCCTAGTGCTTGTGAAGTGGTAGCTCACTGTGTTGTGATTGGCATTACCCTAATGACTAAGGATGTTGAACACTTTTTCCATGTGCTTATTGGCCATTTAAATATCTTCTTTGGAGAAAAGTCTGTACAGATTCTTTCCCCATTTTAAAATAGGTTATTTTTCTTTTTCTGAGTTGCAAGAATTCTTTGTAATTCTGGATATAAGTCCCTTAATCAGACATACGATTTGCAAATAATTTCTCTCATTCAGCATGTCTTTGAAACACACAAGGATTTAATGTTGACGAAATCTACTTTGTTTTTTGTTGTTGTTACTTATACTTTTGGTGTCATATCTAAGAAGGCTTTGCTAATCAAGGTCATGAAGATTTACTCCCGTATTTTCTAAGATTTTAAAAATAGTTATAGCTCTTACATTTAGGTCTGTGATCTATTTTGAGTTAATTTTGGTATGAGGAAGAGATCTCTTGCTTTCCCTCTGGATGGGGGTGGGGGCTGTCTGTAGTTTTGGTTTGAGTTATAAGACCAGCTTCGATAAAAAGCCTGGGGTGCTGAGTCTATAATGAGCTTCTGTGGGCAGAAACGTTGTACATGTGTTGTTGCGTTTTTGTTGCTGGGAGAAAAGTGTGTTCTGTATGAGCCCTCATGGGAAGGAGAGAGGATAGGAAGCCTTGGCTGGATTCCTCCAGACTCCCCTCTATCTCTCCCTTGTGATCCAGCATTGTATCCTTACTGCATGGCTGTAATACATCTAGTTATGAGTGTAACTCTGCTGAGTCCATGTCCTTTGAGCAAATATCTGAATGTGGTGGTGGTCCTAGGGCTACCCAACACAGGGTCCAGTTTCATTCTCTTGCACGTGGATATCCAGTTGTTCTAGCATCATTTGTTGAAAGAAGACCTATAGTTTCAAAGAGAAATTTAACTTCTGAAAACTCAAGCTCAAGGACACCAAATGTCTTAATACAAGGTCATACATGTAACAAGTATGTGGACTAGGATAGCCTGTTTGTCAGTTCAGCCTGCTATAACAGAAGTACCATAGACTGAGTGGCTTAAACAAGAGACATTTATCCCTCACAATTCTGAAGGCTGGGGAGTCCAAGATCAGGTGCCAGCTGATTCCTCTTCCTGGTTTGTGGATGGATGTCTTCTTTCTGTATCCTCACTTGGTGGGGAGAGAGAGGGCTCTGGTCTCTTCTTCTTCTTATAAGGGCTCTAATCCCATCATAGAAGCCCCACCCTCATGACCTCAGCTAATCCTTTTCACCTCCCAAAGGGCCCGCCTCCAGATACTATCCCACTGGGGATTAGAGTTTCACCATGTGCATTTGTGGGGTGGTGGGGCACAAACATTCAGTCCATAGCAGGACCCCATCTTTTAAATTCAGGACCAACTCTGGGCCACTTCATGGTGTTTACTCACTTTCTCTCTGGTACACAGGATGTGTCAAAATGATACATTTCCTGAGTTTGCTGGATGTATATAATTCCTTGTAATTCCCTGCTTCAGGCTACCTGCCTTGTGTCTGTTTTGTACGTCTTATGTAAAAATCAGCCTTGGATATCTGACTTTCATCATCCAAATTGCTGGTTAAAGGTCAGCTATCCACTTAATCAACAAGGCTTATAGATTTCTCTAAAATGCAAGTAAATCTTACTCTTCTGCTTTTTTCATGGAGGCTTTTTGTTTTTCAACTGCGTCTAAAACCAGGCTTGGATTGTCTTCATAAGAAAATAGCATCGTATATCTGGAAGAGCATGAACTTTGGGTACCGGAGAACTGGGGTGAACTCTCTTCCTGCCATTTACCAATTATGCACCCATCGAGTCCTCTGAGCCTCTCTCTCCAGCAGAATTGTTGAGAGGGATACATGAGATACATTTACGAAATGCCTAGTGTGTCATTTCCTGGCATATGGTAGTTCACTCAGTAAGGGGTTGCTAGTTTTGTAGTTGATGCTGAAACCCCAGGTATCACTCATTTTTTTCCTGTGTGGGCCTTTTTCTAATACCCTTACTCGAATATGCCTTCAGACAGTCTTTTTCTCTGGTCTCTTGTACATGTGTTGTTGCATTTTTGTTGCAATGTAGTCATTGCATTTTCTAGTTGGTGTGATTTACTCTCCATACTTGGGAGTTGAAATCCCCCAAGTTTTGGGGGTGTGTTCCCAAGAGAACCATGCAGGAGAGTCATTTATCCTGATCCTAGGGAATAGTGATGCTGAGGGATTCGTGGAATATACGTTTGCATTCCTGCCAGAGCAGCTCATGTTAGGTAGGTTATTAATGCAGGTTGCTTCTTTGCCAGGGGAGAAACTTCCTCTGAGGAGCCCAGCTTTCCAGGGAGGACATAGACTTCTTCAACGAGACGGGAGAGACTTTACAAGATCGTGGGGAGGTAGAGTTGAGGGAATTAATATCTTTGGTAATGATGCTCGTAATAGTAGGTCACACTGAGCATTTACTCTGTGACATGAGTGCTGTGCTAAGTGCTGAAATCAGGTGGGTAGGCATTTAATAGGTATGAAGGTTCCATTGAGCCGAGAGTTAGAGACTGAATGACTTAGGCTAAGGTCACACAACTAGTAAATGGCAGATCCAGGAAGTGAACCCAGCTTGGCTATAGAGACTTCACACTCTTTTTCTTGAGTGGGTGAGAGACCTGGGAAGCCAGCAAGTCTATGAAACGCTGTGTGCCTCCATTTCTTCTGCTTTTTCCCAGGAACCGGCTGTTCAGACTGGATACTTTTCAGAGTGAAGGACTGTATTACCATTTACCTCAGGGCCAAAGTTACATACTTGACTGCCCTAGGCAGCCCAGGAGGCATGGCCACCTGGACAGAGAGGTTTTAGAACAATTGTATTTGGAGCCAAGAGACAGAACACACAGCCTTATTTAGAACAGATGGTGTGGTGCAAACAGATGTCACAGAGAGAGCGGAACTGCTTGACTCCGATTTTGACTTTATCATATTTATCAGGAAAAACGATCTTGAAATGGAAAGGGTAGAATAAACATGGTTTGGAGAAATTAAAGCCCAGGATAGAAGAGATAATGAGAGTTGCTAAAAATGCATTTATGTCTCCTGGGTGCTGAAAGAACCTGCAGATATGATTGTGGAGACACTTTAGATAATATTTTGTGAATCAAGGAGAATAGGGACGCCTGGAGATTGCAAATGATTTCAGTGAACATGTCCCGGTTTTCAGTGGGGGAAAAACATAGTTTAGAAACTAGAGATGGGTAAGCTTAAGTCAGTTTCTGATGAAATTCTAGAAGCAATCTTAAACAGATGTTTGTGAACATCTAAAAAAGCAGCACTGATTACTGGCAGAGAAAAAGGATTCTTGAAGAACAAGTTTGTTCCTTTTTGGATGGGATTATTAGTTTGATACAGGAAGGGAATGTCAGATGAAGAGTGAATATTGATCTCACCAAGCCATTTGAGAGTCCCTCGTGACATGGCAAGTCAGAGAAATGTGAGCTGGGTGACAACACAATTTGATGAGTTTGTATTTGGTGCAAGAACCCTTTTAAAACTGGGTGAGGAGGACTTCCCTGGTCGCGCAGTGGTTGAGAGTCCGCCTGCCGATTCAGGGGACGCGGGTTCGTGCCCCGGTCCGGGAGGATCCCACATGCCGCGGAGCGGCTGGGCCCGTGAGCCATGACTGCTGAGCCTGCGTGTCCGGAGCCTGTGCTCCGCAACGGGAGAGGCCACAGCAGTGAGAGGCCCGCGTAACGCAAAAAAACAAAAAAACAAACAAAAAAAACTGGGTAAGGAATGGATTAATTGGCATATTGTGGCCTGTGGGCCAAATACAGCTCACTGCTTGTTTTTGTAAATAAAGTTTTATTGGAACACAGTCAAAACACTCATTTATGTGTTGTCTACGGCTGCTTTCATGCTGCCAGGGCAGAGCTGAGCAGCTGCCTCAGGGACCAGATGGCCCACACAGCCTAAGGTATTTGTTATCTGGCCGTTTACGGAAAAAGACTGCTGACCCCTGGCCTGGACAGAGCCCTGGTTTTCAGGCCCGCTGCACATCAGAATCACTGAAGAAGTTCTAATTAATGCCTGAATCCCTCCCCTCCCAGCTGAGTAGGAATCTCTGAGGTTGAGCCTGGCATTTATGTTGAAGAGTCCCAGGTGACTGTAATGTGCTGTCGGGGCTGGTGGCCTCTGGCCAGGAGCGGGGACGGAACGGGGAGTGCTGTGGAGGCCTGAAGCCACCTCCTGTTTCTGCTGGAGTTAAGATGTTAATCCAGTCTCTGGATGACAGGGAGGGGAGGGGATGACCTAGTCCTCTAGACGACAAGGTCCTAATTCCACAAACTGTGCTCCTAAGGTAACAAAATGACGTTGGTTATCATTATCAATGTGAAGTCCTGCCCTTCCACACGAACTGTCCCCCGCAGAACAGAATATTGGGTGGTGATTTCACCTCACTGTGATTCATGTGAAAATGGGCTAAGGGTTCACTACTGACTCAGTGTTACTAACATTATGATATAACCAGGAAAATCAAAATGAAACAAAACTAACAATAACAACCAAGGCAGTCTCAGCCTGTGTTAACATATTTGTAATGGAAAGCAAGGATAAAAGGTTCCCTATGTGTGCTTTGCTCAGGTCAGATCACACCTGTTAGCTACAAGGTCCTTATGCTGAGAATAAGGCTGATTCAGCTTTGCAGTCTCACTCAGGGGTGGAACTTCCCAAGTACCACCCTCCTTAAAGCAGGGTGAGCTGCTGTGAGAGGCAAGGCAGTCTCCTCCCTGGGAGGTGTGCAAGCAGAGATTGGATGACCATCGGGCATGGTTTAGATACCCTTGGTGATTGTAATAGTCAGGGTTCTGCAGAGAAACAGAACCAAGAGAATGTGTGTGTGTTTATATATATGAAGAGATTTATTGTAAGGGGTTGGCTCACGTGATTACAGGGGCGAGCAAGTCCCAAGCTCTGCAGGGTCAGTCAGCAAACCGGAGACCCAGAGGAGACGGTGATTTCTAGTTTGAGTCCTAAGGCCAGTGAGGAAGAGGGGCCGATGGTATAAGTTCCAGTCTGAAGGCCTGCAGGTTCAAGACCCAATAAGGGTCCATATTTCAGTTCAAGTCCGAAGGCAGGAAAAAGCCCATGTCCCAGCCTGAGGGTAGTCAGGCAGAAAGAATTCTCTTTTCCTCTGGGGAGGTCAAGCTTTGCTTTGTCCTATCCAGGCCTTCATTGGATCGGATGAGGCCCACCCACATTGGGGAGAACGGTCTGCTTTACTCAAGCTATTAGCTCGAATGTTGGTCCAATCCAGAAACACCTCCCAGACACACCCAGAATAGGTTGACACATAAAATCAATGACCACCTAGTGCACCATCCTCATTTCATGCATGAGAAAACAGTCTCAGAGGATGTGAGGTGCCCAAGGTGCCCCAGTGGCCAAGGGAGCCCTGCACTCTTCCTGCCAGACTGGCCAGTGGATGGAGAGGGCATGCTGATGACCGCTAGGGTCCTCTCCAGTCCTCAGGGTTAGACTGACTCTGTTAGACATGGAAGCAGTAGTGCCTAGGAATGAGAGGCCTTCAGGACAAAGCACTGCAGCCCCTGGAAAGCACAGCGCTTGATTTGAGGCACCAATCCATCAACTAGATACGGAGGCAGTCAGTGTGCACCCAGGTGACAGCCATGGGCTCGTGTACTTGGATTTCATACATAAACACCCTTCAGGCCTCTTCACGGAGCTGCAAGTGCTAGTTAATCCTTTAATGCTGTCAAGAGCATGAGGAAGAGGGATCTTTGGGCAGGATTCATGCTGGCATGCAGCATTAGGTGAGTGCAAGGCTGCCAGCAGGAGCTCCACTGGGGGCTTCCCTGTGTGTTCTGGGCACATGGCCTCCTCTTGTTGAATCAGCAGATGATATGGCCAGAAATGTGCAAGACCCTCAAAGGGAAACTTGCTGTAGGGTACTGCTCCTGTACCTAGGCACTTACCTTGTGTCTGAGACGCTTCTAGGTGCTTCACATGCATTATTTTTTCCTAGTCCCAAACCAGCTGTGCGCGCTCCACGTTGTTTTTCCCATTCCACAGATGAGGGACAGAGCTCCGGGTGCTGCTGCTGCTTCTTTTTTTTTTTTTTTTTTTTTAAATAAATCTGTTTATTTATGGCTGTGTTGGATCTTCATTGCTGCGCGTGGGCTTTCTCTAGTTGCGGTGCACGGGCTTCTCATTGCGGTGACTTCTCTAGTTGTGGACCACGTGCTCTAGGCGTGTGTGCTTCAGTAGTTGTGGCATGTGGGCTCAGTAGTTGTGGCTCGCGGGCTCTAGAGCACAGGCTCAGTAGTCATGGCCCACGGGCTTAGTTGCTCCGAGGCATGTGGGATCTTCCCAGACAAGGGCTCGAACCCGTGTCCCCTGCCTTGGCAGGCGGATTCTTAACCACTGCACCACCAGAGAGGTCCATGCTTCTTCATTTTGGAGGAAAGTTATTTGAACAGAAAGCCTAGATGCGTTTGTAATGGAATGCCCCTGCGTGCATCCACTCCGCTGGCCCTGAGCCCATCTGGTTTTAGGACCATTAATACAGTTATTCAGAAGACTGCGCACAGAGTCAGCTCTCAGTGACTGTCCCACAGCAAAATGTGAAACTCCATGAACATGCCGCCCCTGAGCACTGTTCATGTGTTATTGAAATAAAGTCAACAGGCTGACTTTTGAGTGAAATGTAATTTTTCAGCTGCCAGCAAGAGGAAGATAATTGATGAAAACAGGTAAACATGAGTGACTCTGCTTACCTGTTGTTGTAAATTACGGCAGCTTCTCTTCTTACCCAGGAGACTTAAAAGCGATGCAAAGAAGCCTCTTGGTATAAATTTCTCCTCTTGTCACATTGCTCCACCCCTTTTAATGGAAGCCCTCCTCTTGGGGAAGTCAGGAATACGTGGCTTAAAACTTTCTCATTATGATGAGCGTGTTAAACAAATCATGGGTGAGAGGCTTGCGCGTCGCAGGTGCCCAGGTACCCGAGGGAGGCGGCTCGAGGGAAGCGGGTGCAGGTGCCAGCATCCCTCTCCAGCCCCCGCAGGAGACGGAACTGAGCGTGCTGGTGAGTGGACCTAGCACGCTTTGATAAATGTTCTGTCCGGATGTACAAGGACATTATTTGTCGGTTTTAAACCATAAGAATTGGTAAATGGACCTACCGAGTTGAATGACAATCACTAGACCCAGCTCCTGCACTTGGACTAGAGAGTGGGGCAGGAAGTGGAGACAGTCGGGAAGTTTGGTGTTTACCACGGGGACCTTATGGATCCAGGCCAAACAAGTGTAGTCTCAGAAGGCAGGACAGAGCTCTGGGTGCTTGCCACACAGACTGGGCATGACCCCCCACTGCCCTTCCCTAGATCCATTCGTGGAGGCGAGAGAGAAGATGGGGGGCTCCTTCTGCCATTCTTCTTCAGACCTTCACAGGTTACTTAAGTTTCGTGAATTTCCTTGACCATCGAGAGCAATCTGGGTCTTATTCTTCACCCTGTAAAGAAGTTTTAATACTGAAAATTTAAAAAGAAACTGAGTGGCATGGCTGCTCATCCCAGGATTAAGGATCTTCAGTAAAACACATTTAATTCATATGGAAACTACACAAACAAACGTGAAAATAGCGCAGGAATGAGGGAAGGAAAGGCAGACTCTGTGCAGCCATGATGTTAGATGTCTGTTTACCTCCCGCCTCTGCAGGCGCCCTCCCCCCTGATTGAATATCCTAAGGCCCTTTGAAGATGCATTTGCGTTTCTGTTGAATGCATCTCAGGTCTTGAAGACTCACAGCCTGGAGAAGTGTCGATTGCATTTAAGGGTCCATTACTTAGGTAAACCAAATAATGTAACTGATCTTGGCTGCAGTTGATCAAATCTCTCCCACAGTGTTGGAAAGATTGTAATCGAATTACTCCAGTTCCTGGTTTCCAAGGTGAAGGTTACATTTGGCTGAAACTTACCTGCTTCACCAGCCTCTCCTTAAGGGGTTGTTCCTTCCTGAAGCACGCATGCCAGCGTGTGTTGTACATATGTGAGCCAGGAGGTGAAGACACATGCAGACACATACACAGTGTATGCCTGTCAAGCACCCTGGGTTTTAACTTTGTATAAACAGGTCAAACATGGGAGCCAGGTTAGTGTTTTCCTCTTGACTTTGTACAGCCTGGCAGAGAGGGGTGGGAAGACGCTGCCGCCCCCTCAGGTTCACTCTGGGCTTCCCTTATCTCTCCTACAAGCGTTGCCTCATTCCAGTTCTTTGCTTTTCTGGAGGTGGGAGAGTCCAGAAACTTTTCGGTTTTGGAATGTGCCAGTGCTGTGGGTTTGGAGACTGTCGTTAAAGGCTGCAGAGCTGCAGATTTACGCAGGCATCATGACTTAATTAGCTCTTTACTAGCAGCCCTTTGCACCTTCCTCAGATGCGTCACAGGGGCTCAGGTGGGTTTTCCCACTCTTTTTCAAAACACCTTTTTTTTTTTTTTTTTTGCGGTACGCGGGCCTCTCACTGTTGTGGCCTCTCCCGTTGCGGAGCACAGGCTCCGGACGCGCAGGCTCAGCGGCCATGGCTCACGGGCCCAGCCGCTCCGCGGCATGTGGTATCCTCCCGGACCGGGGCATGAACCCGTGTCTCCTGCATTGGCAGGTGGAGTCTCAACCACTGGGCTACCAGGGAAGCCCTCGAAACACCTTTTGACTTCCCTTGTTAGGCCTGTTCTCAGGGAGTAACAGAGAGCATGTGTATGCTCTTTTGTCTGGACGGGGAGGACTGGAGGAATGACTAGTCTTCTTGTGGGCCCTACGACAGTGGGATCGGCCCCCGCTGGCCGTGAATCCACATAAATCCAAGTGCCCCGGGCATCCCCCAGAGGAGATGGTCAGCATCCCCAGCTGTATGGGGGTTAGTGGGTGTGGTCCAGAGCAGGTTGCGGGTACTCATCCGGCCCTGCTTGGGGGTGAGTGGGCAACACTCTGCCCTTTAGTGTTCTGAGGGGTTTCTCTTGGTTGGGCAAAATCTCCATGTACCAATGTTTGCTTTTACTTATTAAGAATACAAGTGTAGAATATGGTGTCATTGAACTTAGAGTGAGTGTCTTGAAATTAAACAACACACTCTCTTTAGATACAGCTTTTCTAACAGAATCAAATACCGGATCTCTCCTTGGGCTGTGGGATGCATGAGTCTTCTTTTTTTAAAATTTTATTGGAGTATAGTTGATTTACAATGATGTATTAGTTTCAGGTGTACAGCAAAGTGGATCAGTTATACATATATATATATATCTACTCTTTTTTAGATTTTTTTCCTATATAAGTCATTACAGAGTATTGAGTAGAGCTCCCTGTGCTATACAGTAGGTCCTTATTAGTTATCTATTTTATATATAGTACTGTGTGTATGTCAGTCCCAAACTCCCAATTTATCCCTACCCCCCCTTACCTCCTGATAACCATAAGTTTGTTTTCTACATCTGTAACTCTATTTCTGTTTTGTAGATAAGTTCATTTGTACCCTTTTTTTTTAGATTCCACATATAAGTGATATCCTATGATATTTGTCTTTGTCTGTCGGACTTACTTCACTCAGGATGGATGCCTGAATCTTCATGGGAAATGTCTCGGCTGCTTTGTAGCATGGATTCTTTCTGGGGTCCAAAAATGTAAGGTGATTAGACTGTGTTTCATAGGAATGTTGTGAATCTATATATTGAAACACGACTGTGAAGCCACTTCCCAAGGGTACCTGCTATTTTAATGGGTCTAATAATCATGTTGAAAAGCTTACACTCAAAGAAGTGCAATAATAGTTATTGAATAAAGTCTGCATGTTAGACGTTGTAGGAAGAATATTTCTAATTTGGCCTCCCACTCAGCCCATTGGGTTAGCTATACTTTCCCAACCTTTGATTTCAGGTTTATAGAAAAGCAAAAAGATGTTGGGATGAGCTTTACCCCCTGCCCCGCCCCCTGCCATTTTGCTACATTTCCTTCCCAGCTCTCACTTTGTTTTCTGTGTATTTCCAAGAAGGTTGCCCATCATGACAATTCATCCTGAACCACTTCAGGTGTGTCTCTGAAGAATTGGTTTATTCTGTTACACAATCTGTTACCATTAAAACACCAGGGAAATTTAACCTTGATATTATAATATTATCTAGTGCACAGTCCACATTCGGGTGGCCCTAGTTGTCCCAGTAATTTTCTATATGGCTGTTTTTTGTTTTTTGTTTTTTTTAATCCATGATCCAATCAAGGATCACATATTGTATTTAGTTGTCACATTTCTTTAGCCTCTTTTAAATCTAGACTACTCCCTCGGCTTTTTCAAAGTCTTTGGTGGTGTTGACCGTTTGGAAAAGTCCAGGCTAGTTCTTGTGGAGTGTCCTGCAGTCTGTATCTGTTCAATTGTTTCCTGTTACAAGATTGAAGAAAGCCACCTGGGGAGAGCTGCTTCCTGAACATATTTCTTTAGTCTAAAAGCAATTCCTTCTGTGATTAAAAGCCTTTGGGGTGGTCTTTTGAGACCACGTGAATATCCTATTCTCCAACAATCTTTCCCAGGAGTTTTAATATCTACCATGGTCTTTTTGTGAATCAGTTATTTCGTTGGTAGTAACTGTGCCCCAATATTTGGAGGGAAAAATGTCAATTATACTTCAGGTGCCAGAGAAATGACTCTAGGGAGAAAAAGCCATGTCCTTTTTATTAAAAGCAAAAGGAATTTGCTTTTTGTATACTTAAAATATACAGATGAAATTTGTGAGTGTGGATATCAGTAAGTAGAAGCCTATGTTAATTTTGAATGCAGGTTTTAAATTTTTGACCCTATAAATTCCAAAATTTTGGACACCCCATCTTAAAATTTGCATTAAAAATTTTAGAGTTGAAGTCTTTCCATTGGTAATTATTGCAGTGTTTGGAACGGAAGTGGGAAAATGCCCTGAGTTTATGAGTTAAAGATCTCTGTAGAGACATGTCACTCTGTAGGCGTATCATCCAAGGAATTTATCAAACTCTGAATGAATCTGTTGTATTTTTTAAGCAGTTCTCTTTTGAGAAATTGCTTGTGATAAATGGGTTTCACTAATTAAATCATACACTTCCATAGTACATTACATACAAAACTAGACTAGGAAATAAATATCATTAAAGTAAACATGCCCTTCTAATTAGTAATTGTTTCTGCCATTTTAAGCAAATTCCAGAGTCGCAGAGAACTGCTCCACTGTAAACCTAATAATGAAGCTTGTGATAACAGGTGTAAATTAACACAATGGAAAACATTTACACTGTAACATGCTAAATTAAAAATGACATTAACAAGTCTCATTTTCAAATTCTCTATAATTAACATTTGTTCAGCCCTGAGAGGAATAAGAACAGTACAACGGTAGATGTCTTGATTTACAGCTTATGGTATTTATCATGGCTTTATCTTTGTTAAATTGTAAACAACAGAGACACGCTTCTTCTTAAAATATGTCACATTTATGTAATCTTAGTTCTGACAAAGGGTGAAATGTGATATTTACTGGTGTCATTACTGTGGGTAATGGGCAGGTGTACCCTGGCAGGGCTCTGGTCGGGGGTAGAGACAGCCGTGAAAGATTGAGAGCAGGTTGAAGGGGGAGATACGCAGGTAGGAGGGTAATAATATCCACGGCGTGATAAAATATTCAGATTCCCTCAAGTGTTTCCCCTCCAGGCACATACATGCCTCTAAGTGCTCCAAATCAATGTTTGTTTCTGCAAATAAATATTATCTTAAAGGCTTTCTTTTATGCCCCTTGTTAATATAAGCAGGAAACCAGAGCACAAGAGGAAACAGCTTTGCAGCTTAATTTGTCACAAAGGACATGAGGTTTTACTCCTTACAGAGAATTTCATCAGTACACTAATGATAGAATGAAGAACTTAAGTGTTATGGCCCTGATAAACATGGGCTTAGATCTTACAGTTGATTTTTTTTAACTCAAGATTTTCATAATTCTGAATTTTTAAAAAATTGTCAAGGTTGTGTACTGTGGATTAATTTTGAGTTGTTTTTTAAATTTTCAGTTTATTTCATTTAGGTTGTTTTGGGGTTTATCCTAGAGGTAGAGGATGGAAAGGTTTATAAGGACGGGATCTGTGCTGTGTCCTTGTGAAGCCTGGCACGTAGCAGGTACTCAGTAATACCTGGAGAATTCTAGACTCAGTTTCTACTAAGTTCTGAAGCCTACAGTCTTGTTGGGAGGTGGAATTGCTCTACATCCTCAGCTCTTCTGGGGCTCCAGCTGGCCAGCTCACCCTGCAGATCTTAGGACTTGTTGGCCTGCGTAATTGCACGCGCCAATTCATTATAGTCTCTTTATACACACACACATGTACACATACACATACCCTGTTAGTTCTGTTTCTTTGGAGAAACCTGATACACCAACAAAGCAGGATTGTAGAGTAGGTTAGAAATTGTCAATACATATGAAGATATATACATACACACACACATATACCCAGAATAATAAATATCGGTACCCTTAAGGGGAAGATTTCAGGCAGTTCTTAGCAGAATACCTGACATATAGTGAGAACTCAATAATGATCTCTGTACTTCTTATTGGGAAGTAAGTTTGTCTGCAGTTGCTGGGCTGTTCTCTATTTGTCTCAGAGGCAGAACACAAACACTGGTGGAAACGTGACTGCTGCTGGTGGATGGGAGGTGCCGGTGGATGGGAGCTGCTGCCGTTCAGCTGCTGCATAGCTCATCAGTGGCCAGCTTTTCTGAGGGCATTTCACATCTTCTCTGGCTACCACTGGCCACTTGATTACAGGAAAGTGCCAATTCCGCCACCTCCCCTATGCTCGCCCTGCACCCATTGCCCTGGCTGGTTTCTCCCCCTTCCTTTGAGACCCGCTCTCTGACAGCCCTCAGTTTTAGGAGGATGGCTGGTTAGGCTGGGAAGGTGCTTGGGAGTCTCTGGGCCGAGGCTCTTCCTCCCAAAGCAGATGGTCACCCTGTACTTGTCCGCCTTCCCTCCAGACCCTTCCTACCAGCCTCTTCAGATCTGCTTCACGGCTTAATGTAATGGGACCTGCTGGACAGTGAACCAGCAGAGGAATAGCCAGGGTCTGCGGGCCTCTGAATGGATAGTACTGTTATCTTTTTCCTCTTTGGCACATTTATGGGTTATTTTTGAAGGAATATAAACATATCAACTTCCCCCAAACCTAAATCTCAGGGATCAACGAAAATTGAATGCTGTGATAAACGTCCATTGGCCAGTGAACCAGCAAACAGCCGGCCAACCCACAGAGGGAAAAATGAGATAGTATGGCTTTCTATTTATTGCTTTGGGGATTTGACTCTTTTCGTGGTTGGCTACCACATTGACTCAGGACAGGGAACTGCTGTGGTGTGTTGAGAATGAAAAAAAATCTTGAAAGATGACATTGAGATTCACTGCACTCTATAACTCATAGATAGATGTAAAGGAAGAGAGAGAAGCGGTAATTCTGCATAAATTCAGTATTTTCATTGAGATTTTCTTTGTACCATCCCCAATATTTGTGTCTTGGAGGACAGTGGCAAATGAAAACAGAAAGCTATTTCACTGGAAACGTGTCACTGTCTGTGAATATACAGATATTGTTCCTGCCAGGAAATGAATGTTTATGAGGCGTCTTCCATGAGAGAGGATTCTTCAAGGTGCGGAGAGAGGGCAGACGTGGAAGATGCGTTCCTGCCCTCCAGGCACTGACCGAGCGAGGGAGAGCCCAGCCGTCTCAAGGCGCAGTAAGGTGGAGAGGAAGGGCAGGGCGGCCATGCTGCCCACGGTCACGGCTCCTGGCTGGGTTCATGTGGCCTTGTGGCCGGATGGGAAGGAAGCAGTGCCATGAGATGTCATTACCAGAGGCAAGATACTCAGGTGTGAGCTGTCTAGTTATGAAAGCCCAGGGCACACAGGCTTTCCAGGGGCCCGCCAGTGTTACAGATACTGGAAAAATAATCTTGGCAGCAAATTTAAACTCGCATGAGCTCCATCAGAAGCTGCAAGTGTAGAAAAGGAGTCTAGGCTTTCTTAAAAAATTAAAACACAAAACCCCTCCATAACAACTACAAAAGCCCTTCGGAGTCATTATTTCAAGCCAGGTCATCATGCTAGTTTCACAAGAGGGTGTGACAATGAATGCACATGAAGAGAATCTTTTAAAAGCTCATATTTCAGGCAAAAGGTCACACACCTTATGGTTTCGTAGATGGCAATAGTAAAAACAACTGCTCTTTGTTGTACGTATTGGTTAAAAAAATGTTTTGTTTTTTGGTATCCTGCGTCGTGAAACCCTTTTTGAACACATATTTTTTTTTCTTCATCTCTGTTCAATTTCTCTGAAAATAAAAACCTCAAGTGCAGTGGAACAATTTTACATCTTTTTCAATATCACATTCTCCCCATAATTGTATGGGATTCATTTTGCATGGCCCCAGACCAGAGCCTTCCCATCCCTGTCATCCCGTGCAGGAGAACCCCGTGTCCTGCACGGGCCACCGAGCCCGGTGGTGACACGGTGTTACAGTTGGAGGAAGTGCCGGCCCAGGGGACCAGGAGCATGCACGGCACACCACGCCATGCCACCTGCCCTTCTCATTGGAGGCTGAGGCCACAGGTTTTTTTCCAAAGCCAAATCCATCTATTCTTTTGAAAGAAGCATCTGGCTTCCTTTGGCAGCTCCACAGAAGTTCTCGTGGTTGTTTGAGAGCTTCTCCTGCACTTATCACATGGTTTAGATTTTGAAAGGGTTCCTGGCATCCTAATGTCCCAGTTTCTGGGCACGAGGAACGTGAAAAAGCTGGAGTCTGTTTGCATGTGTGAAGCCTCTTTGAAATTTGTGAGGCTAAAGAAAAAAGTCCTTCCTACTTAAAAAAAAATTCTTTTGGGTTTTGTCATCCCTACGTTCATAGATGATTTTTCTCCTGCTTAATTTCAAAATCCGCATGTCCCATATTTATGCTACAGAGAAAGATCAGTAGGGATTATAGAGAAGTGGTCTTTAAAACTTCGCTGAGAAGGCTACAGTAACATTTCAGGGTTTTCTTAATTTAAATATTTCAAAATTCAGTGATATTTATTGAGCAACTCTGATGTTCCAGGCCGTAGGTACCATACCAGACACCACGTGTGTTAGCTCAGGCTGTTATGACAAATACACCAGAGTCCGGGTGGCTTAAGCAACAGACATTTATTTCCCACAGTTCTGGAGGCTGGAAGTCCAAGATGAAGGTGTCAGCAGATTTGGTTTCTGATACAAGCAAGCGCTCTTCCTGGTATGCAGAAGCCTGCCTCTGGCTGTGTCCTCCTATGCAGAGAGAGGGAGAGAGATGTTGGTTTCTCTTCCTCTTCTTATCTGTACACTCATCCCATCAGGGGGCCCTATCCTCATGACCTCACCTAAACCTAATTACCTTCCCAAGGCCTCCACCTCCAAATACATCACATCAAAGGAGGTTCTGGACTTCAAAGCACAAATCTGGTGGGAGACACGAATATTCAGTCCATAACACTGTGTTAGAAAGTTCACCAGGTTCTTCATCATCAAACCTCAGAACAGCTTCCCAGCCCAGGCCACTCACATTTCTGTACGACCGTCCTTATTTTTATTAAATAATTTGTTCAAGTTGGATACATTCAGCTCACTTTGATGGTTTAATCACAATTTAGTATGCAACTGCTAAATTTTTAAAAAATATTTTTTGTTCTTGGTCCATTTGTTTCTTCATCATTAGATAGCTTCAGGGGTGTGGATCGTCATGTCCGTAACTTGCTTTATCCACCTTCTAGCACAGCATTTATTTATGTAACAAACACCTATTTTGAACCTACTGCGTGCCAGACACTGTTTTAGAAACTGCACGGAGAGCAAACAGCTTTCCTATTGGAGCTTCCACTTCAGTGGGCCAGATAATCAACAGACAGCAAATTTCAGCTTGAAATAGATTTATACTACAGAGAAAGTAAAATGAGTGATAGGGGACATGGTAGTGATTGCAGGTGTAGGGCATTGCTCATTAGGGTGGCCGGGGAAGCCCTACTCATGAGGTGACATTTGACCCGAGATCTGAGAAGTTAACCACACAGAGGTTTGGGGAAAAGCTTTTCAAACAAGGGAAGCAACAAGGACAGTGGCCTTTCTCTTCGCTCACCACAGGACAAAGAACAAGCAAAGAAGGCCAGCCAGCCAGGGCCAGAATGAGCCACGGTAGGGCTGGGCCAGGGGCCTGGAGAGGCTGTGGAATGGGGAGGGGGTGGCATGAGATGGGATCCGAGAGCGAGCACAGGCTGGAGCTTTGCAAGCAGTGATGAGGAGTGTGACATTTATTCTAAATGCACAGGGAAACCAGGGGAAGGTTAAATGCGGGAGAAGAAAAAGAGGATTTTATGAACATTGCAGGTTTATTCCGTAAACATCATGATGATTGTAGTATTGACAGTCTGTATGCAGTTACACGTAATAACATCCTGTGTCCTTGCTGTGATGCGAACACCCCTTCTGTGTGTTTGGTTGGAAGTGAAAAGGTATCTTAGGCAAACTTAATAAATGAATTATATCTCTTTGTGTTTCTAACAGTTTAGTGTTCATCACTTGGAGAAGCTATATACGTTTTTACCCCTGTGTGGGCATAAGTTGTTCATTCGAGCGGGGCATGCCAATTTTAGCTAAAGTCTCCCCTTAATTGTGATTGTATGTCCCTTGTGGCTACATGTCAAAATATGACATATCAGGGTAGGCCAACCTGGACCTAATGAACAGGAAGCTATGGAATTTATATGATTTGGGGGCACATGGGGCTTTCCTAATGCCAATTCCAAGGGTAAGTGGCATGGAGGTTATTGGATTAATTGGAGAAGCCTAAACTCTGGCTTCAGCTGCCTGCCTGTCATCTGAACACAGAACATTGAAGGTGAGTTGATTTGTCACTCCATGATTAAAATTGCAACACTTCTTTTACTGTTAACAGAATATTTTGCTTAGTATTACACTGTCTTGTAGATAAGTCTTGACAGTGCCTGGCATATATAATCCTTGCTTACGAGTGAGGTGTTTTCCAAGATGTGTTTCAAAAACACTCTCCTTCCTGAAGTCCAGGTGTGGGTGTGGTTGAAGCCATACATGTGCAATAAGGCCTCTTTCATAGCTTCTGTATGGACCTGTCTGCTGCTCTGGTGGAACTGGAGGATGCCACAGGCTTAGGAGGCTTGTACGGAACTTTTCTGTGGACATGATATTGGTGAAACCACCAATCCCACGTGACTTTCATCGTCCTGAGACAGTGCATTTGCATATATTTTTAGCTCAGTGTGGCTGTGTTTGGAAAACCCAGAGACCTGGATTGGCTCAACTTTCCAGGTGACGAAGAGGGAGGCTGTCATCTGGATGACAGGGCTGACCTACCGGGATGATGGGGCCCTTGGCCTGAAGAGCTGGTGTTGGGTCCCTACACTCCTCACCTCTGGGGAGTAAAAGAAAGAAAGACTGAGAGGTCCTCAACTGGTCATCCAGACCCTTTCACCACCATTCAGAGAATCCACTGCATAAACACTCCTAACACATTCAGATTTAATTCAGATGTGCTTTCAAATTCTTAAAGTTGCTGACTTCATTTTTTAAAAATTAATTATTTATTTTTGGCTGCATTAGGTCTTCGTTGCTGCAGGCGGGCTTCCTCTAGTTGCGGTGAGCGGGAGCTACTCTTCCTTGTGGTGCGTGGGCTTCTCATTCTCTTGTTGGGGAGCATGGGCTCTAGGCGCATGGGCTCAGTAGTTGTGGCGCAAGGGCTCAGTAGTTGCGGCGCACGGGCTTAGTTGCTCCGCAGCATGTGGGATCTTCCCGGACCAGGGTTCGAACCCGTGACCCCTGCATTGGCAGACGGATTCTTAACCACTGCAGCGCCAGGGGAGTCCCACTGACTTTTCAAGAAGCTCAATAATAAAATTTAGTAGTAGTGGAGACAAATTTCAACTCCTAAAAGAACCTATGTTACAGATTTTAACGTGCTGTTAGCACCAGTTTTTCTTTCACTGATAACTATTACACTGCTTTTCTACTTGAATTACTCTTTTATAGGGCACGAGCAATTTATTTTGTCTTTGCAAAAATGTAAAGAGTATGTGGAGTATCAGCATTATTAGCTTGCCTTGTCGATAAAGACATTGATTGTTTCTCTAAGGTAGATGTCTGGCAAGTTGTAGAGCTGAGTCCCCCCCCCCCCGCCCCCACCAGATGTGCAGACCTTAAGTTCTGTGCTTCTCCTACCTTTCTACGCCGCCTTTCAGTTTTTGAGAAGAAATTGCTAAATTTCTTCAAAGTCAAGAAAGTGTAAGTCTTTTCAGGGTAGAAGGAGATGTGGAATAGTAAATATTCATCTAGAGCATTTCAAGATTCCTTTTGCACTGGTTTAGTAGGAAGATCAGGGTGATCAAGAAGGAGACCGTCCTCTTCAGGATTAAGAGCTATTTGTGTTGAGATTGAAGTATATCTTTTTTAGAATTCGTAGACTAGAATTTGTTAAGATTTAGTTCTTTCTGTGTTCTGTTGACTCAAGGACACATGGAAATATGGTTGTAATAGAGGGAACGTGAAGAGACAGTTACAAGTTTTTTTTTTTTCGCGGTATGTGGGCCTCTCACTGCTGTGGCCTCTCCCGTTGGGGAGCACAGGCTCCGGACGTGCAAGGTCAGCGGCCATGGCTCACGGGCCCAGCCGCTCCGTGGCATGTGAGATCTTCCTGGACTGGGGCACGAACCTGTGCCCCCCGCATCGGCAGGCGGACTCCCAACCACTGCGCCACCAGGGAAGCCCCATAAGTTTTTTTTTTTAATATGACTGTATTATTTTTTTTTCACTGAAAACGCTCTCACTTTTCTTTTTACTTAAAAAATCCTGATAAAAGGGAAAAAATCACGAGGTTAGGAGCGTTGCCACAGGATGCGACAGACTGCCGCCAGAACACGGGTCTGCTTGACTGTTGTCAAAGGTACATCTCCCAATTGATGGAGGTTTCATCCTTTAGTCTCACATCCTTGTTTTTCTCCTTCGAGGGTTTAGCCAAGAAGGGCTCTGTCTGCTCAGGGACATCTTCCCATCATCGTTCAGTCCAACTTCCCAGCCAGTCTGACAAAACAACACTTCCGTAAGCCCTGAAACCATGTTTTCAAACGCTGCTTTCACTTGTGATGGTCCATGAGAGAATGCTTTAAAGAAAAGGCAGGCCTGTAAGCGTCAGGTGAAGGGGGCAGGTGCCCCAGCTCTGCACGCTGTCACCAGGCAGGGGCCACAGACCTGGCGATGCTGACGCCAGTTTTTGTCACTGCCTCATCATCTGCTCATATCAGGGGTTCATGGTGGGCCTCTGATGGGATTGATAAGGATGTAAAGGCTAGAAAAGGGGTCCCTTCCCTTGTTTTCCCTCTGCCCTTACTGACAGGAGGGAGGTCTTCAGCAGCATTTGGACCCTTTGAAAAAACTCAGTGCTGTATACGGGCTGCATTAGTAAAATGATTGCATCTCAGCTGGATTGGACTCTTTCTTGGAGCAAAGGAACGTTGGTCATTGGGGTGGAACTCTTTCTTTGTGTGGAGCACTTACCAGGGACTCGGGAGAAATGGAATTCCAAGTAATGGGTCGTGTTTTTTTTTCTTTAGGGAGATTACAGACTAATGGGGAGGTTGTGAGCAGTAATTACCATAGTACTTCATAACACTGGGCAAAGAGGGTCCAAATGGCTACAAGTTTAGAAAGGTCCCCCAGAGAAGATGAGCATGGAAGAGCATACGGAGGAGGTCAGCAGAGCGGGGTCAAAGGGGCGGAAGCCCCTTGTGAAGGAGTGACGAGGGTCATGAGGAAGGAGGAAGGTTATGGGGCATGAGGGTGGGTGCAATTCCAGGTAGAAAGCATGGCAGGTAGGGTTGTTGGGTTTGAAGTGGCCACTGGTGTTGAGGCAGATGCTTGCTGTATTGGAGATCTTGGAGGCGTAGAACAGTTAAGAGGAAAACTCAATTTCACAACATGTATTCAGTGCCCTTTTGAACTAGCCATTGAGTTGGGTGCTGGGAGAACAAAGACGAGTGCCTGCCCCAGAACTCAGAGTCTGGCCAGGGAGAGGAGGATGAAAACGATCTATACTGGATGGGAGCCCCAGGCACCTGGAGCAGGCAGTTAGTTATGGGAGAGTTGGAACCCTAGAGGAGAGGAGGAACTTCCAGCAGAGCCCAGCGTGAGTGGGACGTGGGGAGGAGACACAGAAGAGGAATTTCAAGCTAAGTGACAGAGGCATGTGCACCTAAAGGAACCCAATGCATGGGGGGAGCAATCTGGTCTTTCTGGGACATGGACACATGCAGCAGAGTAACCTGGCTGGAGGTCAGGAGGCAGGTAGGTCAATGGGCAGGGCAGGGGGGTGGGGAGAGCTTTTACGTCATGCTTAGGTGTCTGGATATCATCAAGTCTGATAGAAAATACTGGAAATAGTGTGAATTTGATTGGGTAGCTACTAGCTCCTAAGAAGCCATTGTAGATTTTGAGCAGGAAACTGATAGAACAAAGGTAGTATTCCATTTAATTAATTACAGTTTTAAGTACTGTTATAAGAGTCTTTTCTCATTATAAAAGTAAGATGGACTAACTTCAGGAAAATTCAAAAGTAGAAGAACTAAAAAGAAGAAAATAAACGTGTTGCATAGTCCCAGGACCTGTAGATAAAAAATCTGTCATTTGAGTGCTTTGTTACATTGCCTCTTTTCTGTGCATGTATGTTTCAGAGGTAAAATCAGGGGAAGATTTGGACTGGTGCCCAGCTTCTTTCCCCTGCAACTGCAAGCTGCATGATGTCTTTCACTCTGTCTCTCCAGTGTTTATGAAATATGTGAGAAATAAAGCTCTCTTTGTATTATTAGTTCACAGAATGGTTGAGATGCTTCACTCTTTTCTGTGTCTGTAAAACACTTTTTGTTCTCTTCAGCCCTTTTCCTTTTGGTACATACACACTTGCTCATTGTTTTGGGGACTCATTGATATCTCCAGGTTGTTTTTTAATTTGAGGAAAATTTAAGTTGACTTCTGGAAGGCTGGAATCCTGGAGAGGATGCGATAAGGGGCCAGGTGGTCTTTAGGCTGAGATCTGGGGGAGTAAGACCATGCAGTGCCCTTAGCATGGTGGGAATACAGGCAGGGTACAGACACACTTGCTCACCGGAAGTGTCCATGGGTGCCTCTGTTGTGTCCTGTGTCCTCTGGAGGACCACCCGGGGGCCTGGTGAGCCTTCTGTCTCGGACTTCATTGCAGAGGAATGATTCCTGGATTGTCTTTGCCTTTTTCTCCTTTTTTTTTTTTTCTCTTCCTTTAATGGCTTGATAGGAATTTTTTAGGTGAGAAGAAATAAAGCTAAGAGTTTTATAATTTGAAATATTGACTTTGAAAGTCTTTCTTTTATCCATGCCATTTCAGAGTCAACAGAGACCCAAATCAAACAATTACAAAAACCAAACAAAAAAACACAAAGACTCTCAAGGTTCAGGTTGAGACTACCATCCATGATTTTCTCACAGAGCCAAATGTATCTAATGTGTATTCCTATTGGCCTCTTCCCCCCATGTTTGGATCATACCCCGTATAGTTTTGAATCTTACATTTTCACTAATATTGTGAGGAGTTATTAAATATTATGATATTTTGCTTGAAAACAGATTCATAACAGTCAGTTACGTGAAGGCACCATACTTATTTAACCCTTCTTCTGTTAGACATCGAGATTTTTTTCTCTTAATATTTTAGCTGTTACATGAACATCAGCTGTGGTGAACATTCTTGTACAGAAGTCATTGCAAATATCACTGATAATTCCTCTAGTAAAAATTCTTAAAAATGGAATTCCTGTTTGGAGGATATGAGCTTTGGTACAGTTTTTGATATATTGCCAAATTTCCCTTCAGAAAGGCTTGACCTGTTTAGCTACCAGCAGGGGCAAGTGAGACCTCCTGCTGTCCGGTGCCATTGTCTGGACTGAGGAGTATACTTTTAGTTCTTTGCCTATTTGGTAGGGAAAAATGGTATTTCTCCATTATTTTTTTCTTTTTCCCCTTTTATTTTTATTACTGGTGATCTGCATTTTTAACATGTTCAGTTATTTTTATTTCTCTGTCTTTATTTTTTATTTTCGGAATTTCCTGTTCATGTCCTTAACTCACGTTATCTGATATTTTTAAACCATTTTCTTCATCTCTAACATCTCTTTGTATATATATGTAATAATACTATTACCCCTTTTCTTACATGTTTTATATCCTTTCCCCAATTTATCTTCAGTCTTTTAATTTGGTGGGACTTTTATGACGTATATAAATGTATAATTTTTACATGGTCAAATATTTTTTTCTTTCATTGGTTTAATGATGAAGAATGCCAGCCCCTTCCAAGATCAGTTAAATATTTACCTATATTTTCTTCTTGTTTTA
The DNA here is from genome assembly GCF_025265405.1 of Mesoplodon densirostris. Taxonomy (NCBI): domain Eukaryota; kingdom Metazoa; phylum Chordata; class Mammalia; order Artiodactyla; family Ziphiidae; genus Mesoplodon; species Mesoplodon densirostris. The sequence goes on from NC_082674.1 coordinate 71,401,968, forward strand.
TAGCTTCATTAAAAAATTATTCTTTAATCTGTTGGGATTTATTTTTGAATATGTTACGAGGTAGGCTAAAATTTTTTTCCCCAAATACTTTACCTATAATCCCAAAACCCAAAAGTGGGTGTACTGAAAAACCCTATTTTCTTCAAGGATTTGTAATGATACGAAGTTGAGTTTTTAAAAAGTTGGTAAGATAATAATGACCTCGGCCATGTGTGGGCCAATCCTAGGGTTATTAAATAAAAGGAACTGAATGTGATAGGTAAACGGCAGGCACTTCAAACCTAGGGCCTCATGAGGATGGTGGTGCCGTCTGTGTTAAGTGGGGAATTCATGAGGCGAGACGCTTGTCAGCAAAGAGTTTGCACATTTTCTTCAGCACCTTATTTTCTCAGAGCCTGGCACACGCTTTCAGTTTTGGTTAGAACCGTATCAGTGGTCTTTCTTGGTAGGTTGGACGTCTTTGCGAGCCAAGAGGTGGATTACGTGTTTCAAGGGACAGAGGAGAAATCTGGGCTTCTGGAGGCCGTTTTATTTTTATTCATGATTGTTCCCTCCTTGAAGTGCCCTCCTTGCTGCTGCTATACCCCTTCCAAGAACACTTCTTTACTTAGAACTTACTTATATAAACTTCATCGCCTTTGCACAACTTACCTTTATGGTTAACAGATTACTTTTGTACCTGTTGGTTCACCTGGCCTCACGACAATCCAATGTAGAAGGCCCGCAGGTGTTTTGATGTCCTTGTTTTTAAAGATTTGGAAACTTGTGCCCGAGGACATTAGGGGCTTAAGATCACACAAAGAAGTTATGTTCTCTTGTTCTTTCATTGAACAAACACTCATTGGGGGCCCATCGTATGCTGGGCACTGTTAGATACTGAGGATACATAGATGAAAAGGAGGTCTTTTTATAAAAAATTTATTCAAGTATAATTGATTTACAATGTGTTAATTGCTGCTGTACAGAAAAGTGATTCAGTTATACATATATATACATCCTTGTTCATATTCTCTTCCATTACGGTTAATCAAGGATATTGAAGAGAGTTCCCTGTGCTGTACAGTAGGACCTTGTGGTTTATCCATCCTATATATAATAGTTTGCATGTGCTACTCCCAAACTCCCACTCCATCCCTCCCTTCCTCCCCTCCCTCTTGGCAGCCACAATTCTGTTCTCTATGTCTGTGATTCTGTTTCTGTTTTGTAAATAAGTCTACCTGTGTCATATTTTAGATTCCACATATAGGTGATATTCTATGATATGTGTCTTTCTCTGTCTGACTTACTTCACTTAGTATGATGATCTCTAGGTCCATCCATGTTGCTGCAAATGGCATTTATTTCTTTCAGAAAGGGAGGTCTTGCTCTTCAAGTACTTAAGAAAAGGAAAAGGCAGCACTGGAACTAAAACCCAGATCCTGTGACTCTAAGCTGTGGTCTTCCTGCTACACCTTATTTTCTGGTACATGGACCCATAAGCTTTGTGGCTGAGACTGGTCAGTAAAGTGCTTAGTTCACTTCGTTTGTTGGGACTTGGTGGCCATCCTTAGTTGACTGAAGAGCCGTCATCCTCTGAAGCAGTCATTTCATTCATAATTGGTATGTCTGGTTACTGCTTTGACTAAATGTGATTCATTCATACTTGGAGGCTCCTAGCACACCAGCAGCATTGGATTGAAGAAGGTTGACTAATTCAGTGAGGATTTCTTTAGCATAGCTTGATGTGGGGTGCTGATACTTGGGTGAAATATGCCTCATAAACATCATTGTTTTGACAGAGTTGGTATAAAGTAAGGGTGGCTCTTGGCGTGCACATCCTCAAAGCAGGTTCCACTTTGTATAGGCGTGTGGTTCCGTGGGTGCCCAAAGACTAAAGTTTGAATGGAGGAAGCTGAATAGAGGAAGTTGACCTTGGCCGTAGTGAAGAGAACCGTGGTTGGTCCTGAGGCATGTATTGCTCATGATGTGATGCCTTGGAGCAGCGTGCTGCCTTGTTGGTGACCTTGAGGATGCCCAGGTGGGGCACGTGGTGATCCTTCTGGGGAATGGACACTGGGACAAGGAAGGAACTGACTCCTTTCCTGGATCAGACTTCACTTTTTAGAGCCAGGCCTTGGTACTTGACAATAACCATCCATTAAAATTAAAAAAAAAAAAATCACATGAGGCAATTAGTGTGGGTGACATTAATACGTCATGAATGGTGAACTTGAGTGACCTTGATGAAATGAGGGAACTTGGGTAGTAATTAGATCAGTATATTATGTTGCTCTCTACCTTAGTTGCCCACATATACCTTTTTAGGATTCTTTGTAGGCACTAGATCAAAAGCCAGACACCTGTATTTCTTGGTTCTTTGTCATGTAAAGTGTAATTTAGAGTCACTCAGACTCTTTGTTTTAAAGAGAAATGTTTTTGTCATTGATGCTCTGATATAAATGGGTCAGCATTATCACCCCTCTGGAAAGTTTAGTGTTCACAGATAAAAACAAAAAGGAAAATTAGGTTTCAGTGGACTTTCATGGTAATGGGAAAAGCTAGTTCTTCTAATGATTTTATTTATTTATTGTTTTGAATTCTGAACTGAAAAGAGATGGGTGTATTTGAAAACTGAAGATGAGAGTCAGTCTGTTCAACTGATTTTTGTCTCTTTAGCTTTAATTTCTGTATTTAGTTCTTTTTTTTTGCATTTAAGTCTATATTTATATGTATGTTAATTCTTTTGTTTTCTGTGTATGTTAATTCTATCTTATATGTGGTTTTTTTTTTTTTTTTTTTTTTTTTTTTTTTGCGATACGCGGGCCTCTCAGTGTTGTGGCCTCTCCCGTTGCGGAGCACAGGCTCCGGACGCGCAGGCTCAGCGGCCATGGCTCACGGGCCCAGCCGCTCCGCGGCATGTGGGATCTTCCCGGACCGGGGCACGAACCTGTGTCCCCTGCATCGGCAGGCGGACTGTCAACCACTGCGCCACCAAGGAAGCCCTATATGTGTATATTTTATATGTAATGCCATTTTATATTTCCATTTCATCTTACATTGTTATTCAGTGTACTTTTATGTGTTCTAATAAAATCATTGTTTCTATATGTGTTTTCTGATTGACAAGTTGAAGAAGGAAATTGATTTTTTTCTTGGTCGTAAAACTAAGTATAGAGTCATACTGGAAAGCTCTTGGAAAACAAATAGAACAATCCCTTTGTCAATGTGAATACTTCAGTTTTTCAAGCTACTTGCATGACTAGAGTGATAAGCAATCCTAGAACAAGCATTTGATATTGATTTGCCAGTCTCAAGTAACAAGTTACTGCTTCACTTCTTATTGAGAATTGAATCAAAATAATTCTGTGCTCTAAATAATACATATCTCGAGAATTCCCTTGCATGATTTACGTGCTGCAAGGTAGCAAGAATAAATAATGAAGAGTCATACGACTTTAGATAAAGGTTGTATATTATTACTACATAATTTTATTGTATAGTAAATCTTAATTTGGGATACACAAAAAGCTGTTGCAGAGGTTCTTAAAAAGTTTTAGAGGCACATTGTATTATAAGAATTTGCATCTTTTTTTATTAATCCAGATGAATTCTTAGCCATATGGCCTTTATTGTCCAATAAAAATCGCAAGTGGGAAATATGTTGCTTTCAAAACATAGACCGTTTTGCAAATCAGAATTGATTATCATTCAAAGCTGATATTAGAAACAGAATTCTATATTGTTTCCTCTTCTCAAAATTAAAATATGAAGTTATAATTAGGTACTCTGTGTTTCATATAAAAGTCAGATAGTATTTTTTTGCATATTTTAAATTTATTTCCAGAATTTACCATCTGGTAAATGGTTTGAGTTAATTTTAGAGAGTTGCAAGTAACTGAGATGTTTCATATGGATTTGACGATTCATGTAGCCCACATTTGTGTGTGTGTGTGTGAGTGTGTATGCAGTAAGCTTGTCATAGCTTAGATGTTTAAAATAAATCCATTTAATCTTAAATCTTTTTCTTCTAACCTCTCGTCATACCCCAAGGCCATAGAAGTTTTGGGGCCAAGGTAAAAATTTTTTTTTAATAATGAAGTTTTATTTCTTGCTCATGCTAGATGTTCATAACGTGTCATTGTGAGTGGCTGCTCTCGGTGACATTGACATCACTCCCCAGGTGAAGGGAAACTCCTTTTTCTTTTTTGGGGGGGCTGCGTTGGGTCTTTGTTGCTGCGCGCGGGCTTTCTCTAGTTGCAGGGAGCGGGGGCTACTCGTCGTTGTGGTGCGCGGGCTTCTCATTGCAGTGGCTTCTCTTGTTACGGAGCACAGGCTCTAGGCGTGTGGGCTTCAGTAGTTGTGGCACGTGGGCTCAGTAGTTGTGGCTCACGGGCTTAGTTGCTCCATGGCATGTGGGATCTCCCTAGACCAGGGATCGAACCCGTGTCCCCTGCATTGGCAGGCGGATTCTTAACCACTATACCAGCAGGGAAGTCCCAAAGAAACTCCATTTTTATGCTTCCATATTTGGCAACGGAGGAAATACAGACATGACATATACAAGGATATGCATACTTATTCCCAAACTAGCTCCCAAACAATTGTGTGTGGAATTGTGTGGAAATTAGCAAGCCGATTCCAAATATGTATGAAAAATACAAGGGGTTAAAAATACCAAGACAGGCTTGAAAAAGAAAAAGATTGTAGGACTAACTCTACTGGATAGTCAGATTTTATTATAAAGCTGTAATAATTAAGACATATTTTGTTGGCACAGGGGTGGGCAGATAGACAGATGAAATTGAAATGAGAATCCAGGAACAGAACCACACATATATAAAGACATAATTTTTGGCAAAGGTTGGGACTGCAGAGCATTGGGAAAATAATGGTCCTTTCAACTAATAGTGCTGGGTCATTTGGATCACCATAAGAAAAAAAATTAAACTTGATCCATACATTTCATCAACATCAATTTCAGGTTTTTTGTTTGTTTTCTGAACTGAACTTGGTTTCACACGTAGTATGAGATAGGGCTCAGGTTCAGTTCATTGAGTTGATTAGATCATGGACAGAACATAGATCATTGATTAAGTTTAGTAGAATGTCTCCAGAGCATCAGAAATCTCTCCCGGGCATCTATCTAGTCATTATCCTTTCCTTTCTTCCCAGGGATAACCACTATTTTGAACTCCAGCACTATAGTTTACTTGTTTTTGTACATCATACAAATGAATTATATAGTGGAATTGTATAGTAGATCTTCTCTGTATTGCTGCTTTCACTCAGTATTATGTTTGTGAGATTTATTTATGTCGTTGCGTATAGCTGTAGCTCTTAAGGAGTGTAGAGTTACGCGTCACCTCCCTAAAGGTAGGGTAGCTATGTAAATTATTTGTAGTCATTCTGCATGGGAGATTTATTTATTTATTCATTCAATTATTTGTTTATATAAATATGGACTCACAGATATCTCTTTTATACTTTGGGCTGTAATCCAGTACTATATTTTTTTGCTGAAATTGCTCCAGCTTTGGCTGTTGGAAACCCTTTCAGTTGACTTCTGTATCCTTTTGACATATGCCCATCATTGTGCTGTTGTAGTTAATGTTTTGAGCACTTTTCTTGCTTTCTGGTACTACACGTTGCTCCACACCTGTCTTGTATATTTCCTGCCTCAGTCTGAGAATCAGCTGTTTCTCCCCGAAGCCCTGGTTTCCTTTATTGAAGAATGGTGTTAGAAACCAAGATCTGGCTTATTTCCTTTAGTATAATGTTCTCAAGGTCCATCCATGTTGTATGTGTTAGTTTGCTAGGTTTGCATGACAAAATATCACGGACTGAGGGGCTTAAACAACAGAAATTTAGTTTCTCACAGTCCTGGAGGCTGAAGTCAAGGTTAAAGTGTCTGCAGGTTTGGTTTCTTCTGAGGCCTCTCTCCTTGGCTTGCAGAGGACAAGCTCTTGCTAGCTTTTCCTGTGGTCTTTTCATGTACAGGCCTTCCTGATTTCTCCTTTGTGTGTCCAAATTTCCTCTTCCTATAATAATTATACCAGTCAGATTGGATTAGGACCCATTCTAATGACCTCATTTTAACTTAATCACCTCTTCAAAGGCCTGATCTCCAAACACAGTCACATTCTGAGCTACTGGGGGTAAGCCTTCAGTATATGAATTTTGGGGGGGACGCAGTTCAGCCCATAATGTTGTGTAGCACGTGTCAGAATTTCCTTCCTGTTAAGGCTGAGTAATATTCCACTGTATGTATAGACTACAGTTTGTTTATCCAGTAACTCATTGTTTGGGTTGTTTCCACCTCTTGGGTGTTGTGAATAGTGCTGCTGTGAACACGGATGTACAGATATCTCTTTGAGACCGTCTTTCAAATCTTATAGGTGTGTACCTACAGGGTTCCAGTTTTTCCATATCCTTGCCAACACTTGTTATTTTGGGTTTTTTTTGAGAATACCCATCCTAATATGTATGAAGAATAACAAATATTTAATATACAGCATCAAACATACTAAGTAAAAACAAAGGAAAAAGGAAATTTTATTTTTTCTGTTTCTCAGAAATAACCAGTGTTAACATCTTGGTGTTCTCTTAGATTTTTTATATATGTATGTGTGTATATGTGCACACACACACACACACACACACATATGCTTATGTATAAATTTAACAAAACCTTAATCACATTGCTTATATAATTTTTATCCTGTTTTTCATTTAATATTACATTATGAGCATTTCTTCTGTCATTAAATATTATTGAAACACATGAGTTTAATGGCTACAACATACAAAATAGTTTCATTATTTTCTGATTATTGCTCACAAGGTTGCTTCCTGTTCCCCCTGTTATATACAATTCTCTGATGAAAATTTCATCTCCATGTATCTCTGCATTTCTGACAATTTTGTTTGGCCGGATTCCTAGAAGGGGGTTAGCAAGGTAAACAGTCCTCTTTAAAGTTTCTGAATATATACTACAAAATGCACAATTGTTTCCAGCCATGTGGGAGACACCCAACACTTACCGGGATTGAATATTATCTTTCCAACTTGTTTTTAAAAATCTTTTCCAATTGAGTACATAAAAAAAGATTTCATTTTGATTTAGTTTGCATTTCTTTAATTATCAGCGAAGATGTGCAGTTTTCACATATTTCTTTTTTCTCTTGTGAATTTAATATGCTTGGTAAATAATTGACATGGCTAGGAAATGGCACATTGGATTTGCAGAATTACCAATATTTTTATAGATGCTGTTAGAGATGCGATTAGTCACAGCCTTTAATGTTTAAGAAAATGTGATATGTCTAATAATATTAAGAGATGGTGTTGTATTTATTAATGATAATTTCGTTGCCCTGTAAGACTTGTAAAAACTAGTCAGAGACAAACTGCTTGAAACATAAATGTTGGAAACAAAGGAAACACATAATCTGAAGAAACATTCATTTTATCTAAAACTCTAACTTGAAAATAAATTAATATCATAAATAGTATTTCTGAAACAGCAAACGAAGTTTGATTAGATGAAAGATAAGGAGACAGTTTCACACAAAAACTGGAAAGAGTACTGGGGAAATTATAAGGTAGGAGAGAGTTGGAGGGCAGTGGACAGTTAATAAATCCGTAGCCAGGAGAGTAGGGTTCAGAGTTCCTGGAGGACCTTGGCAGTTCACCAAACCCTTTCTGATGTAAATTGTTACCCCACTGTAAATCGAAAGTCCCAGATGCCCCTGCACTCGGGGTTCATAGTCTTGAGGTTCTGTATGTCTTGGAAGAAGCAGACAAGTTGAGTTCCTAAAGGGAAGTTCCCAGAGCTGCTATCAGATGACCTGGTGTCTTCTGAATTATCCTTGGGAATCATGCAGGTAATTTGTCTGAGGCCCAGATGATACTGGGGCAGGTGCAGTGAGAAATTAGATGCTCTCCGGGTGAATACAGTGATTTTTTTTTTTTTTTTTCTGGCATGCCTAAGTACAGGGGAAATATTGAGAGATTCAGAAAGTTCCTGCTCGATGTAGAGTTCGGTTGGATTAAAGTCTGTAACTGAGGTGTGGAGAGTTGGTTTAGTTCATCCTTGGGGAGGGGGTGGGAAGGAGAGAAGGAGAGTGGAGAAAATAGGCCTGGCCTGGTAGGGAGAGCCAGGATCCTGGTATAGTGTAGCATGTGACTTACTAATCATGGCCTTAATTTTACATTTTTCACGTTTATAGATACTTCAGAAGGGGAAGAACAAATTAAAACTGTTAATATTTCTAAGATATAATGCTTTTTATTCAAAAAGTAATATGTGGCTATAAAATATCCAAGGAAGACAGAAGAGTATAAATTCTTCCCCATCCTCACCACTCCATCATTCATCTCAGAGATAACTATTTAAACGTTTTTATGTATGCATAAACACACGCACGTTATTTTATGTCAAAGAGATTATATCGTCCTTCCCTCTACAACTTATTCTTTTCACTTTATATGTCTTGGATGTTCTCCAATGTCTGTACATTTAGATCCACACCATCCAGTAGCTACATACTCTTCCATTGTATGAAGTACTGTAGTTGGTTAACCAGTCTCCTAGGAATGATATTCCACTGGTTTTAATTTTGTATTTGTTCTGTAATTTAATTAATCATTTGTTTTGTGGTGATATCCTAAATATGAATAGTATATTCCTAAGTAGGAGATGCCTGGGTCAAAGTCAGCATTTAGTGATGGCCTGCTCAGGCCACCTATCTGAGATGGATGAGGGGTGGTATTTCTTTCTGCATTATGGGTGTTTTAATCACCTTCCATCCAGCTATTCGTGGTACTTCACGTTGGCAGAACATGTTCACATTTCCAAACACCCCGTTCCCTTCTTACTGATCAGCGTGCGGATTGGTTTTGTTTACCGTGCCTGAGCTGAAGGCCTGCAGCTTGGAGTAGCTCCCAGCTACTGCCCCTGGGTCTTCTCCCTCCTGGCTCAATGGTGACGCCTTTGAACTAAGAGGAGAGTCCTTGGAAGTTATGGGCCCAGTGGGAGGAGATAGTCTTGTCTAATGGGAGGCTTTGCTATGTCATTTCTATAATTCCAAGCCAACTCTGAGTCCTTTTCTTCTTATTTAAGAAAGCTTCAAGTTCAGTAATTTTCTAGGATGTTTCCCACTGAGATGTTACAGTATCTTCTATAAATGCATGTAGATTTTTCATTGCGAAAGGACATCATGACACTTCATGTCTCTTTGTGCAAATCTTAAAGAAAAAATTATTTGGTAAAGCCTAGCTTCATCAACGCCTTGAGGCTGCTGCTTTCAGAATGTACCTGAAAGGCACTTGTGTGTCCAAGCATGCGCTTTACTGTCCCGGGAGGACCAGACAAATCCACTCCCAGTTCTGCTTCTCCTCCCTGACTTCAGTGAAGGTGGGGTTAGTGCAAAAGAAAGTTGGCGATTCATTCATCCATCTGTTCATCCACTCATTCAACGAACGGTCATTGAACGTCTTCTGTGAGCCAGGCTTTGTTCTCAGCTAATTCTGAGGGGTGCGGACATTAATAAATTTATCCTAATATCACAGAGCTACTTACATTACCTGTGACATTGGGCTTACTCTGTTGTGTACGGGCATATGCGGGAAACATAAAAAAGAGACAGAAAGAGCAAGAGCTGAGGGAAGAGAGGAAAGGAGAGGAGGAGGAGGTGACGTTTTAAGAGAACGTGAAGCAAACCTGTTGTCAGAACAGACTTAGTGAGTGTCCTCTTTGAAACGTTTCTTAAAGAATTGTGATAGTTATCATCATGTGTAAGCAGCCCCATACTATATAATATTCTGAAAGTTCTAGGGAATCAAATAAAATAGTTTTATGATAGATTGCATGTCTAGTTGAAATGGAGAAATGTGTAAGTGATACAGCAGCCATGGGAGGACCCCTTGGTTTTCTGACACTGTGTTATATGGATATTTAGAATCAATCATCTTTAGTGTCACTAGCACAGAATGAATTATAGAAATGTAGAGTTCAAATAATTCATAATTCTCAACATCTTCCTCTAAGTCAAGCGTAATTGACTACAGCATTTTCACTCTGGGAAGATGGAGGAACGTCCTCAGGAGTCTGTGTCAAGGTGTGGGCCATAGACTAGCTGGCACTTTGTATATAGTGAGTGTTAATGGAACATTTTTTGAATAAAAATATATTATTTTAAAAACTTAATTTGTCTTTAATATTCAGAACTTATGCAGAACTTAGAGTTTTGATTCTAACAGTTATTGTTTAGAATAACGTTTAAATTTTCCAAGTCCTACTTTTTCATTGAAGAGAGGTCTTTATCTGTAAAATGAGCATAAGGATCTGTTTATGACACGCAGATCTTATTTCATTATATATATTCATTTACTAAAATGTTGCGTTTTGCATAAATAAGGGGCACATAACAGGTTTGTAGAGAGGGATGAATATGAGAACAAATACAACTTTCTTTATAAACTCTCCAGCACCAGACAGCTGGCCAATATTGGCATTATGATGATTCTCATTATTATATTCTATAACCATAAAGAATATTTTAGGATCCAAGATCTGAGTGGATTTTCATTCTGTTTGTTCAAACTGTGGAATATGTATAGGCCACATTTTGATAAGGAAGGAGGAAAAAAATTAAACAACCATTGAGCATCTATTTTTAAAGCATTGTTCTCATTGCCAGCTCTGTGCTAGGCAGTATTCTAGGTGCTGGAAATACAGAAAGTACACATAGGCCCTCTGCTTGTGGAACTAACCATTCATGGAGGATTCAGATAGTTAGTACAAGAAATGTGATGTGGAGGCCGTAGGTTTCTATGTAGGAGTTATGAAGGGCCCCCTGGGTCTGTTGGGGGCGTCAGGGAGTGTTTCTGAGAGGGAAACACCGCTAAGCTGAGACCTCCAGGGTCGGGAGGAGGGGGCCAGGCAGAGGTGCTGAAGGCACAGAGAATAGCACACACCTGGGCTCAGAGATGGGGGGGATTGAGGGCTGACAGTAGGGAGAGAACAGGGGCCGGGTCCTGCCAGGCTGTGGATGCCAGAGTTGGATTCTGTCCGAGGGCAGGGTGGGACCAGAGCAGTGACGTGATCAAATCTCTGTTTCAGAAACCCCACTCTGGCTTGACTCTGGAGAAGCCATTAGACTGGGGCAGGCAGAACAGCTGGGAGACCCTTTGGGAGGCACTGCCAGCGTCTGGAGAGGGCCCAGGGTGGCCTGGACTGAGGAGCGGGCGGTGGAGGAGAGAGCTGGACCAATCTGAGTGACATTGACAGTGCTGGGGACTGTTTGGAGATGAGGGGCAGGGGCATGGGAAACGGAGCCAAGCTGATTCCTGCCTTTCAGGCCCGATCAATGAAGTGGCTAGTGGTGCTGATGTGGGCAAACAGAATGGAGGCCGAGGCCGGGGTGGCAGGTGGAGGTGCGCTCGGGAGACCGGCTCTGTGTGTCTGTGGGAAGCCTGAATTGGGGAGACCACGTGGATGGTTGGATAGTTGGGTCTGGAGCGGAGAAGGGAGACGTGGGTGCCCCTTGGAGCCTTGCACGTGTCATCAACGTGAAAACGGCACCTGCAGGCAAGGAATGCACAGCGTCAAACAGGAAGAGGCCAAGCCTAGAGCCTGGAGTGACAGGACATTTTACAGGAGCAGCGCAGAAAGAGAAACAGGCAGGCACACTGGGGAGTAGCCCGAGAGGCAGGAGGAAAACAAGCTCACATCCCCGCAGCCTGGGGAGAGAGCTCGTGGAGGTGGTGTTGGCCGTGCGGAGGGCTGGGCAGTGAGGAGTGTCCATGGAGGCCCCGCGAGGAGGGGGACCTTGCTGTGAACGCAGATCACATGGGTTTCGGAGAACCAGGCACTGGAGAGAGAGCAGCTCTGCAGAAATCTGTGTCTCATAAAGAGCAACAGCGCGAGGTGGGCAGGGGGTCAGGCAGGCTCCTCCTTTTCTTTCCTTCCTTTTTTCTTTTTTAAAGCTGAGGGCCTTGAAGGGGTTTATTTGCTGTGGAGAAAAAGCCAGTAGAGACCCAGATGGTGACCAAATAGGGGGAAGTGCATCTGTGGGGAGGTGGAGGGTGGATGGAAGGTGGGGAGTAAAGGGAAGGGGCTTCAGAGCCCAGGGGGGCAGGTCCTCGTGGCGAGAAGGAAGGATTCGCCCTGAGAGAGGAGAAGGGGAGGCCTGAGGTCCAGGTGAGGTGGGCGGAGGACCGGACGTTGAGGGGGCCTCTGCCTGGGGGCTTCTGTTTCTCTGTGACCGAGGAAGGGAGCCCTGGGCCTCACACTCCAGTCCTGCTTCCCTGGGGACCATGGAGGCTCCATCCTCGGGGTCGGGGGTCAGGGTCTGCATTCCCTTTCAGTCCTGAGGGTCACTACTGTCTTATTTCCCTCTTTGCTGCATGCTGTACCCACCGAGACTTCGGGCTGAGCCGGATAAACTGCCTTGTACCAAAAGAAGCCATTCTCATCTTCAAAGCAGGGCCTCCTTCCCTCCCAGATGAATGGTTGAGTCCGTTTCCGTAGTTTCTATCTGTGTTGCCCACATGGAAGATCCTGGCGGTGGGCCCGTCCGCTCAGACGTGGGAAGGTGTTTGAGGCCGTGCCTGTCCCTTTAACGCCCTCTCCATAAGGGGAGCTCTCTTTGCTTTTATCCTTGCCTGGGGCTAGTTTTGTACCTCGGGAGCCCAAGCTGACTCTTCCCTGCCTTCGGAGACTCCCCTTCAGCAGGTCAGTGCGTATCTCGGTCGTGGTTCTGGGAGGACACCAAGTCGAGGCGTCGGGCTCAGGAGAAGCTGGAGCCGTGTGTTCACGGCTGGTGTTCGGGGTCGCAGGGCTCTCCTCGTCTTAGGAGCCTGACCCATCGGAAACGTCAGGAAGTTATATGAGGGGACTCGGCCACCCTTCTCCCCCCACCCCCGACATGGGCACCACGCCCATGACCCTGAGGGGCGCGCAGGGGTGCTTTGAGAGAGCGTCCTGGTTACAACATAGGCACGCTGGAAAATAGGACCCATCCTGTGTTCGGCTTTAAAATTCTAGGAGCTGAAGGTTAGCACCTGACGCTGTAAAGTGAAAACGAAATTTAACTGAGCATTTCGTGGAGGAAAAGTAATTTATTGGCTCTACCATGAAAAGCCCTGGGAGTAGGCATCCTTCTCACCCTGGACGCCAGGGAGGGATGCCGGCTCTGTGCTGCGGGCTGCCAGTGGGCTCTTTAGAAGCGCATAGTAGGGACTTCGCAGGTGGGTCTCATTTGGTTATGTTACTGCTTTTGTGAGGCTCTGCTGTGTCTTTCTATTCTACCAAGGAGAAGATGGTAAATCAGGGTAATTGCTTCATCCCAAGGCACTTTTATATCGTAAAGCAAAGAAGTCCTGTGAAGAAACTCAAATTAACTTCGGCTGTTGATACTATACGGAGAGCCTCTTTGAAAGCTGCTTGTCATACAGCCTGGCGGTTTATCACGGAACAATTCCATTAGAACCTGACACTTGTTCTCAAGGCACCAAGACTTAGGGTCCCTCAGGAAAAGCATTTAACCCTTGGCAATGCAAAGCTGTCATTTATCTGTCATCTCTCTAAAAACTCACTGGAGCATGTTTACGAGAGAGATTTGGAGCAGTCATCATTTCCACTGAATTAGAAATAGATTTGGGCTTCAGTAAATAGTCAAGAAACAGTCAAGTGTCCAGGCCCACACGGCAGAAGTGGCCTGGCGCTGCTAGTTCCATTATAAAATGCACTTACCATGGTATTCCGTAATTCTCAAGGAGCTCACTGAGCAGAATTCAGCGTCTGGAGTATTAGTTAATTGCGAGTGCTGACTCATTTGAATTGCTTATCCCAGTTCTATTTTATAGGCTTTAGAAGAATTGTTAAGGTTCACGTGTATCCACCAAGGAGGCTTAGCAGACCTTAGAAGAATGAACTGAAATTGTCACGATCTGAAAATTAACACCCTTCTGCCTGGCATTTACAAACAAAGGATGGGGGTACCATTTGTCAAAGCCCGTCAGTGAGCGGGTTCCCCAGGGAGCCAGGCCAGCAGAGTCGAAGAATTCAGTCTCTGGTGCCAGACTGCCTGGCTTCAGACCCAGGCATTGTCTCTCACTGGCTGTGGGCATTGGACAAGTTAGTTAACCTCAGAGCCTCTCGTTCCTTCATGGGTGGACAGGGAAATGTCTCTTGGGGTTTTAAAGACTATTAAATGAAATAATGCACGTGAAGTCCTTCGTACAGTGGCTGCAGATAGGAATAAAGGGAAATTGGTATTAGCAAAATGTAATATGGGCCTGATGGGTCTGAGATGATGGTATAGATCATCCAAAAAGGCTAGTTTTCATTGGAATATTTACTGACTAAATTTTTCTGTGGGCGTCTGTTACTTTATGACTCCCTTCAATTTCCTAGTTTCACAAAAGCTGTGGTACAGGAGAAGTGATTATGGCACAAACCAGCCTCAATTCTGTTCCCATTCTTGTAGAACAGATCGGCAGCCCTAAGGCAGAGATGTATAAATGCTCTGAGTTTCAAGATTGAATTAAGATTGTGACAGCCTTTGTGGTCAGAGACAAACAAGTAAGGTTGGGCTGACCTTTCCAAGATGTCCCTGGTGGAAGTAATCAAGGGGGGGGGGGTGATGCTTCCAAAGCTCATGGTGAGCCAGAGGCATAAAGCCGTTGGGGGGAAAACCGAGTGAACAGGCGTGGGAACTGGAATTCAGTGACTCAAAGCGAAAAGCCTGGTGTAAGTGAGCAGGGTCCTAGTAATGTTCTTTAGGATTTAAGAGTTCGTCGTATGTGCTGTTGGCCAGTCCTCACTCCCCAGCAGGTCTTTAAGCACCAGCCTCACCACCACCACCACCACCGTCACCATAGCTACAACAGCTCAGGGCCGTGATGGACCCTGGTTGGGAGCATCCTTGCTTCCTCACCAGTCTCTGTCTCCAGCCCCATCTTCTCAGCCTGACTTGCCTCTATCACCCGCTCAACTCCCTGGCCACCTTTCTGCCCTCCAGTCCACTGGCTCTGACTGCAGACCAAGGAAGGAATTTGCAAGTAAACTTCAGCAACCTTGCTTTTCCCTGATTTAAGGAAGGATTACTGATCTTTTAGCATTTGCTTTAAACATAACAAGAGACGTTAATTAGTTTGACCCATTAACTTTAAAGCAGTCGTTATCATTTTGGAGCGCTTGATTACGTTTCCCTAACTATACACAGTTGCTGATGTAGCTGCCCCGAAGAGCAGGAGCGTGTCTGTGGAACATTCTTACCCTCGTCGTTTGGTGCCTCTTCTTCCCGTTGGCCCTTGTGACCTCAGCCCCCACCCCGGGGGCGGGTGAGCACGGCATCCCAGGACTGTCAGCATCCCAGGACTGAAAAGACCGTCTCCTCCGTGGTCCAGCTGATGGAGGCCAGCCCTGATGCAAACTGCAAGGAAAGGGCGAGGGAGTCTGGGAGTCTCCTTTCATTCTCCCCTGCGTCCATCCTTCACTTATTCACTCCCAACCGAGCCTGCTTTCAGGAAGGGATCCGGTGAACTTATTTAGGGCGAGGTTTGGAGCAAACCAAAGAAATGAAACTTTGAATGTGGAATTCCGAGTGGCTAAAGAAGTAAGATGGTGTGGTGAGGGCAAAGGTCACCTCCTCCGAATACTCTCAAAGGCCCCTTAATAATAATTTATGTATCTTGTACTTCTGAGTCCTCCGTCTTCCCCTCCCTCTCCTCCACCTGCCCGTGTCTCAAGACCCAGCTCAAAGCAGCTCTCTTGCAGGATGCAGTCCTGGCTCCTTCTGCATGCCGGACCACAGGATGTTAACGTTCTCTGCTTAGAAGGGCCCGTTCCTCTCCTCCCCCCGGCCCCCTAGACTGTTAGCTTCTCAGCAGCAGGATAGGCTGGTTGCAGCCCTAATGATCTTCCCAGTATCTGACACAAGGGCATTCAGGAGGCATTCATAAATGCTTTTGGACTAAAGTGAATTGTAGTTCTGCCATTTGAGGAGGACAGTATTTTTTAAACATGGAGAACATGGTAACTTGATCCAAAAGACAGGTGAAAGTTTTCTCATTCTCTCTTTTTTTTTTTTCCATTGGATTATAGTTGTTTTACAATGTTGTGTTAGTTTCTGCTGTACAGTGAAGTGAGTCAGCTATGTGTATACATATATCCTCTCCTTCTTGGACCTGCCCCCCCCCCCATCCCACCCATCTAGGTCACCACAGAGCACCGAGCTGAGCTCCCTGTGCTATACTGCAGGTTCCCACTAGCTAGCTATTTTACACATGGTAGTGTATTTACGTCAAACCTAACCTCCCAATGCATCCCACCCTCCCCTTCCCCCGCTGTGTCCACACGTCCATTCTCTACATCTACGTCTCTATTCCTGCCCTGTAAATAGGTTCATCTCATTGTCTTCTCCTTGAATTCACTCGTTTCCTAGATCCCAACCCTGGAGATACACCAGTAGGTAGAATAATGGTTTGGGTTTTTTGTTGTTGTTGTTTTGGTTTTTTTTTTTAAGGATGAAACACTTTGATGATTCTAGCCAAGGGGTGCAATGAACCACATATACCCTTGGCTGAAAGCCTTTGTCATGGGAGATGCAGTTTGTTTGAAGCGAGTGGTCAGATTTGAACGGGCTGCACGTGAATCCGTGCAGGAAGGAGGAGGAGGGCAAAGTCCCTCTCTGGCCAGTGGGTCTGCTGGGTCAACTCTGGGGCTCAGTTGCAGAGGCTGCTGTGCCAACTCCAGTGCCTTCCCTCCAGGAGGGCAACTTGGGCACAGATTGGAGTTGGCTGATGCCTGGGTCAGATCCGATGAAAGTGATGACACTGTCAGCCCTAGCAGGCTCACTCTGGAATCTGTCATTTCTTTATTCACTCACCCGTCCTCCATTCCTCTATTCTGTAGTACATGGATATCCTTTTCGTATGGGTGCTGTGGAAAGAGACCGATGTTTGTTTTTCGTTGTTTTGGGAGTATAAAAATAACAGCCCAGCCTTTGTTCCAGAATTCTTCTTTTACTTCTGTCTGAAGGAGAGAGGACTTGCCTTTGTTTCACTCACCCTGCTTAGCTTTACTGTGGCTCACATGCACAACTGGTGGACACTGGGCTTGTAGACACCAGGGTGTGGGAAGTGTGGCCACTCCTTGGCTCTTAGGTCGGTCCTGTCTCCTGGATAGACCTGAAGAAAATACTTTGGACGTTGCTGTTCCTTCTACATGATGTATTCTTCATGACACTGTTTTGATGATCAAACTCTTATCCTAAGTTCTTCAATCTTTTTTTTTTTTTGGCGGTACGCGGACCTCTCACTGCTGTGGCCTTTCCCGTTGCGGAGCACAGGCTCTGGACGTGCAGGCTCAGCGGCCATGGCTCATGGGCCCAGCCGCTCTGCGGCATGTGGGACCTTCCCGGACCGGGGCACAAACCCTCGTCCCCTGCATCGGCAGGCGGACTCCCAACCACTGCGCCACCAGGGAAGCCCCATCCTCGATCTTTAAAAATGTTAACCTAGGAGTATCTACCAGCTTTGTCTTTCTTCAAGGGACATTGTAAGGATAACAAAGAGACATATATGTGAAATGTTTTGAGCTCAGTGGAAGGGAGAAGCCTTGAGACTCAAAGGTATTACTGTTATTTAGTTCCATGCTGTTATCATGTGATTTTGGAAATGATGATAATAGCATATTTGGATATCTTTTCCTCCTTAACCAGCATAATTGGCTTTGGCCACTGCCCTACAAAATACTTCACACGTCATCAATGTGAAAACGGCACCTGCAGGCAAGGAATGCACAGCGTCACCCAGGAAGAGGCCAGGCCTAGAGCCTGGAGTGACAGGACATTTTACAGGAGTGGTGCAGGAAGAGAAACAGGCAGGCACACTGGGGAGTAGCCCGAGAGGCAGGAGGAAGACAAGCTCGCGGCCCCCCAGTCCCGGGCAGGGGAGAGCTCGTGGAGGTGGTGTTGGCCGTGCGGGGGCCTGGGCAGTGAGGAGTGTCTGTGGAGGCCCCGCGAGGAGGGGACCTTGCTGTGAACGCAGATCACATGGGTTTCGGAGTACCAGGCATTGGAGAGAGAGCAGCTCTGCAGAAATCTGTGTCTCATAAAGAGCAACAGCCCGAGGAGGGCAGGGGGTCAGGGGAGGCTCCTCATATTCTTTTCTTTTCTTTATATTTTTATTTATTTTTTTTTAGTTTTTATGACTTTTATTAAATCCTTACAAAACAGAATACAAAATTCCGCGTTGACAGTTGGTGTAAAGGAAAACTTCTGAGCTGTATCAGTTCACCTGGTGCAGTGGAGTTAAAGTGCTTGGATGTTTTTCCCCCACTTTAAAAATATTTGAGGTTTTTTTTGTCTTTTTTACACATCTTAACATTGAAGCACTGCTGTGCCCCCTTCCCCCAGCGCCAGACTCGTTCACAGTAACGGTTCTGGCCGGTCCTTTCGGGCCGCACTGTCGTTGTGACAGGGGGAAGAAGTGGCTGTCCCACCTTTGAGAGAGAGAAAAAAAAAAAAAAAGGCTGCTCACAGCTCAGCTTTCCCGAGTAAAATGGCCATGGCGCCTGCAGCGAGCGGGAGTCCATTTGTTTCTTCTTTACAAAAAGGCAGAATCCCCGGTTTCAAAATGTGGAATCACATTTTCTGGGAATGTTATACATCTGCAATAAATAATAAATAGTCTCATAGCAGTTGGCTGCCTCTAATGCAAAATAAGTAAATACATTTGGTGACATCCATTTGAAGAGTATGATTCTTGTAATTGTCACAGAAAGAAGGAAGCACCTCACAGACGATAGAGATTTTGCCGTCTGCTAGTAACAAAGGAACATAACTCATAACACGAGGCTCTTACTGAGTTTAATGGATGTATGAGCATGCCAGGAATTGGAATTCTCTACTACAACCATCCCCAGGGAAGCTGACCTGACTTGCAGCACGTCAGGGGAGAAGGTTCCTTTGCTCGTAGAGCAAATGTCCTGTGGCCCTCATATTGCTGGGATGGCAGAAGAGGGAAGAGGGCTGAGTTTTAGTGGTGACACATCAAGAGAGAGGCGTGCTCCAGGATTGTGACAACCTGCCCAGACCTCACTTGCGATCAGTGGCACGGCGGACTCACTGTCGAGAAGGTACTGTCTTTACGAGTCAGAAGAGGTAAAAGTTCAGACGCTTAGGGAGAGATGAGGGCTGGCAAGTCCAGGCTTTCTCTCCCAGTGACATTTGCTTTATGCAGATGACATTTTAGCTTCCTGGGCCTGACATGACAGGAGGCGGGTGTGGTTCTAGTTCAGGATGAGTGGGCGGGTTCCTGTTACGAGACGCTGAATGCTCAGTGGAAGCGGCAGAGCTGAGAAACCCGAGGAAAGGCAGTCAAGAAGTCTTGCCCCTTGGGCAGGGTTTCCTTTGCCCTCCTCTGGAGAAGGGGGGACGGGTTGTCATCTTCGGTCATTCTGGTTTCAGCTGATGGTGTGGAGGGCACAGTGTGGCACAGGCGTCGTGGCGGTCCCGTGAAAGGTGGCCAGTGCGCTTCCGTTAGTAGCTCATGTTGGAGGTGGTCCTGCGGGTGTTCAGTCCTCCTCGTATCAGAGGCCATAGGCTGGGCGTGCCAGTGGGACCTCATTAGAGAACTTTACCCAGCGGTGGTTTGCGTCTGGGAGCGCTTTTGGTTATCTTCCAGCTTAAAGGGGTTGGGAAATGAGGCAGGTTTACTTAAGGAGTGTTTCCCCCTCACCTCTGTCTTCTCCATATTTGGAAGGGATCCTTGACCTTGGAAATGCAGTGAGTCCGATACCTGCCTCATTGATTTGGGCTTGTATCCTAATGCCTCTGTCTTAAACATCCAAGTCACGTTGCAAAATCGGTAGGGTTTCGAAATGTATCTTCATTGCTACACTCTGCATTGTTCCTGACCTTTTCTTCACATGTCCTGTGCCCTTTGGACCCTGATGTCTTGTGCCCTTTCTCCCTGGCCTTTGGGAAAAAACTGACAAACTCGTGCACAGTAAGGTTCTGAGGGCTGATCAGGTGTAAAGTGTTTTCCCTTCTTGTGGTGTCTACATTTCTTACAGGGGTGAAGACATCTTAAACCAGAGGAGTGACTCTCTAGTTGTGGAATTTCAGTCGTCAGCCAGCAGATGCAGGAGGTATTATATTGGGTATGGGGGCTTCTCAGAAGCCTGGAAATCATCCTAAATGACCACCTGCTCCATGTTACATCAGGCCACTTCGTGCATCACACCCGTCTTGTGTGTTTGGTTGGCTTGACCTGGCTGAGGACAGCAAGCATGTCTGTGGGAGTCTCTGTGCATGGAGTTGCACACAGTAGGTGCTTCACAAACCGTACCTATCAGAGAGGGGAAGTACGATGCATGCAATGCAAGCTTGTTTTTCTGATTGCGAATGCTGGTTTTGGTCCAGACATTAGCCAGTTCATAGAAAACCTGCAGTGCCTCTCTTGGCTGCAGCCCACTTCATGCCCATCCACAGCATGAATTGTGTATCCTCAGAACAGTCTCCATTTGAAATCCATGGAATGTTCATGAAAGCTGGGGTTTCCTATTGCAGAAGCATATTGCCCGGCAAGCAGGGCAGGACAGTCGTGCCCTTCCCTTTGAATCTGAAGCCTGGTTCTGTGATTGAGTGTCATTCCCATCTCGTGCCTCCCTTATGCCAGTCACTGTCACCAGGGCCACCCCGGAGAGTTTCCCGTGACTGTGGGGTTGGAGCCATGAGCCTCGCTGTTGAGAGGCTGGGGCTGTAGCCTCCCTTTGCACGAAGGTCACTGCTTGGACTTGCAAATCGAGTAACTTTGGGTAATGTACTAAGGCTGAATTAAAATGCTAATAGGCTACATGTTCTGGGTATTTTAACCTTCCCTGATCTGAAATTTAAATGAAATGCCTTAGGTGCTCTCACAGTCTTGCCAGAAGCATATTTAGCATCACCCCTTAGACAGTGAATTTAAACTATACCGTGACCACACGGGCAGAGCTAGGAAGGTAAGCAGTATTTATTTTATCATTTTATTTTATCATCATACTTGTGTCATGTTGCTGTAGGGGACGCAAATATCATTTTATTTGCGTCCTGTACAGGCAACATGACACAAGTATGCTCTTTTACTCGAGATAGCAATTTAGCTGAAACACAGCGAAACAAAACCCCAAACCTCACTATTTTTTAAGTTTCTTTGAACCTGCAGATTCTCTTCTTATCAACACCATTTAATAGCAGTACATTGGATTTGGGGCACCTGAAGCTATGCCAAAGCCCTTTTGTAGATTTCCTTCGCATTTAAACCTTGAAGACATTGGGCTGCAGAGAGATTGCATGGCCTTTTAGTCATCATATCACTGGCTATGGCAGGACCACAGTCAGGACGTGGCCGTCCTGGCTCCCAGCTCCAGCCTCTGTCCACTAGATCAAGCTTGAGCTCTAAGCAAAGCAATGACAAGGTCGCTTAAACTAAATGCGTCTGCTTGAAATGCACACAGTGCTCATTTGGAGGTCATGGCAGTTCCTTACAAGGGGTAGTGTTAGTTCCGTTGTCTACACTGGGGCCAGATTTCTCTGTCTACTGAGCTGAAAAGACAAGTCTATTTCCTTCTGTCATTTAAGTCACTTCCTTATTATTAGTTGAATTAGCCTTTTTGTTTTTCCCTTACTAGGAGGAAGGAACACTGTTTTTTCCTTAAGTCCTTCTAGTTATCTGGTTTCTGGTCACTTTGTAATTATATCTTGGGAGAATGGATATTAATTTTCTTGCACAAAAAGGCTGAGTTCCTTGATGACATACCGTGTTTCAATTTCCGTCCTCTCTCCCATTGCCTGCACCCCTTCCTCTTAGCCCATTTTTCATAGTGAGGAAGAGTGATCGTGTGAAATATATCAGAAGGAAGGATGGATTCAGTAGGAGTTTGACAACTTGACTGATTAGCAGAGATCAGAAGAAGGCTCATAACAGTGAAAACCACTGCAGCATGGAGTTTCAACAGCTCTTTTGGGACCTAATTAATGAAAGAATCACTACCGAAACACAGCCATGCAAAAAAAAAAAAAAAAAAAAAAAGAGAGAAAGAAAAGAGCCAGGAGCATTTCTATGTAACACTCTGGGGCCATGTCATAAGAGGAAATACGCTCATAATTTCTATTTACACATATCTGTAATTACCTTCTGCTTGAAGATTATTTTCCGTCTTCTCCTGTCAAAGTTGCTTAGATATTTCCTCTTTCACACATCAGGCAGAGAGGTCTAGTACTGGTTGCAGCTTGTCCTAAGGATTGTTCTTCCTCCCGAAGAATGGCATTCTCAGACACCCGAGTCATACTGCTTGATTAGACTGGCTTTCATCTGATCCATGTTCCCGTTACCATTGCCATTTGCCCGTGAGTCAGACCTCTGCATTCAGGTGAATGTTGTATTGAGCATTACGTTTAACTTGTCCGTGTGTGGTGGTTCTCTCTTCTTTCTCCCTGATGCAGCGTCTATGAACCAGATAGAAACGTGTTACGGAGGAAGGAACGAGAACGAAGAAATCAGGAAACTCAGCAGGATGATGGCACGTTTAATTCAAGTTACTCCCTCTTCAGTGAACCCTACAAGGTAGATGGTTTTCACTTGTTCATCTCCACCCCTCCTCCCTCCTCCCTCTCACCCTGTCGGCAGTCTTGACTACAGGAATTGGCCAACCAAACTTCAGACAGCTCAGCCCCTAAGGATGGGGTCTTCCCCCACAACTTTTGGTGCCTCTTGCACATGTCTTTACTGACTAATCCCTCAATGAAATATAACTTTTGTTTAAGACGGAGATCTGCATGCTATGACTTTTTATCAATAATTGATTTCATCTCTGCATCAGTTTGCAAAGTCAATGCCATTTGTTGTGTTTTCTAAGCTATAAGGAAACAAACACTAAAAAGAGGTTGGGTTACGTATTTGTCACCCCCAGATCATGCTAGGAGCAGGGTACTTGACAGGGCTCATAAGAAAGGAAATGTTGGATTGTTTCTCATTTATATCAAAGGCCAGAAATATAACTTCGCTTGCAAAATGAAGTAGCTCCCCAGATTTCGTTCCTGTTTTGGGCTGCTTGGGACTGGGGATGGTTCAGGCCAAGGGCTTCCTGCAGACTGAACCCCACACTTGTTGTAAGCTTCTCTCTGATTTCTTTTGCCTGTCCCTCTGGGTTTCTAACGAGAATAATTCTATATTTAGAAATTAGAAGCAAAATAAGTTGAGCCAAATCTGAATTTTCAAGGAAAGCTTGCAGTGGGATAAAAAAAGAAAAAGGAAAAGAAAATCTAGTCCTGGAAAGACTTAATCCAGACCAGGTTGTGAAGTTGCTATCGTAAATTTCCTGATTTCCTTGGCTGTGGCACAGTACCAAGGAGAGATGCTTCATTCGTGCCCTCTGAGGCCATTAGCTGCGGTCCAGTCCTAGTGAGATACAGAGTGTTGACAGACGTCTCCAGAGACGCTGACCATTTTGATGGAATCTCTGAGCTCTCATTCTGAATTAGGCAATCCTGGCTCTTCTAGCAATAAAGGCGCCTCTCCGTCATTTCCCGTGTTTCCATTGTCTGTAACAGGAGCATGGATGTTATGTTCTTCTTTTTCCAGACTAACAAGGGGGATGAGCTCTCCAACCGGCTCCAGAACACTTTAGGCAATTACGATGAAATGAAAGACTTTTTAACGGATAGATCGAATCAGAGTCATCTCGTCGGCGTTCCCAAACCTGGGGTTCCTCAGGCTCCCGTGAACAAGATTGACGAGCATTTTGTTGCAGATTCGAGAGCCCAGACCCAGCCTGCATCCATCTGCAGCACCACATCCTCCGCCCCAGCAGTGGTCCCTGGGCAGCAGAGTAAGAGGGGCACCGTGGGCTGGCAGAAGGCCGGGCACCCACCGTCCGATGGCCAACAGAGAGCAAGTAAGCACGGACACAGGATGCTTGATTTGAACAGATCTGCTCACCCAGAGAACCATAATAAAAACCCTAACCCCTGTGTCTCGAGCCCCTCATCCTCATCTTCCTCTTCTTCTTCTTCTTCTTCCAAATCAGCACAACAGGGCTCTCTCAGGACCTTGCTTGGAGATGGTGTTGGCAGACAGCAGCCGCGGACCAAACAGGTGTGCAACGTCGAGGTGGGTCTTCAGACCCAGGACAGGCCACCTGCTATGGGAGCCAAGCACAGCGGCAGTGGCCACTGTGTTCAGAACTTTCCTCCATCCCTGGCTTCAAAACCTAGCCTCGTCCAGCAGAAACCGACTGCCTATGTGCGACCGATGGATGGCCAAGATCAGGCTCCCGATGAATCTCCGAAGCTGAAGTCGTCCACAGAGACCAGTGTGCACTGTGCGTCATACAGGGGAGCTTCCGCCACCAAGCCAGAGTCCGCCAGAGCCAAGGCCAAGCTTTCCAAGTTCAGCATCCCCAAACAAGGAGAGGTGAGTCTTTTCTCAACACCACTTACACGCATCTGAGTAGTTTCAAGGGACGAGCTGGCTAGTTGTAAATTCCGTGCCCGTGTATCTTTATTTCAGTGTGTGACTGAGGTCATGTGGGGTTTGTAGCCATCAATATGGAAGGACGTACATACCCATAATGATTTCTTAAAATCTCAAATTGATTATAATCAGAATATTTTTAAGTACCAACCATTGCTGTTGTGGTGTGTCTGTGTTAGTTCAGGAAGGAATGCCTCCGTCAGTATAGTTCAAGGGATTTTTTTTTGTGTGTGTACACAAGCCAATGTTGTCAGAGATTTTATACACTGGAGTAAAAGTATGTCAAAGCTTTTAGTATGTAAAGAGGTTAATTTTTGTGTAAAAGGGTTCAGAAATTCAACGTTTTTGTCAGTTTTGAAATGTTCCAGGACACACATCACAAGGTAGACTTCATCATGAGTTTTAAAGTAACTGTTAAATGATTCAATATTGAATATGATGATTATGCAAATGTTTCAGGTGTCCCATCCATATTAAAATATTTGAGATCCAGGTTGGTTGTTGCTAATCAAGTGAGAATTCTCCTTGTCCTATAAAAAATGATCTTAGGTTATATGAAGAGAGTGAAATATTTTAGTTCAGAATCTTCTGGTTTACAATTTGAGTTTATTCTAAAGTGTTTTTTTTTCACTGTATTACAAAATACATAGGATGGATGTATGGACTGTTAGACTTCAAAACAAGTAAATCACAATCACAGAGGTAGCAAAGAGGCTGTGATCACCTGAACAGTACATCTGGATGGAAAATGAGGTTTTGTTTGAGAAAAGCACATCTCGTACTCTGTTCCAAATTGATGACAGTTGTCCAGAACATGTGAAGAAAAAATACGACTGCACATTTTTTTTGGTTTGTTTTGCTGTGATATGGTATACCAACTAAAATACAACGTGAGCTCCAGCACACTGTACGTAGGAACTGTTCACTTTTTTTTGATATATTCTTTTCTAAAGATGGAATAAATGTGGCCAGAATATTCTTTGTATCTTGATTTGATCTAGTAACCAAACGAAACAAATGATTTGACATTTCTCATTGCCTGTCTGACAAGGCTGAGCTTTACCCATTTCTGAGCTCTCATCTCAGAAAGCGCCCGGCACCCATTGGGAGATCAGTGTATTCCCCTTAGAGAAGACACATTTATTACTCTGAGATGTTTACACAGGTTCTCATAAGGAAATTAAGTGACATGTATACCAGTAACTTCTTTTGATTATTCATTTATGATGGATCCCAAAAAGTGTTAATTAGGAATTAATGGAAGCAAAACGTGAGTTCTGCAAGCATTTATGTTTTTTAAAGTTTGTAGGAAACACACGTAGTTACCCTCTTTCAGAACTGAATTTGTCAAGCTCTTTGATTTTTGTTTTCCTCATCAAATAGCCTGTACCAGCCAATAAAGCATGACTCATTTTTGAACAGAGGTGACTAACCACCAGGATTCCCTTTATAATTTTCATCCCCAGTGATTCCTTGTTAAAATGATCTTTATGTACCAAAGAAACTCCAGGTTTATTAGGTAACAGTTTATTTACTTTGGAACCTGATGAGTTGATAAAGCTCTGGTGGAAAGCCTGTGTTTTGACAACCAGGGCAGCCTTATGTGGATGACTCTACAGTTTCATTAAGCTTTTGGGTATGTCCTTGATCATGTGGACACTTCCAGGATGCCCTTTCAGGACCCCCGGTTGGGAATGATACCCTGTACAGGTGTTGGGTAATCACAGAAAGAGGGAAATGCCTGAGATAGAGGGTCAGGCCGAGAGAAATTAGAGCTTTTATACAGGAAGTGTTTCATTTCCCTCCATGACCTTGAACTCTCCTAACATTCTATCAATATGAGGTATATTTCAAAGAGGCCGATCATAACATTGATAGAAAAGAAGTAAGAAGGAGTGTTGTTCCTGGAACAAAGTTATAGTCGGTGGGGTGGTGGTGGTGTTTTGGTTTTGTTTTTGGTGGGGGAGGGTATACAGTCCTTATTTTAGCCAAAAGCTTTGCATATTATGGACACTATGGTAATTTGAATCTTGTAAATCTTGTGTGTTCAAACAGTCCACAGTTATAATAACAATATGATTCTTTCTCAGTGGGCAACAGGGTGCTACCTGGAAGTTTGAAAGTTACGCTTCCTAGCCTTCAGACTCAAAGGGTTTGTTGGTTGGTTGGTTGGTTTCTTTACAGCACCCAAGGGATTAAGAAATAACCTTTTGCAGAGGTATCATTCAGTATTTATAGGACGTTTCTATAAAGCCACAATCATAATAGAAATGGAAGAATTTTATCAACTAATTGGATTTGAGGGAATATTTGCTTTTATTTTTTGGAGGGTTTAAAACAGTGTGGCAAACCGTTTAAAAAATGTTAATGCCTATATATTTTTAAAACAGATACCACCTCTATGAAAATGTCCTTTCGTTAGTACTGACATTGACTTCCACTGAGAGAGGGAAGGTGTGTTTTAGGAAAATTGACAGAGGAGATGACCTGAAGGGAACTTAAATTACTTGACTACAGTTTTTCAGGATGTTAGCTGGAGAGCAAGACTTAAGACAGTGTGAAGAATTTGGGGGCTAAAAGGAAGCATTGGGTAAAAGTGACATGAAGACAAGGGAAGTGAAAATATAGCTGTATGACGCTGGATAGGGATGTTCCTCATAAGAAAATCAAATTAATGGCTAGGTGTAATGTGGTGTGAGGAATTAAAAAAAAAATTTAAGATGTGATCTCTGCCTCCAAGAAATTTACGTGAATTGAGTAAATGAGACCCCAGCACTTCACTTTTAATTTGCAATTTCTCTCACAGTTCAGACAAAATTTAAAATTGGGCTTCTAGGCCTAAGAAAATTCCCTCACCTTTCATAGTCCTTATAGTAGAGAAAGATTCTATGCTATTTTTTTAAATTGAGAATTTGATTTTGCACTTGGTAAATCCTTCATTCTTTTGGACACGTGCACTCTGTCAGCTGCTGTGGCGAATCATTTGTTATCATTCTTTCATCTTCAATAATAGGTAATTAGTGTAGAGAAATTCAGTGCAATTTGATGTGGAAGTGAAGGCCCTCAAGGGAATTCCTTAACTGATACACCTGCCTCTTGGCTGGCTTTCCCCAGCTCAGTTTTGTGTTAATGAAAAACATAATTTTGTTTTTGTAGCTGAGTCTTTCATTCCTGAGGTCACCCCTCATTAAGTGAGCCTTCCCTGGCCGGCCACTTGGAAGGGTGACTCCTGTTAGGTAGGAGACAGGGGCCTTAA
This sequence comes from Mesoplodon densirostris, assembly GCF_025265405.1. Classification (NCBI taxonomy): domain Eukaryota; kingdom Metazoa; phylum Chordata; class Mammalia; order Artiodactyla; family Ziphiidae; genus Mesoplodon; species Mesoplodon densirostris. The sequence continues at coordinate 71,429,731 of NC_082674.1, forward strand.
GGAATGGCTAAAGCAGGCATTCTACAACGTTCCAGGGCAGGGCACACTGAATCTTATTTCCAGTTGAAATGAATTATTTTTTGTCTCACACACACACAATTAATATTTTGTCCTTAACGTGAAGCATATAATTCACTGTTAACCTAGAGGGGCAGATATAGGTTGTGGGACCCAACATTTATACCGTCTTGGGGGTCCTGTTTAGGAAATAAAGAATATGGAAATATTTTACACTTGAAATATTTTTTTAAATATGTGTAAATTTATTTATTTTTGGTGCGTTGGGTCTTCATTGCTGCATGCAGGCTTTCTCTAGTTGTGGCGAAAGGGCTACTCTTCGTTGCATTGCACGGGCTTCTCATTGTGGTGGCTTCTCGTTGCGGGGCACGGGCTCTAGTCACACGGGCTTCGGTAGTTGTGGCACGTGGCTCAGTAGTTGCGGCTCACAGGCTCTAGAGCACAGCCTCAGTAGTTGTGGCCCGCGGGCTCTAGAGCGCAGGCTCAGTAGTTGTGGCGCATGGTCTTAGCTGCTCCGCGGCATGTGGGATCTTCCTGGACTAGGGCTCGAACCCATGTCCCCTGCATTGGCAGGCGGATTCTTAACCACTGCGCCACCAGGGAAGTCCCCAAACTTGAAATATTTACAAAAACATATATAAACACATTTTTAGGGCCCCTCTTGGGACCTTGGAGGAACCTTGGCTCCAGAGCCCCTGAAGCTTATGCATCATTAGTTTCACAGTGCCTGTCTTTGGCTCATGGACTAGTAAGACGTTGTTATTTGAAATAGGATAAGAAATTATCTAAAATGATAATTTTAGATTGGAAAAGAGTGCTTTATATGAGTCTCGAATTTGTTAGAATTAAAAAATACGTATTTATATGCTAGGTGCAATAGGCAAGGCAGAAATGGGGTAATGCTAAAAAAAAGCCTAATAATGCAGTGCCATGGAGATAACATATGGGTGTCAGCCTATGAAATCAGTTCGTTTGGCACATTACAGCTTTAGCAGTGGCATTCTAAAAGATACACGTTTTAGTTCCTGCTTGCTATTAGTTTAATAAATGGCAGTGACTTAAAACTTCTCTTGCAGAGCGCTTGAAGAGCTGGGAAAAGTAGCATTTGCAAAGCCAGGGAAGGAAGGAAACCAGTGACTGCCACTCCTCCCTGTAGCGCAGTCAGTGAAGGGGAAAGAGACATCTACATTTGAATATCAATTAATAGACTGTATGTTAGGAGCTTTCGTAGGGGTTGATAATTCATCCACAAGAACACAGTGACCGTTTTTGGTTGATCAAATTTCTGTTTGTTAAAAGAAGTCATTATATTGTTTAAGATGTATTGATTAATCATAGCATTTTCATGATGGGCATTTTAAAATCACCATTTATACCGCAAATAAAGAGCAGAAAGATGAAGCACTGTGATTTCATAAAATAGCTTCCTAGAAAAGCAATTAACTGATTTTTTTTTTTTTTTAAGTTCATGGAAGATAAATGAGGGTAGGTTTCCTATGTCCTGTCACTCTCGGTTACCTTTGTATGAAAATGGATTTCTTCCAAATGAAAGTTGGCACCAGCCTGTCAGAGGAAAAAGGCATCTGCAAAGAAATGTGTACATTACATATTCATGCCGGTCTAAATTTCTTAATTACGTTTGAGCTGTTGTTTTCAAATCCAAGGATGCTCTCTGACTGCTCCCTGATGGAATGAGGGTCCCTGTCTGTTCTGGTCTCATTGTCACCATCACCATGGCCTCCTTCACAGTGTGGCTTAGCAATGGCATCGATGGTTACTCTCTATGTGTCTTCCTCTCCACAAAATGGGCGTCCTCCATTCACTCAGCCAGGATGCGGAGAACTGGTACCGCTTGGACTTAGAAGGGGAGACTCACAATTTTTATCTCAGATATGGGATGAAAGCACTTGTTTTCCATCTTATACATGGGTCATGCTGTAGGCCAGAGTGAAGGCTGGCAAGTGGAAATGTTTCCGTAGTTTTTGGTACCCTTCCTAAAAGGTAAAGCACCCAATCACTTAAAAGTAACTTCGGTTGCTATGATCTGTTATTGAAAATGATGAAGAAAGCATATTAAAATTTGTCCTGTGGTGAGAAGGTGCAGGTGTCTTTTTCCGTCCCCCTTTCCCCACTGGCTCCTTTAGATTCACATTGTAAAGCTGAGTCTTCCAGCCTTCAGGTGGGAAACTGCTCCCAGCAGTGGAGGCATTGTGGGCAGGACCCGGATGGAGGTGGTTGGCAAGCCCCACTTTATTTTCACCGTGTATTTTCTCAGTTCTCATAAAAGCTTCCTGTCCCAGAAAGCATCTAGATGGATGACAGGGCTGTTTTCCCTTAAACTGCAACCTTGTGGGTGTTATATTCCAGACCTGGGGCTAATTGTGAGTTTGAAGCCACTTGAAAAGATGATGTGTGGTCCAGCATCTCCCCCGCCCTACAGAAAGGGTCATTGCACAGTCCAGTGAGGAAAGCCTCTTCTTTTGAGTTTCATCCTTTCTTGGTCAGAAGGCACATGCAGGCTGGCGCGGAGCTCCGTGGAATGGCCGGGGCTCTGGACGCCTGCAAAGACTGGGTTCCCATCCTGGTTCTGTCATTTGTTAGCTGTGTGGCCGGGAGCCAGGGGTTGAACTTCGCCTCCGTTTCCTTCCTTGTGAAGTGGAGAGAATGATAATATCTGCTTGACAGAGTTACCGGAGGGAGAAGTAGATGAGATAAAGTATGTAATGTGCTTAGCACAGTGACATCATGGTAAGCATTCAAAAAATACTGGCTACATTCTTACTTGAAGTGGCCCTGAACAACAAAAGCAAACAAGATATACAAATGAGGGTATTATTAGCAGTGGTTTTGCATGTGTGTGTGTGTGAGTTGGAGAGACAGAGGCCCCATGACGAGAGGTGGGAGGAAAAGAAAAATAAAATTCTGCAAGTTCTTTTGTGTTTATTTTGTTAAAAGTAACTGCAGTCCTGAAGACTGAGATTATCCTGGATTAATACAGCAAAGCCTGAGTGACATGACTGTGCCTCATTTAACAGTGAGCCCCCTCCTGAGATTTTATTGCCGAGTCTGGGATGGAATTTCTCATTCTGTGTATTCGGCTTTTCTGAGCTATTATTATCTGCCGTGGACCACGTCATACTTGAGCTTTATTTCCAGTTAAATGAAATAGAAAATCAACAAGACTGGGGCTGAGAAGAAAACATGAACATTTTCAGGTAGCAAGTATTTAGAATGACTCATTGAAATAGATCTCTTTGGAGGCACAGATTATCAAATAGCATGTTTAATTGGGCTGGGCGGCAGCGTCGCTTACCCACGTGAGGAAGCTGCGTTAGTGATACCTCTGTAGTAAATGGGGTGTCCTGCTCTTTACACGCTCCATCCGGGGCTGCACTAGGGGACCAGCGGCCTGCTGGCCACCCCTGGACGTGGCAGTTTTCTATTTTGACCCAAGGTCAGCCTTCAGGACCAGCAGACACTTTCACAAATTGGTTGGCTTAGTACAGCAGAAATGAATTGTCTCACAGTTCTGGAGACTAGAAGCCCAAAATCAAGGTGTCAGCAGACTTGGTTTCCTTTGAGGGTCATGAGGAAGGATCTAGTCCAGGCTTCTTTCCTTGGCTTGTAGATGGTAATCTTCTCCTTGTGTTTCAAGGGTGTGAAACCTCTACCTGTGTCTGTCCCATTTTCCCCTTTTGGTAAGGTCATCAGTTATATTGGATTAGAGCCCACACTAAGGGCCTCCTTTTAACTCAGTTACCTTTGTAAAGACCCTATTTCCATTTAGAATTTAAAATTGGGGGGATCACAATTCAGTGCAACCTGTGCCCATTGATGGCATTTTTATGACTATTTGATAAGTTAATAATGTACAGTGCTTAGAACAGTGGCAGGCACATAGTAAACACTCAAAACATCGACACTAATGGTAACGACTATAATTATTATTATACTTATTTATAGTAGCTCTGGCTGCCTCACATTTCCCTTCTGATATGCTCAGCCCTAGATGGTCTGAGAGCTCAGAATCTGGGAATTGAGGTGAGATGGATGAAGTTCACTAGAATTGGAGTGCCTTGTGAGGGCAAGGATTTCTGTTTTGTTTTGACTACTTTGCTTACGGAAGCATCCCTGACTGTGCCTGGCGCATAGTCTGTGCTTAGTTAGGTATTTGTTGAATCAGTCGATTAATTTAAGGACATGGGTGAAGGAAGTCACTCCCTTCCAACCACTGACCTCCTCTCACTGGGGCCTCAGTAATTTTTGCCCAACCTTTTATGGGAAGAGAGGAGGCCGACACTTCCAACAAGTAATTTATAGCCGCTGTTCGGAAGGGAAATGGGAACCATACTTACTGATGTATGTAAACACAGCCCAAGTGAAATAAACCACAGAGCTATATGCTGGCCTCGGAAACAAAAGCTGAAGCAGGCTGGGCCTCTTTCTCCCTGTTCTCCTTTGTTTGGTTTCCGTGAGCAGAAGCCCTGGCTGGGGGGCAACACGTGTGGTGGGCCGTGTATGCGATGCTTCTGGTTTCCGGCCACATGATGGGAGCTGTGGTGCAAAGACGTGGGAATGAGCAGGGCGATGGGGGCTGTAGGGAAGAGCCTGCATCTTCAGACTTTCTGCCACATGAATTAAGTTTTCATGGACTTGAAAGAGCCTAGAATACGTGGGCTTCTTGGAGGCCCCCTTGATTCCAGTGGGCACCGATTCCCAGAAGGTCCCTTGGCCCTTTTTTTCTACATGTCATTCTCTGCTCCGCTGATCCTGTTTCTGTCACGATCGCTATTCCAGTTACTCGTGGTAAGGCACTGGTTCATAATTTACACAAACGTAATACACATGGTTATCCAGAGCTCTGTGTATTTGTCGTCTTCCAGACACATCCTTCGGAAATATTGCCGGTGATGTAACGTTCAGGTCCACGTAGCCCTTGGTCAATGCAGTAAATGGTTGACCTGTTTAAATGTGTGACAGAAGGATAAGCAGTGGAAAAAGGAAAGTGTACACCCAGCCCCTCCGCTCCCCTTCCCTTTGCTTCTCGGACGTCTTGAAAATCTCACAGAGAGAGCGCTGGTGACGGAAGGTCTCCCCCAAATCCCTGTGGCATGTCTGATTCCTCTCTATGTCAGCCCTATACACGCTCATCCTGTCTGGGTCCAAACTCCACAGCCAAGAGGCAGCTCACAGCCTCCTGGGGGGCCTTCCCATGTTTGGATGCTCTCACCTTTCCTGTGTTGACCTGCAAATCCACCTCTCCGTAACGTATGCTTTTTAGTTTTTTGTTTTGTTTGTTTGTTTGTTTTGCCGCTCCATGCTGGTTGCACGGTAGCCTGTGGGATCTTAGTTCCCCGACCCAGGGATTGAACCCACGCCCTCGGCAGCGAAAACACAGAGTCCTAACCACTGGACCACCAGGGAATTCCCTCATGCTTCTTAGCTTTAGTTGTGCCCACTGGGATTTCAAATCGCTGTCTATTTCTGTTATGTTTTACTATTAACTCCTGTAGGTTAAGTCCTCACTTTGCCCCTCTGGACAATACGCCACGTGGGGTCATGCCACCCTTTCCCGATAGACATTCAAGTCCATTTAAGCGTGAGTTTTCAGAGTAGCCTACCTTGCTTCATCATAGCCCATCTAAATCACTTCTTTATAACCTTTTATAAGTGGTGATAAGTATTAGAGGAAAAGGAAAAAGCAGAGCCAGAGTAAAGGGGGCCGGGGATGCCCATGCTCAGAGGATAGGGATTGGGTTGCAGGGTTAGAAAGGGTGGTTAGCGTAATCCTCACTGAGCGAGTGAGATTTGAGCAAGAGGAAGGTGAGGGAGTTCACCAGGAGGACAGATGGAAAAAGTGTCAGGTAGAGTAGGGTGGGCGTTTTGAGCCAAGGCCCAGGCGGGGACAAGCCCCTCGCCCTGGAATAGCAGCAAGGCGTGCGCTGAAGTGGAGTCTGGCGAGGATGGGGACGGGAGGAGAAGCCCCACCATCTGAGCCTTTTTGGCCCAATAAGGACTTGGGCTTTACCGTGAGTGAGAATGGGGAGCCATTGGCGGGTTTTGAGCACAAGTGTTGTGATCTGACTTAGGTGTTACAAGGATCAGTCTGGCGGTCATATTAAGAGTAGATTGTAACCGGGCAGGGGTAGGAGCGGGAGCTCAGTCGGCAGATTGCTGCCCTGATCTAGGGGAGAGCTGATAGTGGTTAGGACCAGGGCGGTAGCAAAGATAATTAGAAGATTGGATTCTGGATCTACATTGAAGGAGAGCCGGTGAGGTTTTTTGACGGCTCGGATGACAGATGGAGAGGAACTGAGGTCAGATTTTGCCCAGAGCAACTGGAAGGAAGTTGCTGTCAACTGAGGTGGGAACAGCTATATGGGAAGCAGGGTTTTGGGGGGAAGAGCAGGAGTTTATTGGGCTTATTGAATTTGGGGCATCTCTTAGTCATCCAGTGGAGGTGGTAAGTGGGCACACAAATTCTGGAGTTTGGTAGGGAAGGAAATCTATATCTGGGTCAGAGATGGAGATTTGGGAGTTTCCCACATACATGTGGTATCTAACGCCTTGAGGCTTGATGCAGTCTCCCAGGGCGTGAGTGTGGCTCAAGAAGAGGGCTGAGCCCTGGTGCAGTCCTACGTCAAGGGGTTGATGGGTAGAGGGAACCCACAAAGGAGACGGAGAAGAAGGGAGCAGTAGGTAGGAAGAAAACAGAGTGCGGTGTCCAGAAGCCACAAGGAAAGAGGGTGTCAAGACAGGAAGGGAATGATCACCAGTGTAAATTTTGCTGATGTTGCATTTAGTAACATGGAGGAAATGTTTTGGGGCCAAAGCCTGTTTGGGTTGAAGAGAGAATCAAGCAGAGGAATTGACATATTACATATAGACAACTGTTTCCAGAAGTTTTGCTGCGAAGGTCAGCAGAGATTTTGAAAGTAGCATGTCTTCACTGTAAAAATTTGGAGGAAATTGAAAGCATAAAGGAGAAAAAAAAATCACTTGTAATCCTACAATCTGGAAATGATCATAATTAACATTTTGGTGTAGATTCTTCTGGTCTTTTCCCGTACTTCCAGCTTCTTTATGGAGTTGGAATGAATCTATTATATATGGTCATTACCCCATTCATTTTTCTAACATACCATAACCACTTTATCATGTCATTGAACAGTCTTTGGCAACATTCAGTGCTGGTTTTTACATCTTATTTAGTTGAGAGATTTCAGTGTTTTTATCCTATGGAGGTACCATAATTTACTTACCTAATCCTTTTGTTGGGCATTTAAGCTGTTTTCAGTTGTTTTTTTTTTTTCCACTATTGTAAATTTTTCTGCAATGAATGGCCTTATAAATAAATTTTGTGTTGATATAATATTTCCCAAGAAAAAATTCTTAGACATCTAATTTATAATTCTAAATGAACAAAACCTTATCATATATAATCTTTGTAAATTTTCTGTTCATGTTCTTTACCCATTTTTCTGTTGAAGTATTTGTATTTTTTCTTACTGAGAAAGAGTTCTTTAAAGTTGACCTTTCCTAAATATACTATAAGCAATTTTTAGTCTTTTGATTAACATTGTTTATAGTAGTGAAATTACATTTTGTATCTTTCTTCCTGTGATGGCTTCCTTTGTATTGGGTTAGAAAAACCCGAATGAACTTTTTGGCCAACACATGTTTTGAAGGCTATTTCCATAGGTATATTGAAGAGTTAAATCTAACCTATGAAACCATGAAAGAACTAGATGAAAAGTTACCTATCTGGAATTTATTTTGCTATAAGCTAAGGCTTTCCATATTTTTTCAAATAGTCAAATTCCAGTATAACTGATTAAGTAGTATATCTTTTCTTTATAATTTCAGTAAGAAAAGAGATAAGTGGTCCATCTTATGGGATTGTGATGTAGCTATAGGTAGGGATCTTATGATACAATTTCTTATGAAACTGGAAATTTTAAGTCAACATGTCTAGCTTTTCTTCAAGTCCTACCACTTTGACAGTCTGCTTCAACCATCAACAAACTTCCTTTCTTCTAAATTCCTATCATGTCCACGTGTGTTGTGTTACCATATATTATTACTTACTTTTCTTTGTGTCCATCTGATCTCAAAAATATCTTAAGTACCTTGAGGTCAGGCTTCCTTCCTGTTTATCTTTGCCTCAACATCTAGAATAGGATTCTGTTTGATCTAGTACAGAATTATTTTGTCCCTGAGTTCTAGACATTGAGTTTGTTTCTGCATCTGATAGAGACACACCTACTTTCATTGGTTTGAATGATGTATGGTAACTCAGTGACAGAAATAAAGACTAGAATGAAGTTCAAACATAGCATATAATCCGACCCAGCCTTTATCTCCATCTGCTTACCAGTGATCTTGCTGTGTCCTAATAAGCATGTCATTTTCTATCACATTTTTCTCTCTTATGCTTGGAGTGTTATCCTTTCCTAGTCTGCCTGCCAAATTCCTTTTTTCAAGGCCAGTTCCTCTTATAAAATACAACAATAATACTTGGAAATTAGAAAGTCACCACCTGGAATTGAGAATTGTTGACATATTGGCATATTTACTTTCCATCTTATTCTTGATATTTTTCTGTTTCATTACTTATTGTTTTTATTAATAAGTTACATGCTCATTTAAACAATTTAAATAATGAAGAACAATGAAATTTAAAAACCAAATCAGGGGACTTCCCTGCTGGTTCAGTGGTAAAGAATTCACCTTATAATGCAGGGGCCACAGGTTCGATCCCTGGTCAGGGAACTAAGATCCCACATGCTGCGGGGCAACTAAGCCCCTGCTCCACAACTACTGAACTCGCGTGCCTCAGCTAGTGCCCGAGTGCCACAAACTACAGAGCCCATGCGCTCTGGAGCCCACACCACAACTAGAGAGAAGCCTGCACACCATGACAAAGAGCCTGCGTACCCCAACGAAGATCCTGCATGCCTCAATGACGATCCTGTGTGCCGTGGCTAGGACTCGATGCAGTGAAAAATAAAATAAATAAGTAAATAAAAAAATCTTAAAAAGAAATAAAAGCCAACTCAAATCCTACCATCCAGAAAAAAAAATGACAAACATAAGATGAACTTCACTCCAGATAACATTCTTTCTCTTTCTTCCTCTGTCTTTATATTTCTTTGGATTCATCAAACCTGGAGCTGCTCTTGAGCTTTGATGTACATTCTGATATGCCCATCCTGTTATTTCTTGTAGATGTTTCATTCTTTCTGCTTAAATACCTGAATAATTTCTTCTTTAAAATTCTGCAGCTTAATGAGAATGTTTCAGTACTGAGCATTTCCTGAAACACGGAGTGCTCTTTCAGTCTTTCAAGATTAGTTCACTCTTCTAGTTCAGGGAATTTTTTTTTTTTTAATATATTAAGTGTTTGCACATGTTTTTCACACATACTGGTTTTGATTTGCCTTTGAATTGAATTATCCTTATGTTGAGTCATATTGGTCTTTTCTTTCAGATCTGTTAGTTCCTTTCTAATTGCTTTGATCTGGATTTTTTCACCTGCACTCACTATTATTTTTCTAAGCCTTTTCTTCATGTCAGTGATTCAGTTTGGGGTGTACCTTCTGTTTCTTACGGCCTCTGACTTTTTTTCCTTAGTTGTATCACATGATCATTTATTTTTGTAAAAAAAAAAAAAATATATATATATATATATATATATATACACACACACCCCAATGATTACTTTTCTAAGAATTTACAAAATTTTAATTCTCTTTTCTGTTGTATTAATTATAATATTAATTTATTGTTATAATTCAGGGTTTTATTTTTTCATGAAAAAGTTATAAATCAAACTCTCCTTCACTTAGACTATTAAATTTTCATTCTTCCTTTTAATGGGCATTTTCTAGTTACACAATCCTCAGGAAAAGAAGCATCTCTATTATAAATTAATAGAGCACAGCGCTGCTTCACGTGATAGATTAAAAAACAGTGGCTTAAAAACAAGACAAAAGTTAATTTTTCTTTCATTTTAAATCTGAGATGGTGTGGGGCTTCTGTTCTGTGATATCCTCTTATGGACTCGGGCTCCTTTTCTCCTGTTGTTATATGACCAGTAGGAGTGTTAGGTTCATCCATGTGATACAAGATGGTCCATGTTCCTTTCCAGCCTGGGAAGAGAGAAGGGAAAGGGGAGCACATCCTGCCCTTTCACGGTTCAACTTGGAAAGAGCATAAACCACTTTCTTTCATATCCCATTGGTCAGAATTAGTCACCCGGCTCTCTTAGTTTCAAAGAAGTCTGAGGAAAGCATCCAGTCTTTATGCTGGGTCACCATGTGCCCAGAGAAAATTTTTATCATTATGGAAGGAGACGCGAATAGATTTGGAGAAAAACAAGCAGTCTGTGCCGTATAGTACTTATTACTGTATATCAGTGGTTGCTTGTTTAAAGGTTTGTCTCTCATGGTTTCCATGAGCCCTTCAAAGGAAAGAATTATTTCCCCATTCTGATTTCCCCAGTGCCCGAGTCCAACGTATAATAGGTGTTCGTTCAGTGGTTTTTGTTGAATTGTTGTTTTTGAATTAAAATGACACAGTCTATGTAATTTGTTGAATTTCTGAAAGAATGGGACCTATAAATTCATAAAGTGTTTTGGGACATTATAGAAATTTTTGACAAATAGAGAAAGGCTCCCTATTATATTATTATATATGATAATTACCCCTGAAATCAATGATATTACAAAGTATATAAGTTTGATTGAAGTAAGTATAAATATAGCCAGTAATATAGGTTCTTCTTATTCAATATGAAAATTTCTTGGAATAATAAGTGGATTTCTATCTAAATTCATGAGTTCTCTTATGACATTTGGGTTAAGCCTGAAATGGATTAATCTTTTTCTGATAAAGTTTCACAAGCTGTGATTTCTCTGGTGACCACATTTAATTAGATATTAAATAAACTGCTTATCTTTATACCAACAGGTTTTATGACTGCATTTTTTTTCTGAGCTGTATTTCGTAGATTAAATAGCTAGCAGAAGTAAAAAAAAAAAATAACATAAAATATTTAGTAGACCACAATATCCTTAGATTAGAAATTAAAATATGCCTACTTTTAAAATGGAAAATAAATATTTAAGCTTAAATTTAAAGAATAGAAGTAGGTAAGATAGTCTAAATATGTACATTTCAGTGGGAAAAAAATTCATTTTGCTTTTCCAGGTACTGTTTTTTCCCCTAGAAATTGAGTATGCTTCTATTAAGTGGAAAATTCCGTTTAATCTGCAAAGGCTGAAACATTTTGTGATAAGGTTGTGAAGGTTTTAATTAAAAACTTGAGTTTTTTTTTTTTTTTTTTTTTAATTTATTTTATTTTTTTTTTGCGGTATGTGGGCCTCTCACCGTTGTGGCCTCTCCCGTTGCGGAGCACAGGCTCCGGACGCGCAGGCTCAACGGCCATGGCTCACGGGCCCAGCCGCTCCGCGGCATGCGGGATCCTCCCAGACCAGGGCACGAACCCGCGTCCCCTGCATCGGCAGGCGGACTCTCAACCACTGCGCCACCAGGGAAGCCCCTGTTTTTTTATTTTTTCAATACCACACACCATGGTAAGATTCTTCAACTCAAATACACTGACATCCTGACTCAGCTTTTTCCCCTCTGCCCAAGCGTTGGAATGGAGAGGAGAGCCTTGCAGGCCTTGTGAATGTTGAACAGCCAAGATTAATTTAATCTGCTGTTTTAGTGAATGGAACACCACAGAGATGGATCTGGAGACACCAGATGACCTTTTGTACAGATCAGAGCAAGAGAGTTTCTGAGTTGCCTGCAGAACTAAGATCCAAAACCGAAGGAAGATCACCAATTGTCAGATTGCCTAAAGGCATAAAGTCTGTAAAGGGATTAATTTTTCTCAGTTCTGTTTCCTAGAGCACAGTGAAGTTTTAGAAGAGACTTTCACCCTCCAGAAATTTCTTCAGTTCCATCAAATTGGAAATGAAATGACTGTTTCCTTTCTCTGTTAATCCCTCTCCTCCCCAGTAAACTTCAAGTGAAGACTATGTAGGGATAGGTGAGTAGGGTAACCTCCCCAGGAGAAAAAGTGATGGCTCAGCTGAGTATGTGAGGGCTGCAGTGAGTTGGGTTCATCTGAGTTCCTGGTTCGAGTTTCTGGCATATATCTCAGGCTGGTATCTCTGGGGCCTTGGTGGTTAAACAGCATCCAACATGTACCATGTTCTCACTGGAACTTGATGTCTTGGAGTCATCTAGGGTTCTTCTTTATTTATACCATATCTTGTTGGTTGATCTTTCCAAAAAACTCTAATATTCTTCCAAATCTTTGTGCTACCTTCCTATTTAACTACTTCATTTTCATACTCGCTTTTCCAGCTTTTGAATGTTCATCTGGTCAACCTCTCTTTACTAAGCCCTGAACAGCATTATCTGATTAATTTCCTAAAGATCCAATTTCACCTCTTTCTTCCCCACCTCAAAATCTTGGCAAGCTCCCCTCTTCCCTGTGGGTTATAGAACAGGCATTTCACGGACAAATTTAAGTTGTTTAAGATAATTTAATTCCATAATTCCTTTAAAAATTTAAAAAATTGTAAAAAAAAAAACCACATAGCATAAAATTTACCATCTTAACCATCTTTCAGCTCAATCGTGTTAAGTGCATTACCATTGCGGTGCAACAGTATTTCATAACTCTTGAGGGGTTTTATCCCCCCCTCTCTGAAGAGAGCTGTAAATCTTGTTCTATCTCGCACAGGTTTTAAAGTAGTCTGTACTTAAATGCTTAAGAACTTAATGCCATTCAGTTGAAATCATTGTACACAATTAAGTGGAGGCGGCTGGGATCTTCCTGGAGCTCAGTTATGACTGTGCTGCTCCCTCTTCCTTTCCCTGGTGTCTCCTGGGTGAGTAAGGACTGTGCCTCACTCATGTTAGGTACTTGGGAACTGTTTGTTGAGTGGCTGTGTGGGATGGTAAGACCCCTGTCGATGTAGGATATTGCTGCTTTTTCACCGCCCTCCCAAGAAGTCAGGCTAGTGCCATGATGTTATGATGAAGCACAATTCAGCTACATCAAGAAAAAAACTCGTTAATATCGTTAACACTCTAAGATCAGCAGTTAAAACTAAAAAGAGAACATGTGAAAGCAGCAAAATGCTTTTCTAATATCTGTGAATAATCTTATTCAAGTGAATTATTTGATTTTACGTGCTTTCACACATGCCTTGGAAATAAGTAAAATGAAAGAGATCATCATATTTTGAACTGATTTTCAACCTTGTCATTTCATAGGATTAAAAAATCATGGTTTTGATTAAAATTCACAGGTGGACTTCTCAATCTCCTTTCCAGACCTGAGCCCCTGATTCATTCTTTTTCCTTTTTAAAATCATTATTGGGGGCTTCCCTGGTGGCGCAGTGGTTGAGAGTCTGCCTGCCGATGCAGGGGACACGGGTTCGTGCCCCGGTCTGGGAAGATACCACATGCCGTGGAGCGGCTGGTCCCGTGAGCCATGGCTGCTGAGCCTGCGCGTCCGGAGCCACAATGGGAGAGGCCACAGCGGTGAGAGGCCCGCGTACCGCAAAAAAAAAAAAAAAAAAAAAAAATCATTATTGAGTTAGTCGCCAACGAGACTAACCAGCAGCAAGACTTTGGTCAGTTCTCTTAATTGCTCTGGGCTTCAGGTGTATTAAATTAGGCCCTATTCTGTTCCAAACCTACTTTGGTTCCTTTTCATGATGTACCAATGACATGGTATAATAAAATATAATATACAACCGTGTCAGCCTCTGCACTATATTTCTGTTTTGGATAATGTAAAATAGAACCTTTCACATTGCAATAAAACTTGAAGATTACCATAAATGACCCCCTAGGATTAAAATATCAAAAAAAGTTGTATAAAGCTGATTAATTAATTTTGTATTTTATACATTGCAGTGTTGGTATTCTGGATTCTGTACTATTTTCGCCCTACAAGTTTTCCCATGAGGGTAGGGAGAGGAGTTTATCCATCCGATGACTTTATATATCATCTATACGATTATAACATGTATCTCTAGTCTAGACCTTCCTTCTACGCTGAAGAGCCATATTTCTAACTGCTTCTTGATGTGCCCTATGGATGTTTTTGTAGACACCCCGGATTTACTTACTTACTTATTTACTTACTTACTTACTTACTGTACGCGGGCCTCTCACCGCTGTGGCCTCTCCCGTTGAGGAGCACAGGCTCCGGACGCACAGGCTCAGCGGCCATGGCTCACGGGACCAGCCGCTCCGCGGCATGTGGGATCTCCCGGACCGGGACACGAACCCGTGTCCCCTGCATCGGCAGGCGGACTCTCAACCACTGCGCCACCAGGGAAGCCCAGACACCCTGGATTTAAAATGACCGGCACTGCTCATACTGCCTTCCGTAGAGGGCTTTTCATCCGAAATTCTGTCTTGGTTAAAAGAGGGCCTTTCCTCTGGGCTCTAAGCTAGAACCTTTGAAGCCATTGTCATTTGCTGTTTCCGTCATTCACGTCTACTCCTTTTAATTTTATGTAAGAAAGGCTCTTGAGTGGGATCTCTCGTCCTTGGGTTTTATCACCTCTTGGCTTTTTGCCATTAATCTCTTCCAAGTGTAGTTTAGCCTCCACGTCACTACCAGACGTGTACTGATTTAAAAAAAAATTTTTTTTTTCCCCTAATGAAGAGGAAATGAAAAGGAAAACACGAGTCTGATCATGTTACATTCTGGCTCCAGCAGCTCCTTTTGTTCCTCACTGTCCTAGAGCAGCTTTCAGCATCCCACAGGTGTCTTCCACGTTGGGAGGGTTATCAGTAGTTCTGTGAAAATGATGTTCAAGTTACACTAGTTTTTACTCCCATATTTCTCAGCCTCTTATACCAAATGTGGATTATGAATCTCTGAAAGGAGACCATTCGAAGCAGCATTTTCTAAGCTCCCTTGACCACAACACTGTTTTGGTGGTGGTTTTTTTTTTTTTTTTTTTTTGAGTTTTTTTTTTTTTTATTTTACAAATTTAATCAGTTATACATATACATATGTTCCCATATCCCCTCCCTTTTGCGTCTCCCTCCCACCCTCCCTATCCCACCCCTCCAGGCGGTCACAAAGCACCGAGCTGATCTCCCTGTGCTATGCGGCTGCTTCCCACTAGCTATCTACCTTACGTTTGGTAGTGTATATATGTCCATGCCGCTCTTTCACTTTGTCACAGCTTACCCTTCCCCCTCCCCATATCCTCAAGTCCATGCTCTAGTAGGTCTGTGTCTTTATTCCTGTCTTACCCCTATGTTCTTGATGACATTTTTTTCTTAAATTCCATATATATGTGTCAGCATACAGTATTTGTCTTTCTCTTTCTGACTTACTTCACTCTGTATGACAGACTCTAGGTCCATCCACCTCATTACAAATAGCTCAATTTCATTTCTTTTTATGGCTGAGTAATATTCCATTGTATATATGTGCCACATCTTCTTTACCCATTCATCCGATGATGGACACTTAGGTTGTTTCCATCTCCGGGCTATTGTAAATAGGGCTGCTATGAACATTTTGGTACATGTCTCTTTTTGAATTATGGTTTTCTCAGGGTATATGCCCAGTAGTGGGATTGCTGGGTCATATGGTAGTTCTATTTGTAGTTTTTTAAGGAACCTCCATACCGTTCTCCATAGTGGCTGTACCAATTCACATTCCCACCAGCAGTGCAAGAGTGTTCCCTTTTTTCCACACCCTCTCCAGCATTTATTGTTTCTAGATTTTTTGATGATGGCCATTCTGACTGGTGTGAGATGATATCTCATTGTAGTTTTGATTTGCATTTCTCTAATGAGTAAAGATGTTGAGCATCCTTTCATGTGTTTGTTGGCTGTCTGTATATCTTCTGTGGAGAAATGTCTATTTAGGTCTTCTGCCCATTTTTGGATTGGGTTGTTTGTTTTTTTGCTATTGAGCTGCATGAGCTGCTTATAAATTTTGGAGATTAATCCTTTGTCAGTTGCTTCATTTGCAAATATTTTCTCCCATTCTGAGGGTTGTCTTTTGGTCTTGTTTATGGTTTCCTTTGCTGTGCAAAAGCTTTTAAGTTTCATTAGGTCCCATGTGTTTATTTTTGTCTTTATTTCCATTTCTCTAGGAGGTGGGTCAAAAAGGATCTTGCTGTGATTTATGTCATAGAGTGTTCTGCCTATGTTTTCCTCTAGGAGTTTGATAGTGTCTGGCCTTACATTTAGGTCTTTAATCCATTTTGAGCTTATTTTTGTGTATGGTGTTAGGGAGTGATCTAATCTCATACTTTTACATGTCCCTGTTGGTGATGGTTTTGTTTTTGTTTTTTGCAGAGCAAGTTATGGAATTCGTATTCTGAGAAACATATGCTAGAAAATACTAACCTAGAAGATAAAAATCCAGATACTTGGACCTCCACCATCTCACCTCACCCGCCCCTCTGGCTCACACCTCAGGACCCTGAGCCAGGTTCACTCTTCTTTAGCCACTCAGAACTTCACTCTGTCCCCCAGCACACCACCTGCTCTCATGCCTCCGTGTTTTACGGTGAATTGTTCCCTACCTGAAATCTGCTGCATCCACTCACCCTTACCCCATTGGGCACCGGTCACTAAACCTCTTTACCATCTCCTCTGTGAAACCTCTCCTCCTCATGGAATGAGCTACTTTCTTTGTTACTTCACAGCACTTCTTGTCCCTCCATTTTTATCCATCCATCCATCCACCCATCCATTTACGTAGCTGTCTCTTTTACTCATCTGTGAGCGCCCAGTCAGGCTGGCACCCTGTCTTATTCATCTTTGTATCCTGGGCACTGAGTACAGTGCTTACCGTGCAGGTGCTCCACAAATTAATGTCCAGTTAAAAAAGAAGCTTCAAAACATAGTGATTTTTTTTCCCACAAAAAACTCATAGTGTTTTGTAAGCAAGCATTATCCCAGGCTGGAGATTGAGAAAATAACATACGTCATATCTTACCTCTTGTCAGAATTCTGGCCAGACATTAAATTCTTAAACACCAGAGAATACATTTTCAAAAGCGATGGGTAGCTCAGGATTAAAAGCATGTGTATAAAACCTTTGTTTGGGGTAGTAGACAGTTAGCAGGGAAGTGTTCCCACTCTAAGAGTAAATAGGAATTTGAAATCTATAATTTCATTAAGGATACAGATCTAGTTTTCTTAAATTTTGGCTACAAAAGTTCTTTTTTTTCTTTTTTACATCTTTATTGGAGTATAATTGCTTTGCAATGGTGTACTAGTTTCTGCTTTATAACAAAGTGAATCAGTTATACATATGTTCCCATATCTCTTCCCTCTTGTGTCTCCCTTCTTCCCACCCTCCCTATCCCACCCCTCTAGGTGGTCACAAAGCACCGAGCTGATCTCCCTGTGCTACAAAAGAGTTCTTTAAAGCAAGTAAGTGCCCGTAGTCTGGTATAAGCCAAAGTCCGAGTAATGTCGCTTATCCCAGCTAAAGTTGAGAATAAATTAAAATGAAACCTTGTCCTTGTCCTGGGTCCCCGGCTGTATCTCACAGTGGCATGAACACGGGAGGGTCTGTGGATGGACATAAACTATTCCTGTCTGTGGGATCATTGCACATGAAGGCAAAACCAGATACTGAGTTATTTCAGTTCATTGCAACAGACCCCAGTTTGTGGAGAGTTCCGTTGTGCTGGGTACAAGTTCTCTTGGGTTTTCCCTAAACAATGTGGACCCCAGAGAGATTCACGCAGAGATTATGGATGAAGTGTCCCACATCCCTTTCTTTTAGGTTTAATGGTTTGACATGAATTACAGGGTAGGATCAAACTATCAGAAGAGAAGTCAGCCTTTGCAACAATGTTGAAATAGATGAGCAAACATAATGAGAGGGGTCAGTGAGACCCTCCTCTCAGGGTAAAGAAAGTCTCTTTATGCCTTTGACCCCTGGTTCATGCATTGATGGTCACCATTTGAGAAGTGCAGCTGTGAAGCCACTTAAAGTGTGTGTGATTATGCTTGTAACCATAAGCCTTTTTGTTCATCAAAGACCCAACTGGGAGGAGAGAACTTGCAAAACAACCACCCTATCAGCACCACGACTTATTTAGTAAGCTTCCCCAGGTCTGCTCCTGTCTTAATGCTTACTTACAGCATTAATGTCAGCTTCCGAAATTGCAATTCCAAATGAAAACTCCACCGCTCTTCAACCCACCAGACATTACTGAACTGCACGATATTTTGAACTGTTACTGAACTACTGGATGTTTTGGTGGTGGTAGTGTTTTAAATCTAATTTTAAGTACTCGGACTCTTAGAAATAAGTCAACTTGTGTAGGCATTATCTTACGTTTTCTACCTTTCTCTTAGCTTCTTTACATCGGTGGCTCTCTGTAAGGATTATTGTTCCTTGGGCAAAATAGTGTGATAACACGTCATTGAAGAAATGCACTTAGAACCACATTTTACTGAAAATGACGCGTTTAGAACTGCTTCTTTGCTTTAAATTATAACAGTGCTAATGAAATACACAATAGAAAGTTATTTAACGTCCCTATCTTTTGGGGAGGGTGGTAATCGGTTGAACCTATTAAATAAGAAGCTGTCCTAGGACACTTAAGTGACCAAGTATGGCCAACTTAGTCACACAGAAAGTAAAACTTACGACTTGATAAAGATTGTTCATCAGGATACTATTGTAACAGCGTCAGGAAGTTTGTGATCACTGGATAGACTGGGTCCTGTGAAGAGGTCCTGGCTCAAATTGGTGAGCAGCTCACTGAGAATCATGAACTTCAGTGCATGCCTTGACTATCTTTTTAATTTAATCTTAGTATTATTTTTTTACTTCTTATGGAAGTACCATGTATATAATGGAAGAGTGATCCTAAGTATACAGCTTGAAGAATTTTTACAAATTACACACATCTTTGTAACCCTCACCCAGATTAAAACATGGAGCATTACCAGGCCCCTAGAAGCCCTCTTCTGCCCGCTCACAGGACCTACCCTGCCCACCCGTCGTGGACCACTATCTTGACTTTAACAGCAAAATGATTTTTGCCCGTTTTTGTACATTATATGATTGGCTGCTTTTTGTTCAGCCTTTTGTGTGTGAGAGTCATTCATGTTGTGCGTATTGTAGATTTCTCCTGGCAGCAGAGTGGCATTGCATTAATTTGTCCTTACCTACCCATTTTTATTATAATTTTATCATTTCATTAATTTTATTTATCTGATTTAATGGCCCACCAGTTTACCTTTAAAAAGGTCAAATGCTATTCATTTTACTGCATGCTGTGCAATCTTTTAAAACATGGATAAATGAGGCAGCCATAAATTGAGCCAATTTTATGAGTAAAAGACGCTGGTAGCACATTTTCATTATTTCAAAGAGGTCATGTCCATGGCAGTCCATTGCAATTCTGAATATGTAAAAAGAAAGTGAATTTGGGAGAATGCCAAAATAAATTTAGTTGCGAGATGACGACAGAAATATAGTTGTACTTAAGGTTTGAACGTTGGCTTACGCTTTCTCTTTGGATGGTATTTTTAACAGACTATTTTAAAGCAGAAAAGGTGAATTCGGTTTGGTTACCCAGAACAAAATTTCCAATATGTAAATGCCTCACATCTGTGTATTTGTTTTGCTGTAGACAGAACCAGCAAGAGTTTAGTGATGAAATCTGTTCTTAATTATGAGAGCAGCTGTTGCAGTGGTAGCCATTTTTTTTTTTCTCCTCCTGATGTGAAGTTGCCTGATTTACTCATTTTTGCCTGCACTTTCCAGGGTTGCTAGTGCAGAAAAGAGCCCCTTTGTGAGAGGTTGCAATTTGTTTTCTGTATGAGAGCCAGTGCGAATGGACTAAATGTGCACAGCAGGGTGGTTTTATCTGTCTTCCTCATGCCCTGCAAGCTGTCCTTACCTCTGCTCAGCACCAGAGACCCATAAAACCATCCAACAAATGAGGGGCCTGTTAAGTGCTCTGGCAAGAATCTCAGGCAGCAAGCAGTTCTTGTGAATTAACTGGGTCCTTCCGATGGGGCGGGGTGGTGGTAGGGATGGAAGATACTGAACTAGAACATATAGTGTTAAGAAACTACTTTGTTTTTAGGTTTGTAGATTTATTAACATACCCTTTTCCATTTCTAGTCAGTTAATTTTTACATCCATAGGGCTAAAGAATATTTCTGATCCTGTGGGTTACCAAAACAAAGCAAAAACAGATTCAGATAATCTTTCAGGTTATTTCTAAGCAACCTTAATTCTCAGCCCAGGCCTTCACAGGAGGGGCCGATATTTCATTTTTCTAGGTATTTCATGGCATACTGAAGTAAGGACTTTGGATGAAGCAGGATATGGAAGCTGTGTGAAGGGGATCTTTCATTGTGAAAAGTTTCTCCGCAGGGCTGAATTCAAAAGCTTCGTACATCTCTTTTGTGTACAGAAATCAGTGAATTGTTTAGTTGGAAGTGATTGATCCCCTATGTGAATCTTCGGTACAATGTGGTTTTGTTCACTGTCCACATTATTTCAATTCTTGCCACAATCACTTGAAGGCTGACGTTTTAAAAAAAATAAAGGCAACTTATAATACACGATAAAGTTAAAAAAAATAAAAAGCCAAAATGCAAAAACAGAGGTAAGTCTTGACAAACTGGGAGGAAAATGCTTTTATCATTTGGATTATTTTATGTGAAAGGAGAAAGTTTTTCTTTCTCGTGCTTGAAAACCAGGGTTTTATAAGCTCTGTGAAGTGGATTTTTTCTGAAATTAGTGAAAGTAAAACTAATGTTGTTTAGATGAATTTTTCTGCTCAGTTGGCACTTTCTGGAGCCGTGTAGTACAACCATTGCATAAACCTTTGGAGTGAGTGCTCAGTATTCTAAACCAGAGGAAGCTGCCTGCCTGGCAGTGTTATTCCCTTTCTGATTTTAATTAAACACAAACCAGTGCAGAACAATTATCTGTAATTCAGTCCATTAAAGCCTCTTTAACCAAGGGATGCAGGGAAAAGTGAGTTGTTCTCACCCACATTGTCCAGATAATTATGTTTCTGCCTTCCGGCCCTTCTGAGGTCAATTAGATAAAAAGATTCCAGTCCTGGTTCTCTGCATCCTCTCCCCTCAGCTGGCCAACCACACCAGACCCTTGAAGGTCAAAACACTTGATTTTGTCAAGCATTTGATATTATTTCAGAATATATTAATAATATTATAGTAACAACAGAACATTTAAAAATAATTCACAAGTCATCCACAAAAAAAATGCATTGTATCCTCTTGGACTAAGGCAGAAACAGAGAGGTAATGCAGGGCTGTGGGAATCATCCTTTATATGAACGACTGAAAAGTTATAAACCATTCAAAGCAGAATGGAGGAAATGGGCCAGGTGAACAGCAGGCTCCATTCAAGCTGTGCATCGTCCGCCATTGGGATGGATGGCTTGGCGTCCTGTTCAAGGAACACTGCGAATTAATCTCACACCTGTACCAGGCTCATCTGATTAAGCAGAGCTTAGATTTCCTCTAATATATTTCTAATCCCTTATGGTTGAATTCTAATCAGCCACAGGCATATGAATAATTCTTTAAGGTGCTGAGACTTCTGTCTTTATTAAGGATTTGTGGATTATCCCATGTATGAATGAGTACTTAACATATTGTGACAAAGACAATGTCCCGTCCAGAAGGGAGATTACCTGTATGTGGCAATTACCTGAGTAATTGTGGGTGAGTGAGCCTATCTCATAAAGCCCAGTCTGTTCTGTTTCCTCCACTGTTAAATCCTCCCGTGCTTTAATTAGGAAGTATTTTTTTCTGTCCTTTCTGATTTTCTATATTGTATTTGATTTTAGCTCTCTTCTTGATTGCCTGGCTTTCAGTTGCATTTTGAGTTAAATGCTCTGTGTTTAACGTTTTCTGCACATTTCTAGTGAATTTAGTATCCTGGGTGCACACATCAGACCCAGAGAGTCCTAAGGAATATTCCCTGTAGTTAACTTGCCAGGATGAGACTCAGAAATTCAGGTAGCTCAGTGAGTGTGGCTGCTCAAGCTGGGGTGCTTCTTTCTGTTCTGTTTATGTTCCTTGGCTTCCTTAGAACTCTAGCCTGCATTCCGAAGGATGAGAGTTTGGTCCTAGACAGCCTTTGCTTGCTGGTGTGTGGTTCCTGTGCCTTGAGGGAGAGCATTGTGTAGGGATTAAAACCTTTGGGCATTTCTGGGTCCTGATGTCGTGAACGGCAAAAGACCAACGGAGATTACTGGCATTTTTTGTCTTTGGATAGTTGTCAATTGAAGGCTCTCTTTTTCAAAAGGTTCAAGTGTTTTGTTTTGTTTTTTTAATTTATTTTATTTATTTATTTATTTTTGGCTGTGTTGTGTCTTCGTTACTGTGCGCGGGCTTTCTCTAGTTGTGGCCAGCGGGGGCTACTCTCCTCTACGGTGCGTGGGCTTCTCGTTGCAGTGGCTTCTTTTGTTGCGGAGTACGGGCTCTAGGCATGCGGGCTTCAGTAGTTGTGGCATGTGGGCTTCAGTAGTTGTGGCTCGTGGGCTCTAGAGTGCAGGCTTAGTAGTTGTGGTGCATGGGCTTAGTTGCTCCGCAGCATGTGGGACCTTCCGGGACCAGGGCTCGAACCCGTGTCCCCTGCATTGGCAGGTGGTTTCTTAACCACTGCACCACCAGGGAAGTCCCTCAAGTGGTTTTGTATTTTAGGTGGTTAACAGCCAGTGGACAAGTCCAGAACATCAAATGCATCTGATTATTATAAATGGAGTCATTTCCAATGACACCTTGAAGTTCATATGAGAAATGACACAGATGTAAATTCCTATTCCTTTGAGTTTTTAAAACATGATCTCAGATTTAAAGGCAAATGACAAAACTGGGGAAATTTTGCAGTCTGTTAATATCCCTAGCACATAAAGGACTCTTAAATGCCAATTAGGAAGCAAAACAGTGCTGTAAAAGAAAAATGGGCAAAGGTCCTGAGCAGCCAGTTCACAAAAGAAGGTACGCAGCTGTCCAAAAAACCATATGGAAAAACGCAAATGAAAATATCAGTACCATAGCATGTTACCTATCAAATTGGCAATAATTTAAAGACTGTGAAGGATTGGGAGCATTCTTGTCATATCCTTACACAGGTTTAAATTGTTAATTTTCTACAGAGCAATTTGGAGCATGAGTGAAGAAATTAGGATATTACCTACAGGAATGTGTGTCATAGTTTCATTTAACACATGAAGGAATAGGAAGAAATTTCTATGCCTTATGTGGCATTAAAATACAATTTTGAAGATCACTTATATCATGAGAGAATTTTATGATATGTTAACTGAAAAATAAGTGTATAAAACAGCATACAGGGGATGATCTCAATTTTATAAATAAACAGTCTATGACTAGAGATCACTTTGGTGGGTGGCATTATAGATTTTTTTTTTACCCTTTTCCACTTTGTTCTCACAGTGAATATAAATTACTTTTACAATTAGAAACAACTCATAGAATTTTAAAATAACTCTGTTGCTTAAACTGACCATAATCAGACTGAGTAAAAGCATGTTGTGCCAGCGCATATTTTGGTAAATAAAATACCATGACCAAAAGACATATTTTTTATAGAAATGATCTGGATGAAAGGAAATTGATACAAGTAATTGCTGCCCAGGGAGTATTAAATAAGAAAACACCTGGTCCCATGGGTCAACAAACCTGGCTTTAATGGAATCAGGAAAAGAAAAGCAATTGTCACAAATCAAATCCTTTCATAGATTGTGTCTATTATTCCTTTGATATCTAAAAGTTGCCACATATTAGGAAAGAGAAATTATTGCCTTTCTTCGTGTCCTTCTGGTACAGTTGTTTCCGAGATGTGCCCTGTCTCTAATTGCCACCGCACGCACGTTTGTGCCTGAAGGTCATTATATCTGCAGTTAGAGGAAAGAAAACATTGACATTATGTCTGTTAGGGCTTATCTTGTGTCTTCTGTCCTGGCACAAGGGCCAAGTGTACCTGACAGCCCTCAAGGCTGAAACGAGATTGCAGAACAGCAGGGGAAGGCAAACAGCATAATATGTGTTTCCATAAGTGACATTACAACCATGAACATGAAACTCACACAATCCTCCATTAAGTTAAGCAGTTGCTAGGGTTGAATAGCATGCTGTAACCATAATAGGGCCATAAGCCCAAGGAGATTGTCATGAGTTTTTATATTATTAAAAAAATTGGCTAGAAACATATGTAATTAAGGGCACCTGATTATGGTAAGAAATGTAGTTGAAAACCACAGATAGTGAGAAAGGTAGACAGTAAGATACTCAGAATAGCGTTTGCGTATCTGCATTGCTTTGCTTTATGGAATTCAAATTCCTGGTGATGCTCAGAGTTCAAATAGTGGATTTGCAGCAGGAAAGAAAATGTTTAATATAGAGATAGCAGAACTAGGGAGTGATTCATTTTTGTAAGTAAAGAATAGAAAACAGAAACCTAAAAAATACGGACTTTTTTTTCCCTCTGTTGTACTCTGAATGGTCCCTTTTCACGGCTGATGAGACTGCCCTCGGAATGTGTTCTCACGCAGCCTCAGCTCCACAGCTGTTCTGAGCATGTGACCAGCCAGCATAGTCCTTTTCTACAGAGACTCCTCCCACACAGCACCGCTTACTAAAAGGAGCGAGTTCTCAGGCACAGACTTTGGCCTTGAGAAAATGCAATCCAATTCAGTATACCTGCGTGCGGAACACCTAGCGTGTGCAAGGCCCTGCAGGGCCTCAGGGTGACTCGAAGATAACTTAGCCCCAGTCTTTGTCTCTGAGGACACAAGTGAGGTCGACAAATGTGTTTGTTAATAAAATAGTCCCTACTTATACCCTTGCAGATTTTGGACAGACTTAAACCCTCTTCCTTCCCTCCCTGAGTTTATCTCTTGCAGTTGGGGAACGCTGGCTTGGTCCTTACACGCCCACTCTTGATCCCATTAGCTGTTCATCTCTTTCCTGCTGTGTCATATGTGCACATGGCGCAGTGGCCTCCTCTAGGAGGAGGAGGAGGATGTCCCCATAGTCTGGATGATGATTTCCATCTGCCGTGTTGGCTGCTGGGCCTGTGTGCTCGGGGAAAAAAAGTCAGTCACTTTCACCTTCATATTATTCTCGTCCGTGCTTTGACTTTTTTATTAACCAATAAGTAATGTTGATTAACATCACCATATTACCAATATTAATAAAATCATAATGTGAGCATTTTCTGAATATGTTTTCCATATTGAGCGTGTTAGCCTCCTTTGGTTTCTGCTGGGTATTTAGCTCTACTATAGGCAGCCACACAAGTACACGTATTTCATTTACCCTATCGATATTTCCCCATGGATCAGAGCTCTGTGGGGATTCTTCACTTCTAAAGTATCCTCACACATATTTTTCAGATTATTTTGTTGCTGAAAAAGGGGAGATGGCACTAGCCTTCTAGGAATGCTGCTCCTGAACCTGAGATTTGGAGGTCGGGACTGTGGAAAGCTGAGAGTGGGATCCATCCAGGCTCACGCAATAACCTTCTGATTTTTTTTTGAAAAGGAGACTGTCGGCAAGATGGCAGGATGTGGGGTCTTCATTCCCAGTTTCTCATGTTAGCTGATTTGAGGGCTTCTTGCTGTGGGATCAGAAAAAATCCAGAGTGCGGGCAAGTGACAGTTCACACCTCACCTGAAGCAAATAAAAAAACATACCAAATGTAAAAAACAAAAAAAACAAAAAAACCCCCAACAACCTCCCTTGCCATCCCCAACCCTAAACCTGAAGCTCGGAGCTGTGACCGAGGGGCAAGCATTGCAGACAAGGGTGGACCAGATATTTCCCAGGATCCCTGAACAACTCAGCATCTCTGAGCCTGTGAGGATGGGCTGATCCGAGGTGGAGCGAGCTGAGCTTCCAGATTTGTAAGTGTCCCCTTGATGTCCCATTTGGGATCCACATGAGGACGTTTGAGGCCAATCTGAAGGTTTAAGGCTGTAGACGTCTCCTCCATTCTAAGTGGGGACAGGATTGTCCAGCAAAAAGGAAGGCAGAGACCAGCCCAGTCTTAGAGATGGTTGTTTCAGAAGTAGAGCTAGGCTATTACCTCTTGCCAAGAGAAGAAAAAATACGTGCTGCCAAGTTAAAACATGGATGTAAACAAAACTGGCATTCATGCAAATTTCTACTGCAATACCTGAGATCTCCTTGTTTTTCTTGAAAACTTAGGGTCTCCGAGTGTTTGGTGGGGACTAGGGGTGAAATTAGGGAACAGCTCTCCCCACTGTTGGAGACCCCCTTCCCAGCCTCAGACAGAAGCAGACCTCACGTTACATTGTGGCAGTGGTGGCCAGCTGAGAGATGGCCGGTGTGTGGTATTTATTGATTGGCTGCTGCTCAGCCCTGGTTAGAGAGGTGCCTCTGGACATCCAGGGCTAGTGTTCGAACTTCTGATACACCAGCCGTATCCTTAGATTTATAGGCCAGGAAGGGAACACTGGTGGTGAAATTCATCCTCCCGACTTCAGGCAGGACCACATCCAAGCCATCCCAGACTTTTAAGAATCTATCCTATTTATAAAGTCTTCAAAAACAATCCTTCAGTCTCTCAGTTTAATGTTATGAACTCTTTATGTCAGGAAATTTAACTTCAGAGCGAAACTCGGATTCCTCATAGTTTAGTTCAAAGACCATTTCTTGCAGCTGTCACCCTCCCTCTGAGTACCCTTCATGTATTTGAAAACCAATATTAAATTGGCTTTCAGCTTTCTCTTCTCCCCAGGTGGAATAATTTCAGTTCCAGTCACTTGAATTCAGAAGAAAAAGCTTGCTAGGAAAATTCAAGTCAAGTAAATATAAGCCCTTCTTTTAAAGGTAAAAAACTAGGATAGAGAGGGGGAGAAAAAAGTAAAATAAATGGTTTCTCTGCTGACAATATCCAATCTGAAATTCAGGCTACCTGGAATGAAGTAAAAAGTTGTATATTACATTTTCATCACTGCAGAATTAATCAATTCCTTCCCGTTCCCCTTCCAAGGAGAGCTGGAGCTGACTTTTCTTTGTAGGTCTTAGGGATTTCCTTTGCGAATTTAAAAGCAGTTGTGCGAATCAAAGAGATTTAGGAGCTATTTGAGAGAAACAAGATTCCGGAGTAAGGATTCCTTACTTTTGCCAAAACCTCAGCTCTCTCTGGAACAGAAGTTATTCATCTTTGGGGAAAGTCATAGATCCATTTGAAAATCTGATAAAAGCTGAGAACCCTTTCCTAGAAAAATATGTGTATGTACATACAGAAACAATTCCATACAATTTTGTTGAGTCCCTGGACCTTTTAATTAAACACAAACCAGTGCAGAACAATTATCTGTAATTCAGTCCATTAATAGGCTGCATTTTAATCAGAGGTGAAAATGAATCATTTTGCATAAAACTCTTAATTTATGCCCAGAAAGAAAAAAGTGAATTTTTCTTTTTATAAAAGGGTGTAAAGTAAAACAGATTCCTATTGAGGTATGAGTTCTCGGGGACATAATTGGATATTTAATTTAATTTAAATTGAAAATGCTTTTTTCATTTCTAAGGTATTCCCACCAGAAATCCATAATACCTAATAGAATTTGATTTTGAATAAGAGTCGATGTTAACCTCCTCCTTACAATGCAGTGTGAGCTGTGTACAGAAACCCTGGGTGGGCACCAGGATAATAGGTTCTTCTCTTGCTTCTGCCCTTGGCTGGTTGTATGGACATGGGTCTATCTGTCATCTTCCTGGGTCTTCTTACCTGTAAAATACTGCTTTCAGAATCTGTTTCTTGGCCTCATTTTTCTGTATTTTAGTTTTCCATCTCCCTGGCTGTGCTTTTCCAGAATTCAGTGAGATGTTCCTTGACACATCACTTTTATAGTCAAGTAGGGCGGCTTGGCAAACAAGAGTGAAGGAAAAGGTGTAATGAGATGTTGGCACAAAGGGCTGTGGCCACAGCTGCTCATCAAAGCACGTGTGTCACTCATCCCACCTCGGCCAACTGGGCTCCAAACTTTGTGCAGTAAAATGGAAATGCATATGCTTCTCAATCCCAGCCCAGGAGCATACTTTAAGGACACGGAGTATATGAGAATCCAGATTTCCTAAACGATTTTCTCCATTGCAGTCTCACTAATTAGCAAAATGCCAAAATAAATGACTTGTTTTACAGAGCATTAGTTTACACGTATATTTCCACAATCAATGTTGGCACCCGTAGATTTGAAATCAGAAGACTTCTCTGCTGTCATCTTTCGTATTTTAGAAGCAGGTTTATCTTATCCAAGTAAAACTGTTCAGTCCAGAGAGTTGGATAGTTTAGATAGATTGTTGATTTTTTTTCTCCTTTGAGTGATACTGAAGAATACCCAATTCTACCCCAATTCATGGGGGTTAAAATGAGAAATCAATGAGTCAGTGGGTCTGGGTGGATTCAGACTTCAAACCCCACATGTCGTGCTTCCTAGCCTAATTGCTGTCGAGAGAAAAGACCCGAAGAGTTTGGTAAAACTGAAAATCAAGTAGGTGAATGTGAGTCCCAGGTTAAGGATGCCTTCCAGGTTGGCAGGCTTCCTTTTTGGCTGACATACTACTGGTTATTTTAAGTTCCAAACCAAGCAGACAGTCTTCACATCCCCTTAGTGGTTGAAGCTGTGTATTTCAGGAAGCACATTGTTAATGACCTTGAATTGGAACCTGCTGACAGGACTCCTTCGTGTCACCACAGCATCACGGGGCTGCATCATGGTATACATTTCCCGCACCATCGCTGGCCCTGGTACAGTTTCTTACGTGCGTTGTATCACAGCTTGGAAGGTAATGTGTCCGTAGTCTCCATCGGCACCAAAGGGTGGATGGGGAAAAGGGTTTCAAACAGATGCCCATCATTAGCTTTTCAGCTCTGCAGTGTGACGACCAGTGTCCGCCTTTGCATTATTTTATGCTCAACAAGAGACCCTTCCCTGTTGCGAGGGCAGTGATGACAAATCATTTTCCTTTTTCATTGGTCAGAGACAAAAGGTGGTCAGACCTGGTAGAGGCAGGTTTTAGATAAATGTCCCAGCGCCCTGGCAGTGAAGGCGAGCAGGTTGTCTTTGGATCGGGGCTGCGATTACTCCTGCTTTTAGCCGAGTGCCTTTCATCACTGCAATTAGTTTCTTGTCTGCGAGTGTTTCAGTACAGAATCAGTGGTTGTCATGCAGTCAGTGTCAAAATCTCTCAACACCGTGCTCACTTTTGTGCTTGAGTACACTTATTGACGCGCACACAGGTGTTAAATTAGATTGGTTTCAAGGCATTGTACCAAGTCGCCAGGCACCAACTAATCCTCCTCTTGCTAAGGTTTCTGAAGTCTGGGTTACAGGAAGATGAGGAATCATCAGACAGTGTTAATCAAATAGGAATTTTAAAGATTCACTTAATTTTAAAAATTTCCATCACATTTCACCTAAGAGGGGGAAAAAAAACAACCTTTGGTAGAAAGTAGGCATTTAGATAACACGTATACATTTTACATGACAATGCACTTGACTTTCATTTACCTCTGTCGTATTAACATAATTTGTACATATTCAACATCTAAACTCCCTTAAGCCCCAGCTTAGAAAATCACAGGTGAAATTGTTCTTCAGGAGTTACGTTTAAATGCAAATTAGAAAGACAGCCTCAGAAATTCATGAGCCTTTCTGCTCCTTGGGGCCTCTCGGTGCTCTGGCTCCTGGCTCCTTGTCTTTCTGAAATGGCTCATTAAGGCCTGCATTCCAGAAGAGGAAGCTCCCCTGCCACCGAACCCTCCCCCCCACACAAGCAGGCCACAGCAAAGGGCCAGCTCAAGAGCCAAAGGGCAAGGTAATTAAAACAATAGCTGCAGTGATAGACTGGGAATAGAAGACCTGTACCTGTAGCAGCAGTTTTCCATTAAAGGTCTCATTTTTTAAAAAAAAAATTATTATTTTTTTGGCTGCTTTGGATCTTCATTGCTGCGCACAGGCTTTCTCTAGTTGCAGCGAGCGGGAGCTACTCTTCGTTGCGGTGCGTGGGCTTCTCATTGTGGTGGTTTCTCTTGTTGCAGAGCACGGGCTCTAGGCACGTGGGCTTCAGTAGTTGCAGCACACAGGCTCAGTAGTTGTGGCGCGTGGGCTTAGTTGCTCCACGGCATGTGGGATCTTCCTGGACCAGGGATCAGACCTGTGTCTTCTGCACTGGCAGGTGGATTCTTAACCACGGCACCACCGGGGAAGTCCAAAGGTCTCATTTTTTAAAAAAACTCCACCTAGACAGGGGAAAACATTGAGGATTAGAGTTAGGCAATTAGGGCTGAGACACTGTGGTTTTGTACACCCACTTCCAAACGGTGAGAGTTATTTTGATGGACCCGAATGCGTGATTCTAATTCTGTGCAGCACAGGCTTGGGGTATCAAACTTAGGAGATATGTGGGTCCATTTTAAGTGATCTTTCCCCCTCTGTGCATAAAATTGAATAAGAGAAAACCCCTGTCCTAGGTGTTAGTCTGAATCTATGGGTAAAAATTATTCAGGAACTCTTCTGAATTGATGTAGGTCATGGGAAAGTGAGGCCAGCAGAATGACAAGCTTGTTGGCGCCCATTTTCCACCTTGCTTAAAGCAGTTTCAATAGACACAAGTCTTGAGGGCCTATGTTTCCCCCTCCTCTTATCAAATCTTAACAAACAGGTATTTTTCTAGTGGGCAGGTGGCCTGCTCTTTGGCTGCGTCTGTGCTGTGATCATGCACAGGTCAGCAAGAGCTAAGTGCTAGCAGTGAATGCTAAGAAGAACAACCGTATCTACAATGAACACTCCATGTAGAGCTGCTAAGGGTCATGGGAATGTAAGTGTTTGGAAATTATACAAGGTCTTCAGGAAGAAAATGAAGGGGATCATGTGTTTTTTTAGGGTCCATTTCTGATCGGGTTAAGTGTGTCAAAAAGAGTGCTTTTCCACGAAACGAAATCACCAGAAAAGAGCTCGTGTGTCCGTATGTACTTAACTCTTTCTTTTTTGGGGGGAGGGGCCTCATTGTGTGGCTTGGGGGATCTTAGTTCCCCAACCAGGGATCAAACCCGCGTCCCCTGCAGTGGGAGCATGGCATCTTAACCACTGGACCACCAGGGAAGTCCCTGTACTTAACCCTTAATAGGTGTGGAGACATTGCTTTGTTATGAAGATGCCAGGCTTCACAAAGGAATGAAGAAGCAATGCAGTATTTCTCCTGAGCAGAAGTGAAGACAGAGCGAAGGCTGAAAGGTGGCCTCCACCTCCGGGAGCTGGGGGAGGGTGGTGAGAACGAGTTGGAAACACATCCTTGCCCGCTGGCCTCCACTGACTGCCTCCTTCAGGTCCCCAACCACATGCGCTCACTCTCCATTCTTTCCAGCCTGTTAGGAATTCTTCCTTTCACTTCTCACGGTCTGCAGTTACCTTCGTCACTTTCCAGTTCATTGCCCGCCTCCTCAATCTATTAAGGACTCTGTCTGTCTTGTTTACTGCCATATCGCGGGCTCCTGTAGCGGGGCCTCGCATTCAGAAAGGCCCCCTAACTAGTCATTGAGTTAATGAAAATACCATCCATCATGTAAAGAAAGTTAACCAGAATATTCCACGAAACTTGCCTGGTGTCCTGTTCGTCTTTATCTGAGCCCCCTTTCCCCCACGTGATTTCTATGAAATGATAGGCAAGGACATTGCCTGAGGCTTCCCTGACTGCAGAATTAACCAACTATAGCAGCTCTGGATGTAAACCTTCTCTTGGACCTGCTCCTGCCCAGGTCTTCTTGCTGAACGGATCTTATGGCCTCCCTGAGGCCTCTAGGAACTCAGGATGGACACGTGGGTGACTGGGAAGCCAGCCCGTGTCTCCTGAGCCTGGCACACTACCGTGGCCTCTGCACTAGACCCTCATTGGCCCCTGCTCCAGGGTTGGCGATCTGTGCTGGTTGATATCCAGTATTAGAGCTCCACGCTCTCAGTGCACAGTGGATTTATGAGAACCACTGTCCTCTGGCAGATGGTCAGCTGGCCCTAAACAGGAGGATTTCTGCGCCCTCTGGGAAAGACATTGGCTTGAAGTGGATATGACTTGTTTCACCTGCTAATGGATCTAGGATTCTTCTGTCTTTATAATGCATAGACATGTCAAATTTCTTTGGTTTCCTGCTCATGATTTAGACACTGGAAATCATCCAAATTTTTTTTTTTTTTCCCACCATAAAGTTTTGTTAACTGGGCCTTAAGATATGTTTCCAGATCAATCATACTGAGCTGAAACCTCCAACTAATACGCTGACTTTTGTTGCTCATTTTTTGGTTTGGCCCTGGGCCTGGCTCCCCAGTGTAGGGCTGGATGATGAGTTATTACTGAAACCGAAATGGCCTTCATTTCAATATGATTTTGTGATCATATTACCCTGCTTAGAGTTTTCAGCACAAGATGGATCCAACACCACATGCTCAGTCACCAGTGGACTACACAGTGTGGGTTACACAAAATAAATGTCAGACTTTTATTTTTTAAATGTATGTATATTTTCACGGAGCTTTCAGCCTCGAGGGGAGACATGGCATTTACATTTAGGAGTGGTGGGTTGTGGTTTTGGATTCATTGGAGATAATTGTGATTGGGGAGAAAAGGTTAGATAGTGAAGGGATTGAAAGTCAGCCGGAAGAGTTTGGATATTTTCCTGAGCAGAGTGGGGGCCATTATCAGTATAGGAAATGGGAAGAAATATTGTGGGAGTTAAACCTTAGCGAGGTTATTGTGGGGGCATCAGAATGGAGGGAGGGGGAGAAAGGGGGAGTGTTCATTAGGAAACTGTTGCAGGAAGCAAGTGCTAGAGGATGCAGGTCTGGGCTGAGAGGGTGAGAAGGATGGACAAGGATGGGAAGAATGAAGCTGCGAGATGCCTCGAATGGGGAGCTGCAGGACCTCCAGCTGCACCTGGAGATGTGGTGAAGGGAGAACCCAGGAGAGAAGGTGTTGATCCTGTGACTTAACAACAGAAAGGGCTGCTTAGAGCAATGGGGGAGGTAGGAGAATTGATAGGATACTACTTTAGGGATTTATAGCATCCTGTCGGTGTAAAAACCATTGGACCATTGCAACAACCCTCTGGACCAGGCAGGAAGGATATTTTGTCTCTCCTATTGTAGATGTTCAGAAAGCTTAGACCCTGCAAGGCACATGGGTAATAAAAGTGGAGATGCTGGCATGGAGCCTCAGTTCTCTGGGACCTGGTCCAGAATGTGATAAATTCTCATGTGAAGATGTTGAATTTGAGTTCATGGCAGAAAATCCAAGTAGAATTCTGAGAAAGCATTTGGAGATGTCAGGTTGGTGCTTGAGACAGAAGTCTGAGAAATGATAATTCAGTCGATGCAACAGTCATTGAGTCTCTTTGGGAAGGACATTGAGAGACAGAAGAGTTGAAGGCTCAGAAGTCAGCCTTGGGAACCCTGCATCATGTGGGCGCAGCCGACGACCCTGAAGGGAATAGCTGGAGGAGCCCAAGAAGAAGGATGTGGAGTGTCTTGGAGGTGTAGGAAGGGCATTGGGTCAGGAGGGTGAGGGGAGGGACAGGGGTCACCAGTGTAGATGCCTTGAGAGGTTAGGAAGAGGGCTCATTTCTGTGGCAGAAGAAGGTCCTTGTTGACTTCTGTGAGAGTAGTAAACATAGGAAGATAGTTTGGTAAGAAGCTAAGCCAGGTGGTAAAAGGTTTCAAAGTGAGTGGATGGGCGATGATGAAATAGAGATTTTGATTCCAAGCCAGGTTTAGTTATGAAGAATGGCGGGCGGGGGTGCAGTTTTTAGAAAAGCAACAGGATCAGTCAGTGGGTTTTCAGGCTCTAGAAGACTGCTGTTGGAAGGGGAGAGGAGGAGGTGTTGGCAGAGGAGAGAGTCAAGGTGACGGACAGGAGACAGGAGGGATGCTCTCTGGGTCACAGGTGGAGGGTTACTTGAGAGAAGGCGGAAACCCTTCCTCCTTTAGGACTGCAAGAAGGTGACTGCAGAGGATTGTCAGTTAAGAGTAAATGCCCAAAAGAAAAACTATGGGCACATCTTTTCATGTCTGTGCCTTTGCCACTTTTTTCCTTTTCAGCCCTTATTGAAAATGTCTTTACCTCTCATAGAGAAGAGGCACCATTTGTAGGCTATTTGGTAATAATGTGTTTCTTCTCGGTCCAAAGGGCAGTACAAAAACTGAGAGCCAGGTAGACAGTACCTGTGAATGTTCTGTTTTTCTTGGGAGGAAAATGTTATATAAATGTATAGAGCTAGTGTGATAATTCTGTATAAAATGTCAAAGGTCCCAATTATAAAAGATGACAGCAAATAGATATTCAGGCTTAAAAATACTAACATTATTTTATTTGGTAGGGATTTATTAATCTTTAAAAATGGATCTAGGTGACCCAGTAGAAATGGTATGGATTTTTCAGGTTTAGAGTTTAAGCTGGACCCTCCCGCATAAAAGGTAGAGTTGTCCAAACGTGGACCTTTCCATCAAGTAGTATATTTCGTTCAAGGTAGACTGAGGTAACTAGTCACCAAAAGAGAAAATGAATGTCAGTATCACGTGTGAACGTGTTAAAGGGAGTGGAGTGACCCCGAGGCCTGGCCTCCCTGGGGAGTCTGCAGGGGAGATGCCCCCCTGCACGCCTGAGGAGAGCATCTTCTCACCTCCGGACCCCAGCAAAGGGGAGAGCAGAAATCAGAAAACTGCCACCACACTTCCTTCCTTCTGTGGGCCTCAGGAAGACAGCAAGTTTACTCCATCCGACTCCAGACCCTGTTTCACCTCCCTTTTGCTTCATTTTTACCTCATCTCGCGTATGACCCTACGTCTATGCATCTCTTCTTTTGCAATAGCGCAGTGCTAAATTCTGGTACATAATTAAGAGGATATTGCGTCAGCTGCCTTAGGAGTGGGCAACAAAGAGGTAAAGGGAAGTAAAGTTGAAAAAGGAAAGGTAATGGGAAATGGTACAAACTCTCCAGCCCGCCAGAAGCTCGCGGGGCTCCCCATGGGTATTTACGACAAACCAAACCTCCTCTAGGCCTCTTGTCTCTCACTGCTCACTCCACATTTTACCCATCACTCAGATACTCTGAGGGCATTCCCACTCCTTGTTTCTCGATGTCACTGCATGCTAAATCCTGCCAGGCCCGTGGAAGCCATCGCATCTCCAAGTTGTTCCAAAGCAGAAATGTCAACTAAATTATCTTTAATGAAATCATTTGCTTTTTTAAATCATAGAGTCAACCGAAGAGGGGGGGGGAAGGATTCACTTTAATTGCAGGCACTTGGAACACCCAGCCTGGGGTTAAATATCCTTTCATCTGGCATGATTGTGAGAGACAGAGCAGGCGTTCTTAATTCCGGAAATGCTTATGGTTTGGGGCTAATTAAATTGGGTTAGAAAAGCAAAATGAAGGAAATCCGTGGTTGAAAGGAAAATGGAATCCCCATCAGTTAAGGGAAAAAGGAGGTTTTAAAAACGGATGGAAATGAAGTTGATTGCTTGCCAAGTTTCACACGCAAGACACTGAAACTTAGGAGGGAAGAAGAAATCGTGATCAAACGAAGGTTATGTAGGCACAAAGGAAGGAAGACTTAGCTCTTATTGGGGGGCTTCTCAGCTGAGTGGGCCTTGAGAAGCTGGTGAGGGCAAGGACATGTGAAGTTAAGGGAATACGAGGGAAATTCACAGATGCAAATGTGCAGGCACGTAGTGTTGTGTTCAGGGAACACGGAATGATCTGCTGTGTTTTGGACTTCATTCCTTAGAAAATGGTGAGATACTGAAGCAGCACTGAATGTATCCAGCTCTGTTATAAGGGATAGAGTCCTGCGTCTGTGTGAGGGTCAGATTGTCTAATCAAATGCAGACGTCAACGGGACCAGTTAGGAAAGGATTGCAGTAGTCCAGGCACATACCGGTGATGGCAGTGTCATCGAATGGAATGTGGAGGAATAATCCAGAGAGATCCAGTTTGCCAGTTTCTGCCTTGTAGACACTCCCACCAAAGCTGATTTGGGCCTACCAGGATGGTATCTCTCACTATGTAGAGTTGAGAAGAGGGGTACCAGTCAGAGCACGAGCCGGTTGGAGCCGGCTTCAGCACACCACTGTGTCCAGTAGGTTGTGGAGAAGGATACTAGGCCCGGTTTGGAATGGTTCAAATGCCATGCATCAGTGGGCCATCCATGTGGAAAGAGT
The DNA here is from genome assembly GCF_025265405.1 of Mesoplodon densirostris. Lineage (NCBI taxonomy): Eukaryota > Metazoa > Chordata > Mammalia > Artiodactyla > Ziphiidae > Mesoplodon > Mesoplodon densirostris. The sequence continues at coordinate 71,466,047 of NC_082674.1, forward strand.
CTCGCAGGCATCGGAAACTTATAGCTGGCCCTCAGGAGAAAGGGCAGGGGAGGGCTGGAGATTGAAGTCAACGGCATCACAGGGCGAGGAAGGGAGGTGACTGGGAGGAGGGGGGAGGGAGGGGGGATTTATGGAAGCGGACTTAGAACTGAACCCAGGGGACACCTGTGTATAAGGGGTGAGATGTGGAAAAACATAAACAGAAGTGAAGGACTGGGAAAGAGAAAGTAGGGGTGGGGGCAGAGGGGGGGAGAATCAGGAGACGGCAGCATAGCAGCATCCAAGACAGCAAAGGGTCCAAGCAGCAGAATGATGTCATTAGGAGGATAGGATGTTTTGACTCCAATTTATGAACATAACATTTTAATCAGAATCAGCCCAGCATGAATTAATTTTCATGAAGTTCCTGAGGGAACATCATTAAGCCAATTTAATTCCTTCCCATAATCAATTTTCCATAGAGCGCTGTTAATCTGTTTCCAATTTTTCTCATTTTCATATTTATCTTAATGAAATTATTTAAATCAGGATCGATGATATTCCTCATAAATAACATGATAAAGATTTATCAATAACTTTTAAAAATCTCGATTGAATTTTACTGATGATATCCTTTGTCATTTATTTTCTTCTGAGGCCATGATTTCTGAGTCCAGTTTCCCTGAATCTTTTTTTTTTTTTTTAACCATTAATAACAGATGATCTGTTAAGCAGTATTTCATCAGTATAAATTTTAGTCTTTCACCATTATAGCCGTGTATGTTTTACTTTGTCTTTAAATACAAACCCAGTAAGCCCATCTAAAAAAGCTGCTTTCTCTTACCAGTTCACCTGGGCCCAGGGCAATAGGAGACCAGGTGGAAGCCTAATGGAGAAAGATGAAGTAGTTTGGAAAGGTCTTTGTCTAGTCTTCCACATCATAAACGCAATAGAGGTAATTAATAAAAGTCTTAAAGTCTGAATTGGCAGATAGTAATTTCATTGCCTCTAGTATTGTAACAGTTGTAAAATCTTAAATCATAGTGCTTTAGAATAATCAGAAACACCAAATTATTTCACTTGCTAGTCAAAACAATGATAAAAATCTCACGTATATTTCTGTTTGCCATGTGACAAGTGTGTTAATATAGTCAAAGATCAAAGCACCATATTGAATTTGGTTTTGTTGGCAGAAGAATGCTAGTAGGTTCAAAAAGATCAGACTAGACCCCAAGACAAACAGAGGGAATGACCATGGCTGTGAAAGTCAGCCCAGCTTCTAAGTGGCTGTTCGTGGTTGGTGCCATTTCAGTGGTGAAGTTGCCACAGCCCACGGGCTGCGTCTTGCGCGCAGAAAGCTGATTGTGCCACCAGACTCTTAAGCCTGCACTCACATAAAGTAAATGAACAAGGCATGTGAAACTAGAATGTCAGTTTAGTCACTGAAGTGGGACAAGGACTACAGATTTGGGAAGGAATATAGGATTGAGATCTGGCTGGCTTAGAAGAAAAAAAGCAAAAGGTAGACATGTGTGTGCAACAATAACTTCCAGCTAGTTGTCATCAAATACAGGTTTACTATGGATCTCTAAATATTTTGATTTATCTGCCATGCACCCTAGGAAGGAGAATAGGACTGGAATATTTGAAGTCCAATAAGTACAATTCTGGGCTTCCATTCCAATGATGTGAATGCCTTACTGACAGGATATTAGTGATAGATTTGACCAGGGCTGCTTCTTCCCTGGAAAGGGCTGGGATGGTCGCTTCAACCACCCTCCTGAGCCATATGGCATTTCTTTAGGTAGATAGCTTCAGTCAGATTCTAGTCTAGTCTTGTAGGTCTAGCATTCATAGTAATTTTTGGAAAATGTATTTTTCTGTTTCATCTTGCATTCACTTTGTGTCATTAATAGAAGTTGAAGTCTCAAAGAACAATCTCCAACCCTAGTTTTGGAGGAATCTAACCCCTAAGAACCAACAACCATGGCACTCAGTCTTCCATAATATGGGATCACTTAGAGATGAATGATTGAGTTGAATTACATTCAGCACCCACAGATGTTTTAATTACACATTTTATTTTGAGATCATTGTAGATTCACATGCAGTTTTAAGAAATAATACAGAAAGACCCCATGTACCCTTTACCTATTGCCTCCAGGTGGTAACATCTTGCAACACTGGTAAAATATCACAGACAGGATATTGACATTGGCACAGTCAAGATCAGAGGAATTCCATCCACCACAAAGATCCTTCATGTTGGTCTTGCATCCCAGAAATAAAGCCCACTTGGTCATGGTTCTTAATGCTTATTATATACTGCTAGATTTGATTTGCTGAAATTTTATTGAGGTTTTTTGTATCTAATACTTGAGATCTTTCCTCTTTTCTAATGTAGGCATTTTAGTACTATAAATTTCCCTCTCAGCACTGCCTTAGCTGCATGCTCTGTCTTTTGATATGTTATATTTTCATATACATTCAGTTCTGTGGATTTGTTATTTCCTTTAAGATTTCTTCTTTGACCCATGAATTGTTGAGAACTATGTTGTGTAATTTCCAAGGGTTTGGAGATTATCCTCTTGTCTTTTTGTTACTGATTTGTAGTATGATTTCATTATGGTCTGTGTATGATTTCAATTCTCTTAAATTGGTTGAGGTTTGTTTTATGGCACAGGAAATGCTCTACCTTGATGAATATTCCATGGGCATGAAAAAAAGTGAGTTCTGCTGTCACTGAGTGGAGTTTTCTATATATGTCAATGAGATCTGTGTTGTTCATTTCTTCCAAATTCTTCTTCATGTTCTGTTTAGTAGTTCTAACTGTTGCTGGAAGTGGGGTGTTTCAATTCTCAGCTGCAGTTGTGTTTTCATCTGTTTCTTGTTTTAGCTCGATCAGTTTTTGTTTCATGCATTTTGAGGTTGTTTGTTGCATATACTTTCTGGATTGTTATGCCTTCCCAGTGGAGTGTTTGTTTTATAGTTATATAACATTTCTCTTTGTCTCTGGTTTTTTATCCTTTGTCTTATGTCTGCCTTATCTGATGTTTAATATAGCCACTTCTGCCCTTTTTTTTAAATTGATGTTTGTATGGTATATCTTTTTCCATCCTCTTATTTCAGTTTACCTATGGTGTTGTATATGAAGTTTTTTGTAGAGAGCATACTGTTAGCTCATGTTATTTTATCCACTCTTGACAATCTCTTTTAATTGGTTTATTTAGACCATTTACGTTTAAGTAATTATTGACACGTTTGGGCTTAAGTCTTCCATTTTATTATTTGCTTTCTGATTTGTTTTCGCTGACTTTCTCTATTTCTCTTATCTTTTCTGTGGGTTATGTGAAGAATTTTTAAAGTATTCTCTGTTGATTTATTTATAATTTTTTTGGAGTATACCTCTTTGTATAGTTTTCTTTGTGATAGCTCTAGGTATTACAATACACATACAAAACTTATAGTCTACCAGTGTCAATAAACTACCAGTATCAGTGTTATACCATTTTGATGGAAATGTAGAAACCATGCTACATTTGGGTATCTTTGGCCTTCCTGCTCTTTAAATATTGGGTTGGCTAAAAAGATCTTTTGGGTTTTTCTGTAATGTCTTATGGAAAAACCTGAACGAACTTTTTGGCCAACCCTAAATATAGTTTTAGGTATTTCCTCTATATGTGTCACACACCATTACAGATGGTGTAATAATTTTTGCTTCAACCATTAATTTTGCCCATTCTGATGTTCTTTTTTTTCTGAAGTTCCAAACTTTCTTCTTTTGTTTCCTTCTCTGTTTAGAGAACTTCCTTAAGCCATTTTTTAAATACTAATTTTTATTGGAGTATAGTTACTTTACAATGTTGTGTTAGTTTCTGCTGTACAACAAAGTGAATCAGCTATATGTATAGATATACCTTAAGCCATTTTTAAGGGTAGATTTACTGGCACAGGTTTCTTAGTTTTCCTTCATTTGAGAATGTTTTTATTTCCCCTTTCATTTCTGAAGGATATTGTCACCAGATATGGAATTCACAGTTGACAGTTTTTTCTTCCAATGTTTGAAAAATGTGCTTTTTCCTCCTGGTCACCAAGGTTTCAGATGAGAAATCTATTTTCATATGAATTATTATTCCCTTATAAATAGGGTACCCTTTTCCTCTGTGCACTTTCAAGAGTCTTTCTTTGTCTTTAGTTTTCAGAAATTTAATTATGATGTGTCTTGTGGATTTCTGTGACTTCATCTTATTTAGAATTCTCTCAGTTTCTTGAATCTGCAAGCTATATCTTTCACCAAATTCAAAAAGTTTTCAGCCATTATTTTTTAATACTTTTAAAAATCCATATTCTTCCCTCACCTTCTGGCATTCTGATGTTAAAGAATATGAGGTCTTTTGTTATGGCTCTCAGGTCTCTGAGGCTCTGTTCATTTTTTTTTTCAGCCTATTTTCTCTCTATTGTTCATATTGAGTAAATTCTATTCCTATGTCTTCAAGTTCCTTGATTTATCCTCTGTCAACCCCACTTGACTATTGAGCTTATTCAGTGAGTTTATATCCAAAAAAGTATTTTATTATACAATTTCATTTTTATAACTTTTTTATAACTTAAGTTCTTGTTGAGATTTTGTTTTTCATTTATCTCAAGAGATTTTATTGCATGTTTATAAGATTGTTGAAGCAGTTTCATGATAACTGCTCTAAAGTCCTTGTCAGATAATTCTAGCATCTGATCATCTCAGTGTTGGCATCAGTTGATTGTTTTTTCTCATTCAACTTGGGCTTTTCCTGGTTCTTGGTATGATGGGTAATTTAAAAATTTTATCCTGGACATTCTGATTATTGTATTAAGAGTCTCTTTTTTGAGGTTTAACACCCAGGCTACTTTTGTGGACTGTGTTACAAAGACATTTGATGTTCCTGAGCCTTTGCAGTGCTATTTTGGTCAGCTTGGTTTATCTTGCTCCCTGGTACTCCTTGAGGAGAAGGAAGGAGTTTCTCCAGGCTGGGTCCCCTGATGCCTTTAGGTTGGGGAAGGGAGTATCTGGCCCGTGGGGAGGACAGGGATGGAGAATGTTTCCCTGGTCAGGTGCTAATTGTGGTGGATCCCCCTTTCATGGTGTGTCTGGGTAAGGAGGGCAGTCTCAGGCCTGGCAGGTAGAACACTTCTCCTGGCCAGTTTTTGTGGGTGGGGCATGTGATCCATTTCCCCTTACCAGTTCTGCCTTATCTGGTGGTGTAGGTTAAGACTCTTATTCAATTTGCAAAAGGAATGAGTCTCCCTGGGCTGCCTTCTGTTCGTACAGGTTGTGAGTTAGGAAACACCAGGTCTGGGACACCTTCTTCTGTTCAGTCCTAAGATACTGTCACTCTGTGGACTGCGGGACCTAGGATCCCAGCCAATTCACCTTACCCTGGACACCATTTAGACTTTTCCTTTGGCTACCCTTTGTGTTACTTCCAGGGTTCATTGCTGTGCTTAGCAGGAACAGGGAGAAATGAGTTGACACCATCCCTGTTCAGAACTGAGGTCCACAGGTTAGTCCACACAAATGTTTGAGACCCAGTTTGAATAGTCTGTGAAAAACCCAGAGACATATAATCCACATAAGCTCTGTGCATCAGCTGGACTGGCCAGTTGGGAAGAAAGAACTAAAGAAAATGGCAAAAGTGAAACCACAGATGTCTCAAAGCAAGACATGATTAATTGCCAGGTGAGTGATATGGACAAGAAACACTGGGGGCTCTGAGGGGGGGAAGATAAATATATCTCTTAATCGGATCTGAACAATTAATAACCATGGTTGTTCAGCGGTCACGATGCCCATAGGATATGATCTTCCGATGAAAGAGGTTTCTAGCTGGTAATGTGAAAACAGCAGCTAGAAAGGAACATCTTAATACAAGACACCTCCCCCCAGAATCATCCAGTCCCTGCTTTACCATATACTGAGGGAATGGGTAAACAGGGCAGGGAGAGGTCAGTAGGAGATGGGCCATGGGGAAAACTTCGGGAGAACGGCTTTTATAATGCCTGCACGTGGTGACCAGAACCCTGAAGGCAGTGATTCAAAGGCTAAAAAGGTGTCTGGCTGACTCAGTGGGATCTGCAGTTTTGAGTAAACAGGTAACAAGCCCACCATGTGCACAGGCATGTGACTGTGGGGAAAGCCAGAAGCACAGGGCTGTGTGAAAGTAGGTCATGGCCTTGGCAGCTGTATCAGTGCAGCTCAGAGCACACAGCATGGCGTGATGGTGACTGGCAGAAGGTGGAGGCCAGATCCTGAATTAGCCTCTCCGAGTGCTCAGGGGGGCACCTGGAAGGCCCACCGCTTTGATGTGTGCTGCTGCTGGTACGCGCTCCACTTTGGAACCTGCAGGTGTCCCTTCCCCAGGTGCTCCAAGCACCTGGTCCTGTTTGCGGGGTCCTCAGACTAGGTAGGGTGTAGGCACAGAGGAGAGAGATAAGGAAGAGATTAAAAAAAATAATTCGACGTAGATGGCAAGCCTGATTTTTTTTTTTTTTTTTTGCGGTACGCGGGCCTCTCACTGTTGTGGCCTCTCCCATTGCGGAACACAGGCTCCGGACGCGCAAGCTCAGCGGCCATGGTTCATGGGCCCAGCTGCTCCACAGCATGTGGGATCCTCCCAGACCGGGGCACGAACCCACGTCCCCTGCATCAGCAGGTGGACTCTCAACCACTGCGCCAGTAGGGGAGCCCCTGATTTTTTCTTTTAATAAAAGATTTACAATATGAAGCTCAGCGCTTATAGAAGGAAAAATATTGGGGGGGGTTATTATAAGGATGATAACATTTAGCATATTGTTAATAAAGTGCCACATTCCAGTAGGATATCTCTGAGTTAGTCCATATGGTGCTAACGTTTTTTTTCAGTAAACATAAAAAATGATTGTAAATAGTGATATTAGATGCCACATTAGAATGACTGGTTACCTTGTAATAGTTAAGAACGTGTGAAAATATGCATGGTCAGCAATTTCTAGTTGAGTCTGAAAATCACAGCCGAGAAATCTGCACTATTATTATTGTTGTTGTTTATATGCAGTTAAACATTTAAACGTGGGTCCTGGGGGGAATGATCTCTCTGGTGTCCATCAAGGAAAGAAAAGTGTTTGCCCTTTAAAAGGCTGCGTGTTCACATTTCATTTAGTGCAAAATCTGGATTGTGCCACTCCACCGGTATCATGGATAATTTCAAGAAGCAAATAAACAACTAAACGCATAATTTTATTTTGGCTTACTCTGCATAAGTTTAAGATCTGTTTACTTTATTCAACAATAAACTGTTGATCACAAACCATGTGCCAGGGACTGTTCTAGTGAACAAAGCACACAAGAACCCCTGGCCGTGTTTGTTCCATCTATGTCCTTGGAAAAAATCTGTGGTCTTGTGATGGGGTGTGGACGCAATGAGGTGTGGGAGGGAGAGTCCATGAGCTCTTGTGTGTCGACAGGAGGCTAATAAGGAATTTAGGAATTTAAAACGGGGCACATAGTATAAGCATGTGTTCAACTAGAGTGGGCTGTGTTGGCAAACAGAAAGGGGAAAAAAATCTAGGACTGATTTTAGGAGGAAAAATGCCAATGAGCTCATTTGTCTTTATCCTGGACACTATTTTTAAAAAACATAATTTCATTGTTCTGTTCAATTCAGCAGTCCACTATTGAGTATTTACAAAGCGCTGGGCTAAAAAGTATTACCTAGAACCGAGGGGTTGTGAGGAAGAATGTTTGTTCTCCATTTTCCTAACTCTCAAATAAGAATATTTTTGCAGTGTGATAAAAATTCTCTTTAAATACAAAGATGCCTGGGAAATATGTATTTACACATCAATCTTCCATTACTTTCCTCATTGTACTATATTTTCCAGGCAAAGATGGGCTCTTCCCTCCACCCTCATACATTTTATTCTCCACGTCCAACCTTTGTTCGTCCTATTCCTGATAATGTCCTTATTTCTTTCCCTCTTCTCAGAAAAATTGGGCTGTCAGCTTCATCCATCCTTCCAAAGCATCCTCTAGTGAAACATCATCTTTCCCCCCTCCAGGGGCACTTGGTGCTGCCCCACACCTGCCTTGTGTTGTTACTAGTTATTTCTAACCTCCCCGACCTGCATTGGATTGCAAGTCCCTGTCCCAGAGGACAGGGACTGTTTCTGACCAGTATTCATGCATGCCTCCTGGGATCATCCACATGGAAGTTCCTCAGTAAATATTTATTGAATTGTATTGTAGAGCAACCCTTCAAATATTTTGAAGATAATTATTCTGTTCCACCAATTTTCCAGGCTTTCCATCTGCAGTTGTTCTTAAGACTTGTTTCCAAAGCCTTTGTCTTTCTGTTTGCTCTCGTTTGGATATTGTCCTTATAGCGTGTCTAGAACTGAAAACTGTTCTTCCTGGGGCCAAGTACAGCATGACAACCAATTTCCTCTTTCTGGGGGAAGAAACCACCCACCAGTCTGAGAGACATCTTGCTTTAATTATCGTGGGCAAATCAAGTCAACCAGGAATTCTTTGAGCGCCTAATGGCCGTGAACCACGCTTCTGGGCCTGTGGCCAGGCCAGCCCAGGTCTGCGTCTAACGTGCTGCCATTCACCTTTGGAAGGGCTCACCCGCCTCCCTTGCTTTAGACGTTGAGAATACAGCAAACAGAGCATCACAGCCCGTTTTTTCCATACACTGAGCGGACTTTCCTCTGAAACAGATTGCATGTGCACTTTATCTTCCAGGAATCTTAAGAGTTTGCTTCTTCTTTGCTCCTTACGTATGCTTCATCTGAAAGACCTCTCGGACCTGGAGGATCCAGCCCATCCTGTTAACACTCCATCCTTGGAGACAGTGTTGCCTTGTGAACACATGGTTGGAGCCGACAACCAGGAAGCTGGTGTTTCTGCGACCCTGAGCTGTTGTATCTTTTGCACTCTGCAAAGAAACACTGGCTCACTTCTGTTTTCTCCTCTCTCCCTCCTTCCACATCCCACACACATACATAAATGAATTTTCTGACGTGACAGGCTGCGGAGATAAATTTAAGGGAACTATCACGCTGGATTGTTGTCCTTTGATTTTCATCTCTTTCTGCCGGCCACTCGGAGGCGCTTAGCACGACTCCCTTCCTGTAAAGGAGTGATGCATTTAAAAAATAACTCTGGAATGCCCTCCCAAATTCTTAGAGTCAACCTTTAATTAAGTAAGGTATCAAGCAGGTCTGTACCCAGTGATGCAGGGACGAATACCAACACACGCACACACACACGGACTGTGAACCTGAGGGGCCTGTGCAGTTTGTGCATTGGAGACCCCTGTTCAGATCTCACGGGCAAGGGAAGACGTGTTGTCTTTTGGTCCCAGGGCTCGAACATGGGGCCTGGTTTTAACAAGCACCATGCTCAGCCCTTTCTGCTGAACTTTCCATAAGTTGTAACTTTGGTGGGTAGGTGTTTATAATATTTTGCTTTATACTTAAGCTACTTATACATTGTGATTCTTAGGGCACGGAGCTCCTCTCTCCTCTTCATTCAAAGGCAACAGGCGGTGAATTATCATATAATATCAGTGAGTTCCTTATTTCCTCTTCTACTTTCTGTTCCTCTCTCAGAAACTCCTTGCTGAGATTGCCTATCACCACACTCCGGGTATAATCTATCACCTATTGTTCGGTGATGCTGAAATGTTCTGTCATGAATAGGGATGGATAATGGGCGCAGGTGCTCCTGAAATTTCTTTAGTGGCATAATAATGAGTGGCCAAAATTAGGCATCTTTAAGGACTGTTGCCAAATCATTTCAGTTTATTTTCATGTAAAAACAAGTCATTGCAGGAGAGGGATAACTTTTTGTGTTCCTGTAAAAACAGGTCCTCAAACCATAACTTGCTTCTGAAAACTAGATGCAGGCTCCATGTCAGTCAGCTTAAGCTAAACTCTGCAGCAGTAACAAACAACCCCCGATTGAGTGTGGCTTCCGATACAGTGGTTTACATTCCATGTCTGTCATGGTTCCATTTCAGTTTTGCTTCAGGAAACATTCATTCCCAGGCTCCAGCTTCTTCTTACATTAGTGCAGGAGGGCCCTGGCGCTTGCTAACGCCATCTTCCTGGTCTTCCTGCTCTGGCCCTGGCCTCACACTCAGCTCTTCTCTCAATAGACACACATCAGTCAATTCTTCCTTTAATGAAGGGGTCCCGAAGGGGTCCCCAACCCCCCGGCCGCACAGCAGGAGGTGAGTGGGGGGCGAGTGAGCGAAACTTCATCTACCGCTCCCCCTCCTTCCCTCGCACCCTGGCCCCCCGTCCGTGGAAAAATTGTCTTCCACGAAACCAATCCCTGGTCCCAAAAAGGTTGGGGACCGCTGCTTTAGTGGCCCTGTACTATTATCTTCACTGGTGCCAAGGGTATCTTGGGACTAAAACAGTATATATTTTAAAAGCATCTTTTGTGCTCCCCCCAAAAAAACCCCAAAATATATGAAGAGGAAAAATTAAATACAATTAGACTCTTAAAGGCTGTTTTATGTACACATACGTACGCATATAGAATTCTCAAATTTGCTGTGTCTATTTTTACTAAAACCATCTTCATTTTTGAGTGGTTACAAAATCTGTCAGTATGAAAACATTTGAAATCCTAGCCTCCCCCCACCATCCCCTGCAATAGTGTAGAGAAGTTTATGTTTACAGCTGCCTATATATAGGGAGAATTCTCTGGACTCTCTGAATATACTGTAAAAAAAACCAAAAAGGGGAATCTCTATACCCTTTTAAAAACTGAATGCTTCCCACAAGGACACTGGAATGGTTTTATGAAATTCTGTCCTACTTCCTTAAATAATAAAGAAACAAACGTGTAAAAAAGTTGGCATGATAATCGTTAGTGAAAATATATTCTTCTGCCAGTCTTCCTTCAGAATATTGTTTTTGCATTAAAATTTAATTTTTTCTTAATATTAAACTAGGCTCAGCCTTGGCTCTCAGAGCATTAGACATTTCTAATGAGAGCAGAAGTCTGTCTCGTGGGCACCAGAAATATGACAAGCGCAGCAGTCCTAACTGTGTCAAAATTCGTGTCTACTTGTTTATAACACATATATTTGCATTTATGGCAGTGTTTCCTATTAACATGGTCCACCATCGTAAGTAATTTTTGGAGGCGATTCTCAATGAAAATGTCTTGAATTCACAGTAGTAAAGTGTCACAGAAGAAACTTAACAGCTTTCTATAACTTTAATAGCTTTCTAATTGCTGCCTTGAAGTAATTGTGTCTAGAGGACAGGATACTGTATATATTTTATTATCCATCAGTTTCTTTTTTAATGGGAGTTCTGTGCTTTGTACAAGTCATTTATTTTTTGATAGTTTCTGTAATTAATGTTTAATTATATTTTATCATCCTCACTTTACTATATCACCTTGGTGATAATCAAAGCATTTCTAAACACTGTAGTTCCTTAGAGTGTTTTGCGTGTGTATACTATTACCTTGTTAACATGTCCAAAAGTTTTAGGAGGTATTTATCTAGATAGAGATAGATAGATAGATAGATAGATATCTCACCATTTACTAGAAAATACTTGAAATCCATCTTCTCTATACTTACAAATTGGAAAAGCCCTAAAATGTGAATAAAGATAGGAAAAAATCCTTAAGCAATACCTTCTGTGTGTAATTGTCAGAATGGCAAATTGTTAATTAAGTAGGGTTTTTTTTGTACCACGGGATTTTAATTTCCCTGCATTTATATAATGCTAAATGTATATGAGAAGATGTCACTGATCCTCTGTCAGAAGGACTTTTTCTTTGAGGGTTTTGGTTTGTGTGCAGTAGAGGTAAAGAATCTGTATCACTTCATCACCTTCACAAAAAGTCCCTGGAATTAATATACAAGGCACGTTAAGCCATGACCTTGGGCGTGCAGTCAAACCCACAAGACACAGTCTGGGTTCTTACAAATTGTTTGTTACATCTCTCTGATGACCCCATCGGTCATGTGGGTGAGAGCTGCATCCCTCCCGCTGTGGACCATTTTCAGAGGCAGCGAGGAACGTGGAAGCAGGCGCTGCGGGAGAGAAGCCGACTCCTTACTTGGGTCCTTCCCACTCTGTCTGTCCCCTTCTCTCGCGTGCATTCATCTCACTGTGTTGGTTCTGCAGTTGTTGCCATCCCTCACTTTGTCTCTCATTTTCACAATTTCCTGCCTATTTGCAACAACTGGCATTCCCTCTCCCTTCCATATGAAACGTAGCCCCAGAAAGGATATTATAAAATAACTTTCTCAGTTCACTGGTTAGCCACTTCTGTACAGGATGGGGTAGTACATTTTGGTGAAGTTGAGAAGTTACAGCTATTCCTGATCCTCAGTCTTCGAAGGTTTGTAGTTTGGACATGGAAGGATTTTAAATGAACCACAGTGTGTTTTTATTTAAATGGCACGTCCTCTTCTAGGTATTTGCAAATTGAATAGATGGTCATTTTTCTAAAGAAGGAAAGAGAAGTAGCTGTATGAATCTGTTTTAGATGCTTTCTCGAAGGTATCTTGCATATAATTATTCCAAAAATGTTGTGAGTTGGGGAGTATTGTGTCCATTTTTTACAGTGGAGGAAAGTCTAAAGATATTAGATAGTCAATCCAGAGTCATAGAGCCGCGAGAAGGCACAGGTGGCATTGAATGTGTGTCCCTCCTACTCTGTCACCAAATCATACAGCCTGTCAATGTGAGGGCACCTTTGTAGTTCCCACAATACAGACCCCTTTTCAGATTTCAGGGCCCAGGCAATGCCGATGATCTCTGTATCCTAAGGCCTGCTGTTAATTTAGCCCTAGGGGGTGCTTGAAGTTCCCAGTAATGACTAACACTAGTGCTTCCTGGGTACCAGGCACTGTCTTCAGCACGTTTCCTTACTTAGTCCTCTCACTGACTCTAGCACCGTTATTACCCCCATTTTACAGGTAAGGAAACTGAAGCCCAAAGAGGTTAAACAACTCACCCGTGGTCACATAGTAAGTTAGAGAACCAGGATTTGCACCGAGCTGGCTGTTCTCAACACCCACATTCCCAGCCACTAGGTCCATGGGCCTTGGATTAGCCAGTCCTTTGAGTGAGAAACAGAAGGGCCCTGGCAAAGGGAAGTGTGTTGAAGGAGAGGGCTTCTGTCTCTGCACCCTTTCCAGTCATAAATAATATAGTTCAGATAAGGTTTTTACGTTAGGTAGCTATTTTCCTAATAAAGCTTAGAAATAATAACATACAGGATTGGAAAATCAGAGAAGGAGGAAAAGCAAGACATTGGAGGACAGGTCAAGATGAGCATCTTCAGGATGGGGGCCATGGGACAGAGGGAACCAGGTGAGGGTTTGGGTGCTTAGAAAGCCCAGGACGTTTCCGAAGTGGAAGAGGAGAAACTGAACTCTACTGGTACCTCTTGTCTCTAAACAGGGCAAGTTAGCATCTCACTTTAATTCCTCCAGACAGTCATTCTCAGAGAATTCAGTCATTCCAGGTGTGCAGAGAAAATCAAGTCATTGTAATATGATAATATTTACAGAGGAACTGACCATTTATAACCTTAATTCCTCCTCAAATATCTCTTTATGACCTTGTGTCTGTCCGTCCTATCTGTCTGTCACTAAGAGGTTGTAAACACCTGACAGTAAATTGCAAATACAGTGCAGTTTGGAAATGGGACATGCACATCTTACCAAAATATGGGATTTCATCATGTCAATGAAAGTGTTGGAGAACTACTCAAATCATAGGCAGAGCCATGGCCGAATGAGCATTTGGCAGAGTTAGAGAAGTTTAGTAATGAGAGAAAAAAATCAACCAAGAGGATGGCCTGGTAGGTATTTTGAAAAGGAGAGAAATCCTTGGAAGAACCACAGACACTCTCAATTAGTTTTGCAAAAGAATCCTCTTTATTGATCAAAACTCAGAAGGATGTTCTCAAGGACAGGCATTCCATTTTTGTCAGAAAAATTATTTTGAAGAATAACTATGCCTTGTTTCATTCTTTGCTCAAGACAGAGTGGGTATTACAATTAGAATATTAAAATGTTGAACTATAAAATAAATTTTCTCGTAGTTTTTAGACTAAATAAAAACTTATTTCACAACTTTGTGTAGACCCTTAGCGTCTATTGTTGGTGACTTAATTTTACTTAGCACCTTTTTGGCACAAAGTTGGATAATAAGGATGCCTGTGCACACAGGCACATATGTTTGAATGTAGGTATATATATATATTCTTATTATTATCTAATTTCTTGAGCATTAATTCTGTATCTGCAAATTAGATTTTATTTGCTGTCCCAACAGGAAGTGTGTCTCTAATTTCTCAGGAGTACCATAGAACTGGGAGGGCAAGAAACATATAAATGAGACACAATTTTAAGTTAGCAGACTGATATGTGAGTTTGATTCTCCTGTTGTAATTATGCATTTGGTGTTTAAGAAATGTTTGCTAAATGGATGGATACATTCTCCATTATGAGTTTAAAATGGTTAAATTTTTAACCTTAATCTCTTTTCATCTTAATTTTGTAAGAGAAAATGATTTCGTGGATATGACAATTCATTGAAAACACACACCGAAAAAACCCACTAAATTTTTATTTGGCCATATTATTTTCATTATTACTAGTACTAATGAACAACTGTCATCATTCAAAGAAGAAACAATTAGTTGTCTCCCATACCCTAGGCACCGGAGTACAGAATACTGTGACTTTATATCTCTTTTACCAAACAGAATATTCAGATTCAACACGTTTCCATTCTTTCTCTCCTGGAATATCTGTCACACATTCACCCCACACCCACTTTCCTTTAACTTGTTTCCCTCTTACTTTTTGACGGGTTAAAAAACAAAAACAAAAACCTAGAAACCTAACCACAAGTGTAGAAATACTTGGCGACAGAAGGAATGGAGAGAGAATTCACTTACTCTTACTGTTAGGTTACATTTAATGTTGCTGCACCATTAGTCGTGTAGTTCTTTGTCCAAACTGAATTGATGCAGTTGCACATGTAATTAAGATTTAGCTATAAAATCACTTTGTTAGTAATGCTTTGTTTGTCTCTTATAAAATCAAATTGCTAATATTAGAGATTTGATTTTTAAAGTTTCTCTGTAATGGGAAAACATAAAAATGGGAGTGTTTTTTAAAGTACTTGGGAAGAGTGAAAAATATCACTTCATGGTTATTGTGTAAAAAGACATTTTATTCCATTTTTTGGTAATTGAAGTGTTATTTTAAGAGCTGTAGAAGACATACCTAGACTTCTATGAGTGTTTTAGGATGTTCATACACCAAGTGGAGTTTACATCCTTCCCCCAAAGTTTATCTTTTTTCCCGTCTTTAGGGGAACTAAAAGGAAACATCTTTTACTTGCAATGAAAAGTTAACAGTTAAATAAATAAAACCATTTCAATACATGAATGTGACAGCAATAAGGTATCCAAAGTGGTTATGTTAAGTACTTTTACATGCATTATTTCACTTAATTCTTGACAGCTCCATCGGTTTGGTCATATTATTTTCCCATTTTACAGATGAGAAATCCGAAACCCAAGTAACTTGGTCAAGGTCACCTTGAAAGGGACCTCTATTTTTTTCCAACTAAAACTTTATTTGGAGCAATTAAATTGAGGACACATCCAGAGGTTTCCCACCCATTTCCCCCCCCCCCCCCAGAGTTCATCTCCCTCTAGTTGAGAGGATTAGATGTTGTCATGAGTTAACTGTAAGAAAACACGGTTTTGAGGGGGTTTTTGGTATGTCTCTTTTTTTGTTTTGTTTGTTTGTTTTTGACCCAGTGGTTTTCATTCTCAGATGTTTTCCTACATGGACTGCTGGTTTGGGATAAGAGGATGATAGCTCTGCCCTGGATTTCCTGGGCTGTGTCTTTAGGACTTTCATTCTTTCTCAGGATTAGGCAGGGAGGCCCCTTTGGAGACAGCAGGAGAAGCTCATTTGCTGGGGGGGGTATGTGTTCTTTCAACAAGGCCCTTGTTCTCCACTGTTCTCGTTCATCATCCTTCTCCCTTTGAGTTTTTCTCTTCCAACTGAAACACAATTGAATAGAACAGCAAGAAAAATGCATGCTATTTGCATACAAAGCCCAGCAAGGCCCTCAGATTGGGCTGCAGAAGCTGAGACATGTAAGGGAGCAAGTATTGATAGATGGGACCGGGGCACCAGGGGGAGTTGTTGCAGGTTTTAAGTGAGAGAGTCTCTGAGACCTGGAGATGCAAAGGGGTGAGTGATGTAGGATCTGAACGCTGCAGGCAGGAAGCCATCAGGCCTTCCTCAAGGGAGGAGGTAGACACGGGCAGTCACAACCTCACCCAGAGAGCTCAGCGCTCCGAGGGCCCCAGACTGAGGACCTGTACGGTGACATCTCCTTCGTGCTGACCAGTGCGGGGGAGGGCGGTCAGCCAGCCCGAGTGAGAGGCCCCTGCATTGCAGAGGACTGGAAAAGTAGTTCGATTTTATCGCTCTTACATCGAGCATCATGACCTTCTTTGCGTAAAGGAGTTTGGCCGCTCACTGTGTATGGCCTCAATCTAGATGCCTGCTCTTGGCTGAAGGATGCTCCATGCCGACTCCCTGCTCACTCTTCCTGGGTTTATCCTCCACCAGCCCCTTCACTGATTCCATGCACTGAAAAAACTGAATGTCTCAGTATTCCCTGCGCACCCCCAGGCCATGCTTCTCACCTCTGTGGAGCTGCTTTCCAACCTCCCATCCCCCAGCTGGTCCTAAAGGCTTTCCTCTTGATCTCCCTGGTCAGACGCAACCTCTACTTCCAGTGAAAGCTCCACACAGTTTGCCTACATATACCTATTTTTTCATTTATATTCCATGAACTTGCTTAGATGTGCTGCTTATTTTTCCAGTCTGTTACAGTACTTAATACAGGGCTTGGCACATAATAGGTATTGAATAAATATTTATCCAATCACTGAATAAATCAAATAAGACATTCATTCACACGAGGGGAACAAATGTTGCCTAATAGAAGCCCACCAGTGACATGTCTTAATAAGGATCCTTTTCTCTAGGATGCAGGCAAGGCCCTGTGGGTGATACACAAATGAAAAGGCATAGTCACTGCTTACAGGTTGGCGATCAGTTACTCATTTGATTTTAATTAGGGCGCTTAAAGCTGCATGGGATTCTCCCGTCTCCTGAATAGGTTACGAATGACCCTCCCACACACGCAATCTTGGCATTGTCATTTCTTTAACAAACTATTTTACCCAAGTATCAAAAAATGTAAACTTTGACCTAATTCCTATTCATCTATTAACTGATTTCTGAATAGGGCTGCCCACATTAATTCTGGATAACTATCAATCTGCAAGGGAAGCGTCATGTCTGAGTTTGAGGTGTGTTAGGGAGAAATTCTGGAGACATTGGTGCCTCTTGAACCCTCAGCAGGATGTCAGAGCCTCCCTCTGGACCATCACTGAATTTTGGGTTCACTGTCCTTCCCTCTGTTGTATGGCAGGATAGAAACGCCTCTTCGTGGTAAGGGCTGTGTCTCTCAGTGCCTAGAAGGCTTCACAAGGCACACATATGACGCATTTAGAAAATCACTGAAGTAGGTAACTGAAGAGTTTCTCTCTGTCCAAAATTTGGTTAACTGGCTTTGCACAGACATAGTCATTTATGCTAATCATTCAGCACGTGTTTTTTTTTTAACTTTTATTGAAGTATAGTTGATTTACGATGCTGTATTAATTTCTGCTGTACAGCAAACTGATTCAGTTATACATATACACACATTCTCTTTCATATTCTTTTCCATTATGGTTTATCGCAGGATACTGAACATAGTTCCCTGTGCTTTACAGTAGGACCTTGTTTATCCATCCTATATATAATAGTTTGCCTCCAGCACGTGTATTTTGAATGCTATCCAGGCCTGTGCCGATGCGGGGCAGAGCCCTCTATCACAGCCCTCACACTTTTCCTGAGAAGCGCTGAGTGGTTGGTAAGATTTTTGTTTACAGCCTTTGCTTTCGAACCCCAGGCATCTTCCAGGTGCAGGGGTTACTTTCAGGGGACATGGCTTCTTTAGTGATTACTTATCCCAGAGTTTAGAACTGAGCCATCTGTAATATACCTGTGAACTAGGCTTTAGAGTCAGCAAGAAGCTGATTGAAGGAATCATTGTTTGCATAACCCAGGTCACAAGTAGTTTCCCTGGTGAGGGTGAGACTGATGGCGTGGTCCTCATTTTTCCCGGCTAGACAGCATAGGACAGAAATTGAGCAAATGGAAAACAGAAACCATTCCCAGTAGCCTTCAGGACATGAAGAGGAGGAAGGGCTGGACCTGACCCCCTGTGATGAGGACCACTGGGATGCCTGGGTGGGCGGTCTGACCTCACAGGTGAGAAGGTGTGATGGGAACCAAGAAGACTTGTGTTTTCTGACCGCGGCTCTTCACCCATCTCAGGAAACGGAGAGGGGTCATATCTGCCACCAGTCTTCAAGGAGAATGTAGACACTTTCCTCAGAGTTCCACTAGCCTAGTGGTTTTATCTGGTCAAAGAACTGTTTTCTTGCTGCTTGTTTTGCTAACTAGACATGTAGATAGACTTCTGCATTTGTGTCTTGTGCATCCGTATATTAACATGATCCTGATGATGTCTGAACAGAGGGAGAAAGAGACACTTGATTTGCAAGAGTAGAAATGCCAAAGGAATTTTCAGTCTCCCAGAACCAGCTAAAGGCCATTCTTTGATCGCTGGTTCCTCTGTGCTTGGTTTGTATCTCTACATCAGCCCTCATCGTTTTGTATTCTGAGTTATCTCTGTATATTCACTCATCTCTGAGGACGAGGTCCTCCTGGGAGGAGGGGGTCACGTCTTGCTTTCGTTCCTCTGGCATTGGTGCAGTGCCTGCACGTAGTGGGTGTCTGTTATCTGTGGGGTGCCTAAATGGGTGAAACACATTAATGAGCATATGTCACAGATTCACAAACTCCTTAGGACCCAATCTTCTCTAAGTCTGTCTAAAATAACCCAACAGGTAACCTCTTAAGGTCCATTTCTTTTCTTAGTTGAATGTAAAATAACATATATTTAAAGCTGTGATTATTATATTTTAGCTTGAAAAAGAAATCTCTTGGGCCTCCCTGGTGGCGCAGTGGTTAAGAGTCCGCCTGCCGATGCAGGGGATACGGGTTCGTGCCCCGGTCTGGGAGGATCCCATATGCCGCGGAGCGGCTGGGCCCGTGAGCCATGGCCGCTGGGCCTGCGCATCCGGAGCCTGTGCTCCGCAACGGGAGAGGCCACAACAGTGAGAGGCCCGCATACCGCAAAAAGAAAAAAAATAAATAAATAAAATAAAAAAAAATAAAAAAAGAAAAAGAAATCTCTTTCTGGATTTGGGTCCTGTAAGCCATTGACTCTATGTCACCCCAGATAGAGCGGAGCTCCTTGGGAGTTCTGTCGCTCACTGCCTTGTCTTATCCTTCTTTGAACCGCCAGGGCCAAGTGTGGTTCCTAGCACGTTAGTACTGCAAAATGCAAAAAGCAAAAGTAGTAGATAGAGCATGTTGACTTTTCCCTAGAATGTCAACTTCTTGACCTGCAGTGAAAGAAGGGCTAGTGCTTGCTATGTTTTCTTTGGTGCTAGAGCCCCTGGCAGATGGCATCATCCGATGGGGATGGGAAGCTTTCACCAACCTCTGCATTTCTGAAGAAGCAGGAATTCAGATTCTCCACCACCAATGAGTCTGCTTTGCCTTAAGTTGAGTTTTTGTCTAATCAGTCCTACTTCAGTTATTAGGAGATCCCTAAATATGGATGTTATTCCTGATTAGGGCAACAGCTAATACATTTAATAGCTTTAATTTTCAATGTGAAATATTCACATTGTGACAACATGCAAAGAATATAATCAACTCCAACTCAAGATAATCAACCCCAGTGCTAGTTTTGGCCATTAGAACAAAAAGTTAATGCGGGTTAGGTTGAAAGTCAGCGTTCAGTCTAATGTTCATGAACATGCAGGCAAAAATTGCAAATAGAGACTTTAGTGGGAAAAATGATCTACTGGTCCCAGTTTTAAATAAAGTACTAATCTGAGAGAAACAACCAAGAAAGCAAGCACCAGAAGACTCCTCAAGACTGTCTTTAGCTCCATCATTACATGGGAGGCTATGAACAGCCAGCAGAGGGGTAATAAGAAACTGATGAGAAATTATTTTTCCGCATTGGGCTTCTTTTTTACCCAAGTGGAATTCATGAGAAATAGATCACCAGGTAATAATCTGACAGTTATTGAGGGCAGTAAATCTGTGAAAGGAAAGAAACGATCTTCACTAAAATGAAGAAAAAACCCTTTCACTCGAGAATCGCTCATTTTTTTCCAGAGGAAAAGAGCTCTTTGGGGCTTGAGAAGAGAACAGTGTCACATTTTCTCTTAATGATCAAAGAATCATTGTACATATAATAATGTCATCATCCCATGAAAATCGGATATATCACCTGTGAATCTTCTAAAGTCAGTTGGACTAGTGTGTTTCTTACATTTCCCAAGGTTCAAATAATGGTGAACTAAACCAGAAGCATCAGGCTATCACCCTCTTCTTGGTATTTGTCCTGGGGCCACTGAAGGGTCCTCGGGACTGCAGACTGTTCCTGGGTCCTCCCCCAGGACTCGGTCAGGGTTTTGGAGTAAGGGGGCTGAGTTATATTCGTTTCCCTTGCTGTGCGCTGTCTGCAGCTTTCAGGTCCTGGGGGCTGTTTCTCTTCCACACAGGCGTGGCATATGGTCAGGGAAGATGCAGTTGACCCTTTTGATCAGCGGTCCCTGGCAAACTTTGACCAGGGATGGGGCTTTAGTGAACTTTTGAATGGCCGTTGATCTGGGAACAGGCTGGGTCTTATTCACAACAACCACTTTTGCGATGGAGATGCTGCCAAAAAATATTG
The DNA here is from genome assembly GCF_025265405.1 of Mesoplodon densirostris. Taxonomy (NCBI): domain Eukaryota; kingdom Metazoa; phylum Chordata; class Mammalia; order Artiodactyla; family Ziphiidae; genus Mesoplodon; species Mesoplodon densirostris. Next base: position 71,486,999 of record NC_082674.1, read on the forward strand.
TCCTCCAACACAGAAGGGGAAGGATGGGTTTCTTCTGGTTTTTCTCCGAGTCTCATGTGACTGTTTCCCAGGGAAGGAATATATGTTGGGAGTGAGACACAGATGGTGGCGTCGCTGAGCCAGGTGAGCGGCGGGACGGGACGGGAAGGGCGGTGTGGAGCAGGGATTCAGTCACTATGCCCCTTCTCTGCTGGGAATCCCTTTGCTATAGAGAGGAGGAGGTGGTGGTTGCAGCCCAGGCCAACTTGGAAAACTTCCTTGGCTTCTCCCTTCCCCCAGTCAGGGCTCAGGGTTTCTCTGCGAGTTATTAGCGCCGTCCTCCAGCATGCTAAGCTTATACCTGCCCCAGGACCTTTGCATTTGCTCTGCCGCTGCCAGGAATGTTCCTCCCCTACCTCTTCACAGGGCTGCTATTTTTTTTTTTTTTTTTTTGCGGTATGCGGGCCTCTCACTGTCGTGGCCTCTCCCGTTGCGGAGCACAGGCTCCGGATGCGCAGGCCCAGCGGCCATGGCTCACGGGCCCAGCCGCTCCACGGCATGTGGGATCCTCCCAGACCGGGGCACGAACCCGTATCCCCTGCATCGGCAGGCGGACTCTCAACCACTGCGCCACCAGGGAGGCCCTGTGGCTGCTATTTTTTGTTTTTGTTCTTTTCCTCTTTGTTCAGGATCTCAGTTTATATGTTACCTTTGTAGAGAGGCTCCTTCTGGCCACCATATCTAAAATAGCCCCCCAGCAGACCCTCTATCACATCACCCTTATTATCTGAAACTGCCTCGTTCATTAATTGTTTTTCTTTATTATGTTTGTTTTCCTCCCTTGCTCTTCCCCATGCCATCTGGAATGCAAACTCATTGTCATGTGATGCTAGGAGAGCAACTAGCACTTAGCAAGTGCTTAGAAGACATCTTTTGAACAGATGCATAACGAGCATCTTACTGTAACATAACCTGTACTCCACTGCTTACTTGAATGTTTCCCCCAGTCGACTATTAGCTCCTGAGGGCATGGACTGCGTCTCAGCCATCTTTGTATCTTCAGCACTTGGCACACCGTAGGCGCTCAGTAAGGGCTGAATGATTGACTAGAGGAAAACGAGTGACCACAGGTACCTGGGAGATAAACTCTGTGGATCTTTAAAAGATTGATCGGTTGATTGATCCCAACAGGCTGTTTAGCCATGATGTCCTCAGTGCCTGAGGCTCATTCTCTGTGTTACTGTCCTTAGCATGTAGCTTCCTTCCTCAAAGTTACTTCATTGTCACAATGTAGTTATTACTGCAGCTCCAGCCATCATGTCACTATTCTTGATAGGAAGGAGGAAGAAGCGGGATGAACAGAAGGGAGGCTACCAGCTGAGTAAGTCTCCGCTTCAGAAACTTTCTCAGAGTCCCTAACAGGTAACTTCTTACACGTCATTGAAAGGAATTTAGTCACGTGAAAAGTCTCGGCAGAAATGGGGAAATGCGGTTTGTAAAGTGGTACATTGCCGTGTCCAACAAAATTTGGGTGCTGTTAGTAAAGAGGAAGGGGAGAATGGATAGTGACATGCAGCTAGCAGTCTCTGCCACCATGTATAATTGAAATTATGTAAAATAGAGAGGTTTACCGCACGTAGCATGCTAGGCGGCTCATATAACATACCAATAGCATAGTAACTTGTTAGACTGCCCGTAAGACGTCTACCCACGGAAATCTTTTGGGCAGAGCCTCTCATAGCAGGAATGGCTGCTTAGTCTTCTAAGGAATTCCTGGCAGTCCCTGTGAATTTAGAGCAGCACTGAGCAGGTCTCTTTTGCTCTGACTGCCGGAGAGACTCCCCTGATGGTTGCAGTCTGTACGCTGATGACTGGCCCTCAGCAGGACCCTCCTTCTTGGCGGGGCTTGCCTGTCCTGGTTTGCTCTTGATAGCAGCAAGCAGCAGCTCATCTCCCCATCCAGGGCTTCAGAGTGACATCCTGGGAATGCTTGTTCTCTACCACCGGGTCTTCAGCCTCTGCAGACCTTTTCTGATTCCCTTTACAGTGGACCTAGCAATCTGGAAAATGAAGAGGGAGTCAGAAGCGGGTGGTCAGGAAACAGGTGAGAATACGACAGACAGAAAGCATAACAAAATGGAATTACCTCCTGGTTTTAGTTCTAGTTTGCTTTCTAAAAGCAAATTATCTGGGAAGATAATTTGGAAAACTGGAAAATTCTATCAACTTCAGAGAGATAGTTTTCTAATTACTTACTTGGTAAAAAAATATTTTATAATCACAGAGGAAAGCCCATATAACAGATTAAATGGAATAGCATACACATACCCTATGAGCAGTCAGTGCAAACGTACACAGAAACTCTGGTGCATCAGGTCTCCTGATTTAAGATTATAGCATGAGTCATTTGGCATGTCAAACGTATATACATTTGGAGGTAAACTTTAATGAGAAATCTAAGATCTCAGTGTTTGTGGAGGGGTATTTTTTCCCTAAATTAGCTTTTTAGTTCAGTACAGTGGAGCACATCTGACTGTAATCTCAACACTACAGACCCCATCAGAACAATATAGTCGTCGTACAAGTCTTAAATATAAAGCTTTTCTTTTTTTTTTTTTTTTTTTGTGGTACGCGGCCTCTCACTGTTGTGGCCTCTCCCGTTGCGGAGCACAGGCTCCAGACGCGCAGGCTCAGCGGCCATGGCTCACGGGCCCAGCCGCTCCGCAGCATGTGGGAACTTCCCGGACCGGGGCATGAACCCATGTCCCCTGCATCGGCAGGCAGACTGTCCACCACTGCGCCACCAGGGAAGCCCAAATATAAAGCTTTTATGTACTCTTAACAACTTAAATTTATCTCAATAGAAAATTGACAATAGAGTAATTAGCAAAGTTGTTCTTATTAATGCCATAAACAGATAATGAAAGAAATGTAGATTTCACTTTTTCTATTTCAAGTGTTTCATTAATCTAGCAGAAGTAGGCAGAATATCAAATGTTTCTGGAAGCTTAGTTTTAACAAATAGCTATATTTGTCCCTGTCTGGAGTTAAGAAATATTAAAGAAAATTATTAGTTTCTACCTTAATATATCATAGCCTTTCCAAAGCTGCATGTAGTTGGATGTTTCTGGGTAATCCGTTCCAATTTGTTGCAAATATTTAAATGCTACTTAGATACAGTGTTGATCTAAACAGGAAGGAACTACTGTGTAGGAAAGGGGCTTAGATATTCTTTAACCAAGTGAAAATGAGGGCCCACAGAGACCTTCTTCTCTTCTAAATCAAAGAATTTAGTCACTGTGTTTATGTGAGTAGGTGAGTTAAATATAAAGACCTTTGCGCATGGTGTGATCAGGAACGTTAAATGTTACTTAAGGGCATCTTAATTAAACATTTGTATTTATTTTCTGACAGAACAGAAACAACCAGATGTGGCTTAAATAAATCGTCCTCTTGACATTCTGCCTGTGTTTTAAGGGAACCGAGACAAACAGGACAATCCTTGCAGAAAAAATTAATCAGGATGGAATCTTGCTTGTGATACTGATCCGTTGCATGTCTCACCTTCCTTGGCCATAAAGTAATAATAAAAGAATAACATTTGCATTAGGGTCCTCCAGAGACAGAGAACCAATAGGGTGTGTGCATATGTGTTTGTGTATATGTATATATACATAGACATACATATATAAAGAGTAAGAGTATATATATAATAAGAATGTATACACGCATACTGTGCAAAGTAAGCACAGTATATATATATATATATATAGAGAGAGAGAGATTGAGATTCATATTAAGGGATTGACTCCATGATTGTGGGAACTGACGACCAGGCTAAAATTTGCAGGGCAGGCTGGCAGGCTGGATACCCAGAGGAGAGTAGGTGTTGCAGTCTGACTGACTCTAAAGGCAGTCTGGAGGCAGAATTCCTTCTTCCTCAGGGATCTCAGTCTTTTTAAGGCCTTCAACTGATTGAATGAGGCCCACCCACACTATGGAGGGTCATTTGCTTTACTCAGAGTCTCTGGATTTAAGTGCTAATCTTATCTAAAAGCACCTTCACAGCAATATCTAGCTCCATTTGGTGTTTGACCAAATATCTAGGTACCCCATGGCTGAGCCAAGTTGACACATAAAATTAGCATCATCATCATCATCATCACTATCATCATTATTTACTATATGCCATTTGCTATTTTAAGCACTTTACATGTATTAACTCACTGGATCCTCACTGCAGCCACATCAGATACATACTCTTACTGTACCCATTTTACAGATGACAGAATTGCAATCAGTGAGGCCAGATAACGTGCCCACAGTTCTACAGCTCATCTAACTTGGTTGTGCACATCTGTCTTGCCTATAAATTTTCCTTGAAGACAAGGCAGATATTGTTCTCCTTTTGTAGGGGCTCAGTAACTGTTTACTGAATGAATGATAATGGTGACCATGTGGGGAGCAGTTACTGTGTATTGGGAAACACTCGAAGCTTCAGGATAATTAAAGTGGGTCGGTATTTTAACTGATGGTGAAACTGAGGCTCTTAGAAGCTGGGAACCTGAACAAAGGGAGCTCTGGATGATGGAACCAGGATCCACACTCTGGTGGTTGTGATCTTAAAACATCTATTAATATTCATCAGGTATGGAAAGGTTAAAGCCAATATTAAAGTATAGATGATTCTGGAAGTACGTAAGTGACTGATACTTTCTTTTTGTAACCTTTTCCATCTAATCCAGGGACCGTGTGTTCTGGGTGTTCTAGGACAGTCTCCCCAGTTATGACCACACTCTCATAAATACTCTCATGTTGGGCTTCCCTGGTGGCGCAGTGGTTGAGAGTCTGCCTGACGATGCAGGGGATGCGGGTTCGTACCCCGGTCCGGGAAGATCCCACATGCCGCGGAGCGGCTGGGCCCGTGAGCCATGGCCGCTGAGCCTGCGCGTCCGGAGCCTGTGCTCCGCAACGGGAGAGACCACAACAGTGAGAGGCCCGCGTACCGCAAAAAATAAAAAATATACTCTCATGTTTGTTAGACCATGTGTCACTAGACTTCGGATCCTTAAATAAAGGCTTACTGTTCTCAAATCTTTTCTGTTAAGAGCCCTTCAGTTCTCTTATATGTCCTTTATACGTGCATCTCCTTTCTATGCTGCTGTGTGTCTTTGTGAATTACCTTTTTCCTTTGCTCCCTGCCTGTCAGACCAGCACTTCGCGGTTCCTATGTCTGTCCACCATGAAATACACTGCACTTTCCTCCTCTTTTCTTCCTGAATATAAATCATCCTTTTGGAATGTGACTTTCGGAGTTTGTGGCCAATAAAATAGTCATAGGTGTCCTTGGATCATACCTGAGTGTCTGAGGGCTCCACTTACTGAGATGTTCTGCTTGCAGAGGATGCCACACACCAGTCCAGCTCGGGCTCGTGTCTGGACTGAGGGCAGAACATGTGTGCCAATAATTATTGCAGGAAGAAACTCTTTTCTTGATGAAGGTCATTAGTACCTTTAATAGTGTTTGCCTTTCCGACAAGTGCATTTGCACCTTGTAAGTCCAGTGATTTCGCCCCATGAGCCAGCATCTTCAAACAAAACGAATGCACCCTGATTCTTTTTCCCTTCTCTGGGACTTCTGAACTTGAGGTTAGATTTGGTTCCTTTAATATGGTGGAACTTCTCCTTAGTGTTCTAAAAAAATTAGAACGTGAAGTTACAGGCTCTAAACTGCGTAAGCACAGGCCCGAATGGCATTTCCTCCCGTCTGTGTAGGAATGTTCGTGGATTTGACAGATAACAGGAATGCCTTGATTCTGTAATCCTCCTGGTAGCTGCTTGAACATCTCTCAGAAACTCAGCTGGCTTCCTTGTCCCTTCAGTTCCTGGGTGGTCTCTTTAGGGTAAAACCCATCATCAAAGCAGGCCAGGTGCTGGCACTCAGCACATGAAGCCGTCAGGAAGTGTGATCCTCTAGATTTCCTGGGGACAAGTGCCCACATAGCAGCACCAGGCCATGGTGGCTGCAGTGCCTCAGGTGAGGGATTAGCTGAGCATCGTGTGGTGAGCTCATGCTAATCCTTCTGTACCAGTGAACTTACATTCTCTAATTAATACCCAGCTAATACCCAACTTCGTTTCCCAGAAGGCTGTAGTCCGTGAGCAATAATAATAGCAAGGAGGAAGTAGAAGGGGGGAAAAAAAGGAAAAACACAGGAGTGTTGGGTTACACTTCCTTTTCCTTCTAAGCATCTTGGAAAATTCTAGCTCTCTCCCTGGACATTCGTCTATATATCTATCGATCTGTCAGTTTACCCATCTATCGATCAACCTGTCTGTCTGTATACGTGCCAAGATCGGCCAGTGAGTATGTGTGTTTTTCCTCTTCTGATTTCGGAGGCCATTTGTGCTTTTGTTTTTGTTTGAATTCATTTTCTTCCTTCCCACCTCCTTCCCTTTCTTCCTTTTGCTTCTGTTGATGGAGGATGAGTAACTGGATTATTTACCAAGAAGGCTGTTAATTCGAATCGGATTGTTTCAAGCAGATGTTCTCAGCTGCTTCCTCCATGTTGTTCCACACTCTGATACCTTACTTTCTGATAACTTTCAGAGGAATGGAAAAAATTGAAGCGTATTCAGATCGTGAGTGTATTCACAATAGAGTAGTGAGAGAGCTTGGGGACAGACTGTAGGCTTTTCCATATGGGGCTGTTTGTAGGGTCCTAGAATCACCCATGTGGTGGTGCTAACATCTCGGAAAGTTCTCAGCCATCAAATGGAACATGAGATCACCACCCTCGTGCAGACGGGATGGCCTGCCATTCTCTGGAAATGTTTGAGTTTCTTTCTTGCTACATTGCAGCCCTGAGGGTAGTGAGAATATGTCTTCTCAGTCGGACTCATGGTACTTTATTATCCTCAGTACTTAATTCTTTTAAAGAAGTTCCTTAAAGAAAATGTCTGCTTCCTTCTCTCCCATTTGAGTTATAAACTGCTTATTCAATATTTGTACCGTGAATGAATGAATGACCGAGTGGGAGAAGTCTGTCTGGCTAAGTACAGTGAGAAGGAGTTTTCCAGAAAACACAGCCCACCTCTAATATGCAAGGTAGGGGATGACACATAGGTTGTATTTCATGTTGCAGTGGCAGCTTATTGGTGGTGGTTGGTGCCGTGAGCGCTGTGTTCAGAGGGATTCTGAGGTATCTCCAAGGTTCTAGAGGAGAGAATGCCACCCGGGCTGCAGGGGGCGTTTGCCTTCCCTGTGCCAAAGCTAAACATTAGGTGACCTCCCTTTTTCAGACATAAAGATGTCAGGTTTTTAAGAGGGGTGTCAGCACACCTCTCTCTTCCTGTCCTGGATTCAGAACTAATTGAGGAATAAAACATAAGCAGCAGATGTAGGTGGAAATCTCAGCTGATAGAGCGGGTAAGGGAAGGTGGTCTTTGCTGGGTCTCTCTTCTCCTCGGAATTAAACATTCCAATCCCAGTGGGCTCAGGTGATGCTGGAAACCGCAGCTTCTCCTGAGAGGCCGGGTGAAGCTTCCTGCCTGGTGCGAGAGTAGAATGAATGAACACACCAGAAGGACCTGGCGCTGCTCCCTCTCCCTTGGGCAGTAATAGGAAGAGGTTCCCCTGCTTGAGGCTGGAAGTGCTCCTTTCCAGCTGGTCCTTTCTGAGCACTGGAGTGCAAGCTTGCTCCCCTCTGGGTCAGAGAGAAGAGGGGAACTCTAACAGGGTAACCATTTGTATGTAAACATCTGTGTGAACACAAGTTGTCTAGAAAGTCAACAGGATCTACTCTCTTGCTGTCCCTGGACCAGCGCAGCCCTCACTGTTGGGCTAAGCTCACGGCATCCCTGCCCCATCCTGCGGGTGGAGGTTTGTCAGGACTTTCCTCCTCTGACCTTCCCCTGCTGCTCTGCCCTGCTGAGAGGTGATCTGCCTCCATGGTCTTGGGCTGCCGCTGAGGCCCTTATGGACACATGTGCAACACCTCTGAGGTCCTGTAGGTCCCTCTGTTGTTTGAGGGAGTTGCCTTTGTAGCTCTTCATGTGCTGGGCCACAGAGGAGCCTTCTCAGAAATGTTTTTGACGTTTAGCACTTTATGAAAACTCACATAACTTCTGTTCACCTTCTAGACCTGGAAATATGCGGTTGATGGGTCAGTGTCAAAATGTCCCACCATGGGACTAAAAGAGAACCATAGGCTTTATCTGGACATCACCGTCCCCTCCAGTGAAGTGGTGGGGAGAAGCATCAGGAACCAGAAGCCCAGCTTCTGATGGGGAGCCTTCGTGCAAGGCCTCCACTCCTCACTCTGTTGTGTCATATGTAAGGCCCCTTTCAGTTCCTCGTGCTGTCATTCCAAACCATTCCAGAGGAATGACTGGCTACTCTAGAGATGCTGGTGCTTCCTCCCCGAGCCTGGAGTACCCACGGAGCATCGTGCATAGGTCACAGATTCAGGGAAGGTCGTGATGCTCAGCTGGGTTGACACTGGTATGAAAAGCCCGTCTCCCTCCTGGGACTAGCCTATTCCTAACACCTCCAGGCATCTTTAGCCGTCTGCTCTACCAGCTCTCAAGGCTCATGTTTAAGAGTCTTTCAAATGCTTACCCTAAATACCACCACCTCTAGTTGAAGCTCATTGCTTTCTTGATGGGTCCTCAAAGGAACTTTCTCCAACTCACCCCCAAGCCTTTCATGTTTAGAATGTTGTGTTTGTTTAAAAGAGATCTCAGGTGGAATGCATCACCAGTGGTGCAGGGCTGAGAATTTCCACACCACCTTCTTCTTTCCATTACACTCCTTTCTGGAAATATACATCTGTTCTGATTATGAACGTATATATTTATTATCTGACAAGCAAATCTGGTTTGCCTTTCTATGAAATTACTTCATTGCAGTGCAACTCTGAGGAGCATATTTAATGTCAAAAAAACCCACCTCACATTATTGAGACTGTATATTATGATCACGAATAGCACAAGAAGATCTGTGTAGCATGATGGAAAAGTTAATTGGAAAATATGATTAACTCGGAAGTCCACAGGGTCCCATGGAGACTGTTTCCCTTGCTGCCTCTCTGGGTAACCCTTTAAACTCGTGAAGATACATTCTTTGATCCTAAGGTATGGAACTGACATTGAAGAGTGTTTTGTACATGCCAGACGTGGATGAATTCGAGAAGCCGTCCCTACCCTCCTACTTCTTCCACTTCAGCTGGGCAGACAGAGTTTGTAAGGTGGCACAGTGTCCCATGTACGGTACTGTCCGTGAACAGGGGAAGTCAGCGCCATTCGACAGGCCCCTCGCGCAGTTTGCAGGCAGTGCTCTGACGCGTGTGGTGTGGGAAAGGCTGTTAATACGTGGGATGCCTGTGGAGTGCAACATTCTCTTAGCAGTGGCTGCTACTTGCCCCACAAAACTGGAGAGTACTCTGTTACCAGATCTTTTTTTTAATCAGCATAAAATCTGGAATGAGGAGAAATATCTTCTGAAATGCTCTTTCTCAAAGAGAAAAATGAGCAGAGTCAGCTGTATCATCTATGCACTGATTGTAGTGCTAAATTAGGGAAGATAAATGCACCTAATTTATAGTTACAAAGAGTGCGCTGTTTAACATCTCGTTTCCCATGGACTGAAGAGGGTACATAGTAAACCTCACGATGCAAATTACTTATAGTGTGTTTCTATAAATCAAACAACGACAAAAGTATCACAGTGATCTCTAAACAGTGCCCATAAATAACAGTGGTTTTAATTACGCACTCAGTGAAATGAAAAAAGCAAAGAATCCATGGGAGGTCTTTGAGCACCTCAGCCAGCCCTCAAAGCTGGGGTCCTTCTGGGCTGGTACCCAGAAAGGTCCAGTCTGTTCTTGGCCGTGAATTCAATACCTTTCCCTCCCTTCAAAAGGAACTGTACCCTGTGGCTTCCCTTGGTGGACACCCTGAGAGTTCTTTGCGGACAGAGCATGCAGACTGCTTTGCTGGACATCCCAGGGAGTGGCTTGAGCTCAACAACTATTCAGTGAATGGAGACTCTGAGCACCTGACCCATCACACTCAGGGCATGAAGCAAGCAAAAGTAATGAGATGGGAGGACGCCATTGTATTTATTTCATCATTTTGTTGACTTGTCATAAAGCAAACTGATCCTGGGGTCATGATAATCCTTGATTATTCAGTGTCTTAAAACTTTGAACCATTGACAAGATTATGAAATTTAAGGAGAAAATAAAGCAGACTCATTCAGTGACTTTAAACCCTGTTTTGTATGAATTTCAATTCCAAGTCTTAAACTCATGGTGGTTAGAACTTGAGTATGCAAAAGTGTAGGCAAGTTACTAAATCCCACCCAGATGTGCTGTGAGGGCAGTTATAAGCATGCACCTCTCAGGTCTCATGAAGGCCTCCCAGACGTGAGGCTAGAGAGAACATAGATTGAGAAACGTAGATTGGAGAATGTAGATTGAGAAACGTAGATTGGAAAATACATACATTTGAGCTTGTGTTTTGAAGCTAACTTCCAGGGTCCCAGTGGGAAACTTAGCCCATTAATGGCTGGTGCTTTAAAGAAGCATAGAGGCCTCCCAGCTAGTCTTCCCCTCCCCCCGTGGATCTGCCCATGGATCTGTGTAGCAGATACAAGCATTAATGAACACTTCTGAACCCCAGTCACAGATCACCTTTGATCAGAAGCCTGGTTGGTCCTAGCGTGTGGAAATGTAGGAGTTAAGTAAAAGAGAGAAAGTGGGAGAGAGGGAGGGGAGGAGGGGGAGAGCCTAGCTCACCTGCCGCAGAATTTTCTTCTCTTGTCTCAAAACAAGTTCCTGGCACATTCAGGTGACCGCATGGTATCCATGGCTGGGGTCAGGGCTCAGTCTGGACCCTGAGACTGGGGACTGGCATGCAGGGGCCCTGTTGAAGACACAGCTGACAGCGCAGCTGACCTTGAACTTTGAACCCAAATTACTGAGTGTGCTTCCTGGGGACCAGCTGTTTGTTTACCTCTGCTTCTCTGCCTTGTGAACAGATTGCAGTCCTTGGAAGAAGAACGATTTTTATTTCATTCTTCAGACCTGAATTACTCTTTTCTCCTTTCCTGGCAGGGTTTGGGTAAACTGAGCTCATCCTGTCAGCCTCAACTGTGCGTTGAACACTCTCAGCCCAGAGTCAGCATTTCCTTTAAGTTTAGATAGATGCTGGTGTGTAGGTCTGTGGCAGTCATTGTAGAATCCTGAAAATAGTTTATCTGTGTAAATATCCCAGAATGTTCTGCTTTTCTTGAATTTGAAACATATAAAGAAGTCAGTCAGATGCTCATTAAAAAAAAATAAAAATTCTCTATGATAGTACATTTCCCTCCGGTTCTCCTTCACTGAACATGTCAAAGTCTATTTTGAAGTGATTCTCATTCTCAGATATTTGTTGGCATTCCAGCCTCTTCAATTGTTTAGAAATGCTATTTTAAAGCTATTTTGGTTGTAAAATGTTATACTGAAAACACATTTATTTTAAAAGTTTTGAATTGCTTTTTATTGTATTGCACTGTGTACTTGAATCTAAATCAAGTGAGGGCAGTGCCATGTGATATCAGAAAGTGCTTTGTTCGAAGAGGGCATTTTACTGTAAGAAGGCATGCTTTGATTAAAGTGGTTTTTCAGATGATTAATACAAGTTCTAGGGAGCAAGAAACTAGATTCATTAAAAAAAATAACTGAGGTCAACATAAGTTAAAGTTATATCAAAGGAGGTAGGCAGTCAGACTTAATGACACAATGAAGGAATATATACTTTCTTCTTGAACTGAGTCTGTGCATGGACTTAATTAATTTCAATTATGTGACATAATTGGTTGTGAGTTTTCTCATACTTAGCAGAGCTTTTACTTCCATTTACCCATACCATTTCTTAAACATAGTGCAGAATATCTTTTTTTTTTAACATCTTTATTGGAGTATAATTGCTTTACAGTGATGTGTTAGTTTCTGCTTTATAACAAAGTGAATCAGCTGTACATATACATATATCCCCATATCTCTTCCCTCTTGTGTCTCCCTCCCTCCCACCCTCCCTATCCCACCCCTCTAGGTGGTCACAAAGCACTGAGCTGATCTCTCTGTGCTATGCGGCTGCTTCCCACTAGCTATCTATTTTACATTTGGTAACTTATATATGTCCATGCCACTCTCTCACTTTGTCCCAGCTTACCCTTCCCCCTCCCTTTGTCTTCAAGTCCATTCTCTAGTAGGTCTGCGTCTTTATTCCCGTCTTGCCCCTAGGTTCTTCATGACCATTTTTTTTTTGGATTCCATGTATATGTGTTAGCATACGGTATTTGTTTTTCTCTCATAAAAAGAAACGAAGTTGAGTTATTTGTAGTGAGATGGATGGACCTAGAGTCTGTCATACAGAGTGAAGTAAGTCAGAAAGCCCAAAATATCTTAAACTGATCTAAAATATATTTTTTACTTTTTTAAAAAGGTGGCATTAATCTATAGCATTTAATCCATGTCAGGAAGGTTTTTATATGATTTGTACATAGCACACTGCTGTGCCATGTGTTTTGTGATCTGAGTTTTATAGTCAGAGGCTGTTGCACCTGAGAGAGTTGGTCTGAACTCACTTCCAACTAATCTGACAGATCCCTTAGTGTTGGGATGATAAAATTCTTTCTTCAGGTGAATTGAGGTTGGACCATCACAAGCCACAGAGGGGTATTACTTTATTATTCAGCAAATCGCCAAGTCCTGCCAGAGGACCTGTGTCTTGTTTTCTGGCTTCTTTCTGTTTCCTATTGAAGAACGCTTAGAACTGGCCATATTTACCTGAAGTAATATGATAAAAAGAGTGACCTCAGTTAGTTTATGTGGATACACTAAACTTTTGAAGCAAGTTTCTTTTATCTGTCAGTGGCTTTTTTTGTTGTTGTTGTTGCGTGGTACACAGGCCTCTCACTGTTGTGGCCTTTCCCGTTGTGGAGCACAGGCTCCGGACGCGCAGGCTCAGCGGCCATGGCTCATGGGCCCAGCTGCTCCGCGGCATGTGGAATCTTCCCGGACCGGGGCACGAACTCATGTCCCCTGCATTGGCAGGCAGACTCTTAACCACTGCGCCACCAGGGAAGCCCCATCAGTGGCTTTTAATAAAGTTCCTCTGGATACTGGCAAACCAAGTCCAGTTTGTTCTAGTTTTGTAAATATAATTAGGTGAGTACATTCTATGAAGATGACCTATAAATATCACTTGCAAATATCTCTGTGGACAAAGAGCTTTAGGGAACTTGTGTTTAAGGAAGAATCCCCGGCTTCATGTTGTGTGTATTAAAAAGATTGACATAATGCTGTTCTGCTGTCGTTTTGAGGTTTTCGTGAAGTTGCTTAGCCTGAAACTTTCATTTCCTTTCCCCTGTTAGTACATCTGTCCCACAATAGCCTGATGGACCTTGAAGCATGAAATAGCCTCTCATGTGCTCTGTGCTACCTCCATGTACATTCATAGTTCTCTGATCAGGACAATTCATATTTTGAAGGTTTGAAACCTGGAGAGGCTCTGGGGCTGGATTGCTTCCAGCTCAATCCAGCTCAAAGGTCTCTAATTTGGAAACTTTGGAAATTCGTTTACTCACTTCTAAGCCAGTGTCCGTCTGCACAAGTAGAGGCATAATGAGAAGTAGGGAGATGAGAGGTGCAGTTTTCAGCCCCTTTCCTTCAATGAAGCAGGCGTCCACCGCACTCAAGAGAGTCCAGTACCACCTTGCACATCACTTTATACCCCGAGTGTGGGAGCCCCCAGGAGCTGGTCGGAGACTGGGTAGAAATTGACCTAGGTCGGCATATCCGCTAAGATGCTTTTTTCCTAGAGGTTTTGGAGATTTACATTTGTGGGCACCATCCTGATTGGTTTGACTTCAGAGCTTTTATTTTATTTGAAAAAGTATTTAGCCTGTTAATATAAGCAGAGGAAAGAAATCAGGTTTCGAGCAGGGGATCGATGGAAGCATGGTTCAGTGTGTATGGTGTGTTTGAAGCAAGTTGTTGCATAATAAAAGCACAGGCCGTGTTTCATCCTCTGCAGCCCTGTAGGGGCGTCAGGCTTGCCCCTTCGTGCAGGTCCTGCGTGTCTGAAGCGCTTTGCGCATCCTCTGGAGCTGTTAGACTCAAAGTCGGTCTATGGGATGAACATTGTACTTAATCAAAACTGTCCTTGAGACAGGCTCAACCTCCCCTAAAGATGAGTTTATGCCTGTTCTAACATACCCAGACCTCCCCCTGTGATGTGTAACAGGTGTGCATAAATTAGTAATGTGGGAAGTGCATGGTTGGGGTGTAGGGACTTTGTTGTATGAAAAATATGGATCTTTAAACAGTAGAACCCAACTCAGTGCGGGGAAATGAGAAGCATAAAGAACTTGCACCTGAACGTGGACCAGTAGGTCCCTGTTCTCACTTCAGACGTGCTCTGGGCACGCATGCTCATTGCAGAGACACGGCCGGTGGAATCGGTAGATGTTTCAGTGATTGTCGTGCTCTTGCACCCATGCAGTTGCAGTTTCCTCCTTGGGTCTTACTAGCTTCCTCCGTTTCTTTTCTGGGCATAGATATTTGGATTCTGGTATTGAACTTACTGGTTTATGTTACAACTGGGACCCCACGGCGGGGTGCCCCATGAGGACGAAGGGCTGTGAATTATTCATTTCTGTATCCTCAACTCCTCACACAGCTGAATTGGGGCTCAATAAATGTTACCAAAATGTGTGTATGATGACTTCATTGTCCTATGAGCAGCCTGTGCAGATATTAATTAAAATGTCTGCAACGACTGCACAGTTGCCTATAGCATAAAAGGGACATCAGCTTACCCACCAGCATTATCAGTTCCTGATCCATGGTTGTGAGATCTTGGATGATACCCTGTTAATAAACAGCTTCCCGGGAATGGAAGCTCAGCTGCTGGGTCTTAGAACAATATGGGCTGTTGAATTGAACAAACATTTACTGTGTCCTCTTGTGTGCTGAGCTGATGTCAGGGTCTGCCGCCATGTTCTGTGTGTGCCCTCCACCTGCACTTGACCTCTGAACTGCTCCGTCTACCAGGACAGTCTCAGCAAAGGCAGGAACCCTGGGGAAGCCCAAAAAGGAAGGTCATAGGTAGTGGAAGGCTGAGATCTCAGCACGCTCTTTCTTCATTTTTGAGTCATCTTTTCCTCTGCCCAAGACTAATTGCAAGGCATCCATTCCACAGACTTTGATTGGGTACCTACTATGTGCCAGGCACTGTGCTGTCTGCTGAGAACACGTTTGACATTAATGTGTAGTCCTTGACCTCAAGGAGATCCAAAGCAGTAGACGTAAATTCCAAGATCTGTTCTGTGGCAATGAAATTTATTCCTTGGAAGGGATTGCATTCATCAATAATAATAAACACATCCTGTAGGAAAATCTCACTGCTGAGCTTGAAAAAATAAAGATTGATCATCCGTGCCAAGACTGAAGTAAATGTTAATGAGTCAGTAGGAGCAAAAGGGAAAAAAAATTGTTGTAATAATAATGATGATGATTATTATAATAATAATAACAAAAATAGTAATAAAAACCTTAGTCATTTGCATTTGATGCCGTAGTTCTAAAATAGAAATTCCCTTTTGGAGTGTGTGGCATGGGAAAATTAAGTTGATGAAATGACATTTAGGTTTTATGTGTCATCTTAATAGTTTCTAAATCTGAAACATAGCATGTGATAGAGGCTCCTCATAATGTTGCTGTTTTTCCCAGATCAATGCTGAGTTTCCAGCAAAAGCAAAGATGAAGTGAAGTTTGAGTTTACATGTAATGTGACAGATGGAAGAACGGTGACAGTAATAAGGAACGGGATTTTCCCTCCCTCCCCATCCTGATAACCATAGTCCCCTCACGTGTTCTAGACTGAAATGAAAAGGGCAGGGATACAGCTCTTGTTGAGTGAGCACTGATGCTCGCAGGGTGCTGTGCTGAGCACTGTGGGAAGGATAGACAGAGGAACAGACAGAGACCACGCGCACCTTAGACGTAAACCGTAGACCATCGCAGGATCACGGTCGAGCCGTGACAGGGATGTGGGCTGGGATGGGAGTAGGAAGGTCAGTTTCTTTGGGGGCTCTAGGAAAGCAACTCACAGGAGGTGACCTGCAAGTAGAACCTTGAAGGCTGTGTGAGATGGTGTCAGCGGAAGAGGGAGGAAATGCATTGCTGACTCTGTGCGTGTGTATCTGTGTGTGGGGGCGCACGCATGAGTATGTTCTTTCCTAAAGCACTGAACCCCCTGAGGCAGGGACAAGCTCTCAGTCCCCGAAGAAATTCCCTCAATCCCCAATCTGATGTAGGGCACAAAAGTTTGTTCAGTAGTACTTATTAGAGGAACAGGGCCGGGAAGCTTGCAGGGAGGGGTGAGGCATGTTACAACAAACTAGGAGCAACGGCTTGAGTGGGATAAATGGATGATGCTCCTTCTTTGGAGGACCCTCTCTGGCAGGCTGATTAACACGTAAGCCCCCTCCCCATAGACCTCAACTCAGCCACCTGCTCTAATTCTCTCCTGCTCATTCCACAGTCAGAAAGCAGAGAGGTTTCTTAAAGTGGGACTTTCCTACCCTTTATATATGATTTTATTCTTGACCTTGGTTTAATTGTAATGGTAAGAGTTGCAACATTAAAAATGTATTCTAGGGCTTCCCTGGTGGTGCAGTGGTTGAGTGTCTGCCTGCCGATGCAGGGGATATGGGTTCGTGCCCCGGTCTGGGAAGATCCCACATGCTGCGGAGCGTCTGGGCCCGTGAGCCATGGCCGCTGAGCCTGTGCGTCCGGAGCCTGTGCTCCGCAACGGGAGAGGCCACAACAGTGAGAGGCCTGCGTACCGAAAAAGAAAAAAAAAGTATTCTATGTTGTGAATGCAGAGACACAACACACACATTTAACATATTTAGTACAGTACATGTATACTGGGGTAGATCAGAGCATCTTCTTTTTCCTTTTTTTTTTTTTTTTTTAGCTATGTAAATCTCAGAAACAAAGGAGGCAGAAATTTTCTATTTGGGGAGTGTGTTTTTCCCAAAGCAAAATTGAATTTTTATTGGAAAAGAGCTATGGGACAAGTCCTTTCAAAATACATCTGATTCAATTGATGTACGCAGACGGCATCATAGGTATGCTTTACACCATTGAACTGCTATTGTCATTTCGTGCTTTATCTCTTTTGAATGAATTCGTTGGACCTCACTCTCCACTCAGCTAGAATTCAGAAGATCCTCGTCATCTTTAATTGTTCCTTTTGCAGAAATACAAATCAGCTCCTAAGTTTATAGAACTTGTAATTATGGCTCTTGAGAATACTTGGGTAGAATGTGAAATAAAGTACTTTTTGATTCTTAAGCCCAAAGCATATTTCTTTCCTGCTATTCTATATGCTTTTCAGTATTGAAAGCTTATATCTAGAACTTGACAATCTGAACTCTGGTAAGCATCACAAATACAGTTCAGACCAATGTCCTTACTGATACTTTGTACACACAATCCAGTAAACTCCTTAAGAAGCCGTTTAACTTGGAGCAGTGCGGCATTTGGTCTGAAGAGAGGGCAACTGTGAGAAGATACGGGTGGATCAAAGTTAAACAGAGCCCCATTCCGTCTTATCTGCAGACTTCCCCTGTGTTATCGCATCTAGTGTGGAGCGAAGTTACTGCCATGTGTAACTCCCATGGGGTGAGGAACAGAGTTTGCTTAAAATACGTTGTGTCTGGCATGGTGGTTTAAAACTCTCCCAAAGGTAGGGTTGCAGAGGCGGAGCTCTCTGTTCTTTTCCAACGTTTGTAAAATGTGAAGCCTTTATGAGGCTGATGCTCTGGATGGGTGTATTGGGAATGCATGGCACATCCATCAGTATAGTAACATCAGAGAAACCTTGCAGGGACACTCGGCAGAGCCCTCGCTGAAAGCTCCAAAAGGCTGAGCAAAAAAAAAAAAAAAAAAAAAAAAAAATATATATATATATATATATACACACCACCATTCCATTAGAAGTGGCCAAAGGACGGGAACTATGAAATAGGCTTATTTCAGCCCCAGAGGTAGGAAGGAGTCCAGGCATAAAGGGAAACAGCATGTTAAATTGAGAACTTACAATGGCTCTTAACTTCTTAGGAACTGTGTTACCTTTCTCTTAATCGGGGTATAATTTGCACACAGTGAAATGTTCAGTTATTAAGTGTACCTTTCAATCAGTTAAGGTAAATGCAAAGGCTAAAGGCATCTTCCTCATGCATCTGTCCAATCAGTTCCCTGGTCCCCAGAAGCAAGCCTTGATTCTTGATTTGATTTCTATCACCATAGGTTGACTCTGACCCACTTTAGAATTTTGTAGAAGTGGGATCATACGGTATGTACCTTTTATTTCCGGCTGCTTTTTACCCAGCATAATGTTTCTGAGAGTCATCCATATTGTTGCCTGTTATCAGTAGTTTTTTTTTTTTTTTTTTTTTCCATTGCTAATGAAAAATCCACTGTATGAATGTATCACAGTAGATTGATCCCTGGATGGAAATCTGAGCTATTTCTAGGCTTGGGTTACTATGAATAAAGGAGCTATGGACACTGTAGTTCAGAGCTTTTTGTAGGCATATGGTTTGATTTCTTTTGTATAAATACCTAGTATAGACTTGTTGGGTTGTAGAAAAGATTGTGTTTAACTTTTTAAACTTAAAGAGATTTCCAAGTGACTACCTTTTTATACTTGACCAGCGATATTGAAGAGTTTTGGTGTTCCACATCCTCTTCAACATTTGGTGGTGGTAGACTTTTTCATTTAATCACTCTAGTGGTGGGTGAGTTGGTAGCTCATTGTGTTTTTAATTTGCATTTCCCAGATGGAGATAATAATGAACACTTTTTCATATACTTATTGGCCATTCGCTTGTCTTCATTTATGAAGTACCTCCTCAGGTCTTTTGCCTGTCTTCTAGTGTGTTGCTATTATTATTTTTTATTAGGGATCAACGTACTTTTATGTACTAGATACAAATCAGTTTTTGGATATCTGCAGTGCAGATGTTTTCTCCCATTCTGCGGCTTACCTGTTCATTCTCTCGACGGTACTTTTTGATGAACAGACATTTTAAATTGTGATGAAATCCAATTTTTTTCTTTTATGTTTTATTCTTTTCTGTACTCTCTCTAAAAATCTTTGCTTACTTCAACATCATGAATTATTAGTCTATACTTTGTTCTAATAGCTTTTGAAAAACTTATTTTGAAATCATTTTAGATTTACAGAGGAGTTGCAAAAGATAGTACGCTGAGTGCCTGCATACCCTTCACCCAGCTGCCCCTGATGTTAACATCTTACATGAGCATGGTACAATGATCAAAACCAAGAAATTGGCATCAGTACAATATATTAAGTCAATTTAAGTAAAAGGTCCTTGTGGTGTTCCAGGATCCCATCCGGGACACCATGTTGCATTTAGTTGTCATGACTCCTTAATGTTCTCTCGTTTGTGACAATTCCTCAGTCTTTCCTTATATTTTATGACCTTGACATTTTGGAAGTTTGTACATACCCCTCAATTGGGTTTATCTGAAATTTTTCTCATAATTAGGCTGAGGTTTTGGATGACTTGGGACAATGAACGCTACAGAGGTGATGTACCCTTCTTATTGTTTCCAATAGTTTTTGTTGCTGTCGTTTTAGCTCTTACGTTTAGGTCTGTGATTGTCTGAAATTTTATTTTTGTGTATTTTCTTTTGAAAGAACCCTGCTGGGATCTTGGCTGGAATTGTTTTGAGTCTTTAGATCAACTTGAAAAGAATTGACATCTTAACAATATTAAGTTTCTTGATTCATGCATTCATGGTGTGTCTTTCCATTTATGTAGGTCATCCTTAGTTTCTCTCAGCAATGTTTTAGAGTTTTGGTATAAAGATCCGACATGTCTTTTGTTACATTTATTCCTAGGTATTTGGTATTTTTTATACTTCTATAAGTAGTACTTTTAGTGATTTTTATTGGTAATATATTGACTTTATATCCTGTGACATTGCTGAGTTCATTTGTCAGGTCTAGTAGTTTTCTTGTAGATTTATTCAGACTTATGTACACAGTATGTCATCACTGAATAAAGAAAGTTTCACTTCTTGCTTTCCAATCTGTATGACTTTATTTCTCTTGCTTGTCTGATTGCACTGGCTAAGACCTCCGTAAAATGTTGAATAGAGGTGGAAAGAGTAGACATTTTTTCTTATTCCCAACCTGAGGGGGAAACATTTAATATTTCCCTGTTTAGTGCTGTTAGCTGTAGTTCTTTCGTCTGTTTGTTTCTTTGTTTTTGTGTTTTGTTTTGTTTTTTTGGTGTCCATTACAGGCTGAGGAAGTTCTCCTCTTTCTAGTTTGCTGAAAGTTTTTCCCATAAATGGGTGTTGTAACACAAATGGGTTATGTTTTGGACATAAATGGATGTGTCATGTGCTTTCTCAGCATCCACTGAAATGATCATATGAATTTTCCCCTTTAAGTTGTTAATACAGTGAACTACATTAATTGATTTCCAACCTTTAATCCCTGGAGTAAACTCTACATGGTTATAGTATATTATCCTTCTTTGTATATTTCCAGATGGTTTGATAATATTTGGTTAAAGATTTTTTATATTGTTGTTCATGAGGGGTTTTGATCTGTAATATTCTTTCCTTATCTTTGGTTTTGATACCAAGATTATAATGACTTCATAAGATGAGTTGGGAAATATTCTCTTCCTTATTTTCTAAAAGATTGTGTGTGACAGGTATTATCTGTGATTAATTTTTGAAAGACTTTAACACTAGAAACATTTAGTCCTAGAGTTTCACTCTGGGAAGTTGTTTAATTACAAATTCAATTTCTTTAACAGATACAACATTATTCAGATTTTCTATGTCCTTTTATGTCACTTCTGGTAAGTCGTATCTTTCAAGGAATTTTTCTATTTCATCCAGGTTGTCAAATTTATTGGCATAAAGTTATTAATGATACACCCTCATTAGGTGCTTAATTTTTGTATAATTTGTAGTTATGGTCACTGTTTTATTCTTAATATTGATAATTTCTGTTTTCTCTGTCTTCATCTTGATCAGTATTGCTAGGTGGTTATCAATTTTATCAATCTTTTTAAAGAACTGACTTCTGGCTTTGTTGATTCTTTTTCTGTTTGTCAGTTTTCCATTTCATTAATTTCCTCTTATTTTTATTATTTTCTGTCTTTTGCCTCAGGTTTAATTTGGGAAACTGTATTACTTTTTTTTTTTTTTTTTTTTTTGCAATACGCAGGCGTCTCACCTTTGTGGCCTCTCTCATTGCGGAGCACAGGCTCCGGACGCACAGGCTCAGTGGCCATGGATCACGGACCCAGCCACTCCGTGGCATGTGGGATCCTCCCGGACCGGGGCACAAACCCATGTCCCCTGCATAGGCAGGCGGACTCTCAACCACTGAGCCACCAAGGAAGCCCTGTATTACTTTTAGCATTCTCCTTAATCGAATTACTAATTAGTAAGGAGAAAAAAGAGATTAATTGTATGAAAATTTTTTAATAGGGAATACTTTTTTTATGAAAAATATTACAGTAAGTTGAACTTAATTTGAGTTTTCTAAATATGAGCAAAGTTGACCTATTAGATGTCTACTAAAATACTCTGAACAAGCATAGCTGCCCTGGTCTTGATGGCAGCTGCCCACAGGATTGGATTAGTTCATAGACTGAACCACAACCCTTTCTAGAATTGGCAAAGTAATGCCTCCTGAAAGATATACAAGAGGGCATACAACAGATTTTCTTCACACAATTAAATTAATTTGAACATGAAAGTTATACATCTAATTTTAATTGATGTGTTCAACCGTGGGCATTGATGTGAGAAATATGGTAATTACACTTAAGAGATAAACATTAATAGTTTTATGCTCATGAATCATCCATAAAAGGATTAGGTGCCCCCGGTGTTTTTCATCCATGTCCTTTATGGGGAAGAACATTAACAGTGGAGGGAAATGATTCTAGACTATCACTAAGAGTGAATGATTATTATCTATATTCATAAAAATCAGATGGTAACTTAAGGTATACTGTAAAGCAATAACAATAATGATTAGGATTAATAACACTTCCTGCTTTTCAAAGCATGATAACCAGGCTTTTTCATGCCCCAGATGAAAAGTACCTTTTTTATGGGGCTATAGGGGGCATATAGAAGTTTTGTGCAAAAGTGGTTTTGGATGACAAAGAAGGAACTAAGACCTCCAAGTTTAGACTTCATATGGAACTTTGCTACTAAATGTTATTGCTGCTGTTCTTTTTCATAATAAGCTTTGAAAACAAGACTGAAATGTATATAAAGCTGGCCCTTGGAGGCTGCTTTTCTTAGGTTTTGGTTTCAAGTGATGCTTGTGCTTATCCTTCATGCCACACTGACACATCACTTCTATAAGGTAGCCTTTAGGTCAGCATTTTCTATGGCCGTTGTTTAACGCTTATTTGGGATATGTGTGTTCATCTCACCTCATACATAATTCTTGTCAGAATGAATGAATGCAGCAATCCAAAGTTGTTAAAGAATTAAAGATTGGACCATTTAATATTACTAGCACTGATGCTCGCACAGATGCTTTTCTGGTAGTGGCACCATCTTTGTGGAAGGTAGGAGTGGAACACAGTGTGTGGTGACTTGGTCAGTAATCCTGATCCCCAGAGTGTCTAAAGAACTAGAAATTGGTTAATGGAGATGTTCGTTAGTAGATTTTTTTTTTTAAACATCTTTAGTGTAGTATAATTGCTTTACAGTGGTGTGTTAGTTTCTGCTGTATAACAAAGTGAATCAGCTATACATATACATATATCCCCATATCTCCTTCCTCTTCCATCTCCCTCCCACCTTCTCTATCCCCCCCCACCTCCAAGGTGATCACAAAGCACCGAAATGACCTCCCTGTGCTATGCAGCTGCTTCCCACTAGCTATCTGTTTTACATTTGGTAGTGTATATACGTCCATGCAACTCTCTCACTTTGTCCCAGCTTACCCTTCCCCCTCCCTGTATCCTGAAATCCATTCTCTATGTCTTTGTCTTTATTCCTAACCTGTGCCTAGGTTCATAAGAACCTTTTTAGATGCTCCATATATATGTGTTAGCATACGGTATTTGTTTTTCTCTTTCTGACTTACTTCACTCTGTATGACAGACTCTAAGTCCATCGACCTCACTACAAATAACTCATTTTCGTTTCTTTTTATGGCTGAGTAATATTCCATTGTATATATGTGCCACATCTTCTTTATCCATTCATCTGTCAATGGACACTTAGGTTGCTTCCATGTTCTGCCTATTGTAAATAGAGCTGCAATGAACATTGTGGTACGTGACTCTTTTTGAATTATGGTTTTCTCAGGGTATGTGCCCAGTAGTGGGATTGCTGGGTCGTGTGGTGGTTCTATTTTTAGTTTTGTAAGGAACCTCCATACTGTTCTCCACAGTGGCTGTATCAATTCACATTCCCACCAGCAGTGCAAGAGTGTTCCCTTTTCTCCACACCCTCTCCAGCATTTATTGTTTCTAGATTTTTTGATGATGGCCATTCTGACCGATGTGAGGTGATACCTCATTGTAGTTTTGATTTGCATTTCTCTAATGATTAATGATGTTGAGCATACTTTCATGGGTTTGTTGGCAAACTATATATCTTCATTGGAGAAATGTCTATTTAGGTCTTCTGCCCATTTTTGGATTGGGTTGTTTATTTTTTTGATATTGAGGTGCATGAGCTCCTTGTATATTTTGGAGATTAATCCTTTGTCAGTTGCTTCATTTGCAAATATTTTCTCCCATTCTGAGGGTTGTCTTTTCGCCTTGTTTATGGTTTCCTTTGCTGTGCAAAAAGCTTTTAAGTTTCATTAGGTCCCACTTGTTTATTTTTGTTTTTATTTCCATTTCTCTAACAGGAGGGTCAAAAAGGATCTTGCTGTGATTTATGTCACAGAGTGTTCTGCTTATGTTTTCCCCTAAGAGTTTTATAGTGTCTGGCCTTACATTTAGGTCTTTAATCCATCTTGAGTTTCTTTTTGTGTATGGTGTTAAGGAGTGTTCTAATTTCATTCTTTTACATGTAGCTGTCCAGTTTTCCCAGCACCACTTATTGAAGAGGGTGTCTTTTCTCCATTGTATATTCTTGCCTCCTTTATCAAAGATAAGGTGACCATATATGCATGGGTTAATCTCTGGGCTTTCTATCCTGTTCCATTGACCTATTTCTGTTTTTGTGCCAGTACCATACTGTCTTGATTACTGTAGCTTTGTAGTATAGTCTGAAGTCTGGGAGCCTGATTCCTCCAGCTCCATTATTCTTTCTCAAGATTGCTTTGGCTATTCAGGGTCTTTTGTGTTTCCATACAAAGTGTGAAATTTTTTGTTCTAGTTCTGTGAAAAATGCCATTGGTAGTTTGATAGGGATTGCATTGACTCTGTAGATTGCTTTGGGTAGTATAGTCATTTTCACAATGTTGATTCTTCCAATCCAGGAACCTGGTATATCTCCGCATCTGTTTGTCTCATCTTTAATTTCTCTCACCAGTGTCTTATAGTTTTCTGCATACAGGTTTTTATCTCCTTAGGTAGGTTTATTCCTAGGTATTTTATTCTTTTTGTTGCAGTGGTAAATGGGAGAGCTTCCTTAATTTCTCTTTCAGGTTTTTCATCATTAGTGTATAAGAATGCAAGAGATTCTGTGCATTAATTTTGTATCCTGCTACTTTACCACATTCATTGATTAGCTCTAGTAGTTTTCTGATAGCATCTTTCAGATTCTCTACGTATAGTATCATGTCATCTGCAAACAGTGACAGCTTCACCTCTTCTTTTCTGATTTGGATTCCTTTTATTTCTTTTTCTTCTCTGCTGTGGCGAAAACTTCCAGAACTATGTTGAGTAATAGTGGTGAGAGTGGGCAACCTTGTCTTGTTCCTGATCTTAGTGGAAACAGTTTCAGTTTTTTACCATTGAGAACGATGTTGGCTGTGGGTTTGTCATATATGGCCTTTATTATGTTGAGGTAAGTTCCCTCTATGCCTACTTTCTGGAGAGTTTTTATCATAAATGGGTGTTGAATTTTGTCAGAAGCTTTATCTGTGTCTATTGAGATGATCATATGGTTTTTCTCCTTCAGTTTGTTAATATGGTGTATCACATTGATTGTTTTGCGTGTATTGAAGAATCCTTGCATTCCTCGGATAAACCCCACTTTATCATGGTGTATGATCCTTTTAATGTGCTGCTGGATTCTGTTTGCTAGTATTTCATTGAGGATTTTTGCATCTATGTCCAACAGAGATATTGGCCTGTAGTTTTCTTTTTTTGTGACATCTTACTCTGGTTTTGGTATCAGGATGATGGCGGCCTTGTAGAATGAGTTTGGGAGTGTTCCTCCCTCAGCTATATTTTGGAAGAGTTTGAGAAGGATAGGTGTTAGCTCTTCTGTAAATGTTTGATAGAATTCACCTGTGAAGCCATCTGGTCCAGGGCTTTTGTTTGTTGGAAGATTTTTAATCACAGTTTCAATTTCAGTGCTTGTGATTGAAAAGAAGAAAGAGGAAATAGAAAAAATATTTTCTATTTCTTCCTGGTTCAGTCTTGGAAGGTTGTGCTTTTCTAAGGATTTGTCCATTTCTTCCAGGTTGTCCATTTTATTGGCACATAGTTGCTGGTAGTAATCTCTCATGATCCTTTCTGTTTCTGCATTGTCACTTGTTACTTCTCCTTTTTCATTTCTAATTCTGTTGATTTGTGTCTTCTCCCTTTTTTTCTTGATGAGTCTGGCTAATGGTTTATCAGTTTTGTTTATCTTCTCAAAGAAACAGCTTTTAGTTTTATTGATCTTTGCTATTGTTTCCTTCATTTCTTTTTCATTTATTTCTGATCTGATCTTTATGATGTCTTTCCTTCTGCTAACTTGGAGGTTTTTCTGTTCTTCTTTCTCTAATTGTTTTAGGTTTTTTGTTTTTTTTGTTTTTTTTTGTAGTACACGGGCCTCGCACTGTTGTGGCCTCTCCCGTTGCAGAGCACAGGCTCCGGACGCACAGGCTCAGTGGCCATGGCTCACGGGCCTAGCTGCTCCGCGGCATGTGGGATCTTCCCGGACCGGGGCACAAACCCATGTCCCCTGCATCAGCAGGAGGACTCTCAACCACTGCGCCACCAGGGAAGCCCTGCTTTAGGTTTAAGGTTAGGTTGTTTATTTGAGATGTTTCTTGTTTGTTGAGGTAGGATTGTATTGCTATAAACTTCCCTCTTAGAACTGCTTTTGCTGCATCCCATAGGTATTGGGTCATCAATTTTTCATTGTCATTTGTTTCTAGCTATTTTTTGATTTCCTCTTTGATATCTTCAGTAATCTCTTGGTTATTAAGTAGCGTGTTGTTTAGCCTCCATGTGTTTTTATTTTTTACAGATTTTTTCCTGTAATTGATATCTAGTCTCATAGCGTTGCGGTCGGAAAAGATACTAGATATGATTTCAATTTTCTTAAATTTCCCAAGGCTTGATTTATGACCCAGGATATGATCTATCCTGGAGAATGTTCCATGAGCACTTGAGAAGAATTCTCAAGTGTATTCTGTTGTTTGGGGATGGAATGTCCTATAAATATCAATTAAGTCCACCTTGTTTAATGTATCATTTAAAGCTTGTGTTTCCTTATTTCATTTTCATTGTGGCTGCTCTGTCCATTGGTGAAAGTGGGGTGTTAAAGTCCCCTATTATATTTGTGTTACTGTCAGTTTCCCCTTTTATGGCTGTTAGCATTTGCCTTATGTATTGAGGTGCTCCTGTGTTGGGTGCATAAATATTTACAATTGTTGTATCTTCTTCTTGGATTGATCCCTTGATCATTATGTAGTGTCCTTTTTGTATCTTGTAATAGTCTTTATTTTAAAGTCTGTATTGTCTTATATGAGAATTGGTATTCCAGCTTTCTTTTGATTTCCATTTGCATGGAATATCTTTTTCCATCCCCTCAGTTTCAGTCTGTGTGCGTCCCTAGGTCTGAAGTAGGTCTCTTATAGACAGCATATATATGGGTCTTGTTTTTGTATCCTTTCAGCCAGTCTGTGTCTTTTGGTTGGAGCATTTAGTCCATTTACATTTAAGGTAGTTATCGATATGTATGCTCCTATTACTATATTCTTAATTGTTTTGGGTTTGTTATTGTAGGTCTTTTCCTTGTCTTGTGTTTACTGCCTAGAGAAGTTCCTTTAGCATTTGTTGTAAAGCTGGTTTGGTGGTGCTGAATTCTCTTAGCTTTTGCTTGTCTGTAAAGTTTTTAATTTCTCTGTCTAATCTAAATGAGATCCTTGCTGCGTAGAGTAATCTCGATTGTAGGGTTTTCCCTTTCATCACTTTAAAACTGTCCTGCCACTCCCTTCTGGCCTGCAGAGTTTCTCCTGAAAGATCAGCTGTTAGCCTTACGGGGATTCCCTTGTATGTTATTTGTTGCTTTTTCCTTGTTGCTTTTAATATTTTAATATTTTTCTTTGTATTTAATTTTTGATAGTTTGATTAATATGTGTCTTGGTGTGTTTCTTCTTGGATTTATCCTGTATGGGACTCTCTGTGCTTCCTGGACTTGACTATTTCCTTTCCCATATTAGGGAAGTCTTCAACTATAATGTCTTCAAATATTTTCTCAGTCCCTTTTTGTTTTCTCTTCTTCTTCTGTAATTCGAATGTTGGTGCGTTTAATGTTGTCCCAGAGGTGTCTGAGACTGTCCTCAATTCTTTTCATTCTTTTTTCTTTATCCTGTTCTGTGGTAGTTATTTCCACTACTTTATCTTCCAGGTCACTTATCCGTTCTTCTGCCTCAGTTATTCTGCTACTGATTCCTTCTAGAGAATTTTAAATTTCATTTATTGTGTTGTTCATCATTGTCTGTTTGCTCTTTAGTTCTTCTAGGTCCTTGTTAAACGTTTCTTGTATTTTTTCTATTCTGTTTCCAAGGTTTTTGATCATCTTTACTATCATCACTCTCAATTCTTTTTCGGGTAGACTGCCTATTTCCTCTTTTTTTTTTTTTTTTTTTTTTTCCAGTACACGGGCCTCTCACTGTTGTGGCCTCTCCCATTGCGGAGCACAGGCTCCGGACGCGCAGGCTCAGCGGCCATGGCTCACGGGCCCAACCGCTTCGCGGCACGTGGGATCTTCCCGGACTGGGGCACGAACCCACGTCCCCTGCATCGGCAGGCAGACTCTCAACCACTGCGCCACCAGGGAAGCCCGCCTATTTCCTCTTCATTTGTTTGGTCTGGTGGGTTTTTACCTTGCTTCTTCATCTGCTATATATTTCTCTGTCTTCTCATTTTGCTTAACTTACTGTGTTTGGGGTCTCCTTTTCGCAGGCTGCAGGTTTGTAGTTCCCATTGTTTTTGGTGTCTACCCCAGTGGGTAAGGTTGGTTCAGTGGGTTGTGTAGGCTTCCTGGTGGAGGGGGCTAGTTGCCTGTATTCTCGTTGATGAGGATGGATCTTGTCCTTCTGGCGGGTGGGACCGCCTCTGGTGGTGTGCTTTGGGGTGTCTGTGACCTTATTGTAATTTTAAAGCAGCCTCTTTGCTAATGGGAGGGGTTTGTGTTCCTGTATTGCTAGTTGTTTGGCATAGGGTGTCCAGCACTGTAGGTTGCTGGTGGTTAAATAGAGCTGGGTCTTAGCGTTGGGATGGCCATCTCTGGGAGAGTTTTTGCCGTTTGATATTATGTGGGACTGGGAGGTCTCTGGTGGTCCAGTGTCCTGAACTTGGTTCTCCCACCTCAGAGGCTCAGGGTTGACACCCGGCTGGAGCACCAAGACCCTGTCAGCCACATGGCTCAGAAGAAAAGGGAGGGAAGAAAAAGAAAGAAAGAAGGAAAGAAAGAGAAAAATTAAAAAAAAACCTTATCATTAAAAAATTTTTAATTAAAATGTGGTAAAAAAAAAAAAAGAAGAGAGCTACCCAACCAAAAAACAAATCCATCAGTGATAACAAATGCTAACAGCTATACTAAAAAAAAAAAAAAAAAAACAAGCGAAAAACAAAAAACGTACAGACAGAAACCTAGGACAAATGGTAAAAGCAAAGCTATACAGACAAAATCACCCAAAGAAGCATACACACACACACACACACACACACACACAATATATTTATATATATAAGAAAGGAAGGCAGCAACCAAATCAATAAACAAAGCTACCAGTGAAAATATGGTCTAAATACTAAACAAAGATAAACATAAAACCAGGAACAAATTAGATGCAGAAAGTAAATCCCAAGTCTACAGTTGCTTCCAAAGTCTGCCACGTCAATTTTGGAATGATCCGTTATCTATTCAGGTATTCTACAGACGCAGGGTACATGAAGTTGATTATGGAGATTTAATCTGCTGCTCCTGAGGCTGCTGGGAGAGATTTGCCTTTCTCTTCTTTGTTCGCACAGCTCCTGGGGTTCAGCTTTGGATTTGGCCCTGTCTCTGCGTGTAGGTCGCCTGCGGGCGTCTGTTCTTCGCTCAGACAGGACGGGGTTAAAGGAGCTGCTGATTCGGGGGCTCCGGCTCACTCAGGCCGGGGGGAAGGGAGGGGCACGGAGTGCGGGGCGAGCCTGCGGCGGCAGGGGCCCGCGTGACGTTGCACCAGCCCGAGGCGCGCCGTGCGTTCTCCCGGGGAAGTTGTCCCTGGATCACAGGACACTGGCGGTGGCAGGCTGCACAGGCTCCCGGGAAGGGAGGTGTGGACAATGACCTGCATTCGCACACAGGCTTCTTGGTGGCGGCAGGAGCAGCCTTAGCGTCTCATGCCCGTCTCTGGGTTCCACACTGATAGCCGCAGCTCGTGCCTGTCTCTGGAGCTCCTTTAGGAGATGCTCTGAATCCCCTCTCCTCACGCACCCCAGAACAATGGTTCTTGCCTCTTCGGCAGGTCCAGACTTTTCCCCGGACTCCCTCCCGGCTAGCTGTGGCGCACTAACCCCTTCAGGCTGTGTTCACGCAGCAACCCCAGTCCTCTCCCTGCGCTCCGACCGAAGCCCGAGCCTCAGCTCCCAGCCCCGCCCGCCCCGGCGGGTGAGCAGACAAGCCTCGGGCTGGTGAGTGCCAGTCGGCACCGGTCCTCTGTGCGGGAATCTCTCCGCTTTGCCCTCTGCACCCCTGTTGCTGTGCTCTCCTCCGCGACTTGGAAGCTTCCCCCTCCGACACCCGCAGTCTCCGCCCGCGAAGGGGCTTCCTAGTGTGTGGAAACCTTTCCTCCTTCACGGCTCCCTCTCACTGGTGCAGGTCCCGTCCCTATCCTTTTGTCTCTGTTTATTCTTTTTTCTTTTGCCCTACCCAGGTACGTGGGGGAGTTTCTTGCCTTTTGGGAGGTCTGAGGTCTTCTGCCAGCATTCAGTAGGTGTTCTGTAGGAGTTGTTCCACATGTAGATGTATTTCTGATGTATTTGTGGGCAGGAAGGTGATCTCCGCATCTTACTTCTTCCACCATCTTGAAGGTCTCTCCCTCGTTAGTAGATTTTTAAGAGCATGAAATGCGATGTAGTAGTAGTCTAATTTAAATTTTGTTAAATGGCCCAGGATATTCCCAGAATGTTTCAAACTTTGCCTTTGCCTCATTGTCTCCAAAGCTAGAGGAAGATGCTTTGAAAACTTTATGCTTTGTGAGTCACCATGCTCATCATCAGAAGATACCCAGCAATGTAAAGGGCATGCCAGGAAATAAAAAAAAAGAACAAGTCTCTATATCTTATTTTGTTAACTGCAATTAGAATATACTTTTCAAATAATAGGAGAGAATTACTTGGTTGAAGGAACAGTAAATTACTTATCCCCTTTTGAAAACTACACTGAAAGAGAAAAGCTGGGTTTTCTTCTTTCCTTCTTTTTTGTATCAGAATTGATTTGCACTAACATATTACTATTCAGTTCTGTAAGAATTTGTTAGGATTTTTTCTCTTCCTAGACTTTTTATTTCTGTAATATTTTCATATAATGGCCAAGTAATAAATACCCAACAGAAATTTTTTCGTGCTTTTTGTGGAGCAGATAATGCAGTTCCTTTGTACATAGCAAACTACTGTCATCATTTACTTTCCTTACTAGGTAATGTTGTATCTTGTGTAGAAATATATTAGCTGGTACAGAATTCTGGCTACCATTAATGAGATAGATACCCATTGCTATCACATATAATCAGAGTCTTGTACATTCTGACACTTTTTGGTTATTTTTTAATATCAAAATCTGACAGTGTATTTAGTAATTTGTCATATAATCACTGAATTTTTGTGATTTCACGATATGATATATGATTATATGACAAACTCTTTAGGGGGTGCAGGAAAAATAATATAGGGTCCCTTCCCCTGAAGACCTTAGCATCTAGCCGAGAGAGGCAAGGCTGGAACGCAGGAAACAAGGGTAGAACTCAAGCAAGACAGGGTATAATCGTGTGCTCCTTGTAAGCGTGTCGAGCAGGGCAAGGATTGTGAGTATCCGGAGGTTCTTGTGTTTGCTTCTCCCAAATCCACTCCTCTGCCCCCAACCACTTATTGCCAAGGAAGCTCACCTCGAAGAACTGCATCAGGCTCTCCTGCCCTTTGGCTTCCAGTTGAGCTCAGCCAATGGGGAGATCAGAGGGAGGGGGGAGAGTGAGGTCCCATCTCCTCCCCTCCTCGTCCACCTCCTCTTTGCTAAGGGGGCTCCGGCCCTTCAGGCCAAGGAGTAGTCACTACTCGCTCGTGTTCTAACCTCAGGCCTGTGGTTCCCTATCCAGTACAATGGGGCAGGCAGTAGTCCCTCTGTTAAATTCTCATCTGCCTGGTCCCAGCTTACCCAGTCTGCCAGGACCCTGCCTATACAGTGGGCTCCAGGAGTCAGGGCAGGTTGTATGAAGGTAAGCTCATGCCCGGCCTTGGAGGTCAGGGGTCTGAGAAACAGGGAGCAGGGTGAACAGAGCAGAGACATGCAGAGGTGCAGATCTTCTAGAGATCTCTGGCAGTTCTGGTCTTCAGGAGGTGGCATCAGGGAATCCCTGGCATTAAGGGTCAGGCGCTCACTTGTGCAGGTATCTTTGCCTTCTGGCCTTGAAGGATGAGGTTCTCTCACAGTCTCCCCCTGAAGTGCAGATTTGAGGTGACTGGAATTGATGACCCAGGGAGTTGCTGCATTTGAAGTGGAGCTCATCATTCCCTGAGGGAGCCTTGCCAGGGTGAGTTTGCTAAGGGCACGATTGGAGAGTGGGATTTCCAAGGACCGAGGTGTCACTAGCTTCCGGCAAGTCTGTGCTTACGCTGTCTGGGCATCCTGCAGGCTCTTGCAAAAATCTTGAGCTTGTTCCAAAAGCATGGACATTTTTGGACCTCCCTTCTCTGTCTCTGCAAATCCTTCTCTCTTTCTCTCTACCTCTCATTCCAAGTTCATTTTTTCAATAGACATTAGATGCCTGTTGTGTGCCAAGTCCCGTTTTAGGTGCTGGGTATATAGCAGAGGACAAGGAATGTAGAGCTCCTTACCTCCCAGGGCTTATTTCTATTGAAGGAGAGTATAATATGCCTAACTACATAAATAAATGAGAGAGTTTCAGAGTAGTGGGTACTGTGATAAAAATAAAGTTAGGGGATGGAGTGATGGGCTAGGAAGGGAGGGAGGGATCGTGGATAGGGTGGTTGAAGAAAACTTTTGAAGAGGTAATGTTTCAGCAGAGAAGTGTATGCGGAGGATTCAGATAAGGGAAGAGCATCCTTAAGCAGAGAATTTTTCTTATGGACTAAACTCGAGTTTAGGGCAACCCAACTTTGAAAAGCTGTTGTAAAGAGAGAGAGATGGTTTGGTGACCACATCAGGAATGGCTGCAAATATGAAGCAGAAGTAGATGCTGTAGAAGTGAAATCAGGTGAAAGTGTGAGGTGAGAGGCAAATTAAACTAAATCCCGAGTAGCAAAGACATCTGGCAATAAAAAAAACAAGGAAGAATGCAAAAGACAGAACTTAAGTTGCAGGGAAAATGAACATGGAAAACAGGAAAGGCCAGCTGTGAAATTGCTCTGTTTATGTAGAGGGAAGTGACTGGATAGAGATGTTGATGGTTCTGCTTCAGGGCTGAGACACAAATCCATGGAGCCATGTATATTCCAAACTACCCAGTTTTTAGCCTATGATATATCTGAAATATACAAAACACTAAGTTAGCAGGATTCTCTTATCAGTGTGGTTCTAGATCTTATTTATAGGAAAGTAGGAGGAGCAGTTTGGTTGGAAGAGAAAATCAAGGGATTTATCATGATACTATGTTTTTATATAAGTGACATTATTTTTCCTTAAATGTAAATTATAGAAAAATAAACATAACAAACCTTAAAAAAAACTTTGAAATGTTGAGTATCAGGTTGCTTTTGCTGCTCTTTTCTAGTTTTATCACCATAGGCTATATTAGCATCTTAAGATGAACTTAAGATACTTTTTGACTTGAAAAAAATATTGAAATACTGAGAAGTACATAGAATAATATAGTAAACACCTGGATACATACTATCCAGAAATAACTAATTCATTTTGGTTATTCTTTATGAAAGAAATAAAATATTATAATAATTTATGGGGCTACATAATTTGAGGCCCAGGGAAAAATGAAAATGTAGGACCCCATGTTAAAAAAATATTAAGAATTTCACTAAATAACTTAACGGTCATATTTCCCATATGTGTTTTAAATTGCATAAATGATACTGAACTGTCCATGACATTGTCTAACTTGCCTTTTTCGCTTGACATGATTTCAACATCTATCCCTATTGGTCCATGTGGTTCTATATTTTTTTTCATTTTAACTACTGTTAGAAGTTAATATATAGCATTTTAATTAACCTGTTCCATTATTAAGTGAATATTTTTCATCTTTCCATATCTGTATAATTTTAAGACACTCACTTTGAAATAATATCATCCTTAAAAGTTGCAAGAAGAGTCAAGGAATTCCCTTACACCTTTCACTCAGATTCCCCAAACATTAACCACATTTCTTTATTTTTCTCTTTTTCTCTCCTCTCCTCCCTTTCCCTTTCCCTTCCTTCCCCTCCTCTTCCCTTCCGTTTGCTTCTCCTCACTTTGCTTCCTGTATGTGTGTATAATATAAAATACATTGGCATATGTACATACAATATTTTTTTGAACCATTTGATAATAAGTTGGAGACATGATGCTTATTTATTCCTAAATACTTTGGTGTATATTTCCCCCAAAAGAAAGAACATTCTTTTATTATAACCACAGTACGGTGATCAAAATTAGGGATTTAAAATTAATACAATGCTATAATCTCCAGACCTTATTTTAATTTCTCAAATTGTCCTAATGATGTCTCTCTTTCTTTTTCTGGTCCAGGATCCACTTTAAGATCATTTAGTTGACATGTCTTTTTAGGCTCCCTTAATAGGCATCAGTTCCTCAGTTCCTTTTGTCTTTCATGACCTTGACATTTTTGAGGACCAGAGGCCAGTATTTTATAGACTGTTCATCAATTTAGGTTTGTTTAATGTTTTCTAATGATTAGATTCAAGTTTTGAGTTTTTGGTAGGAATGCCATCGTAGGGGTGCTGATCCTCTTCAGAACATCACGTCCAGAGATCCATGATATCAGTTTCTCCTGTTACTGGTGGTGTGAACATCATCAGTTGGTTAAGGTGGTATCTGTCAGGTTTCTCCACTGAAATTATTAATGAGTAGTATCAGTAAGTATCTTTGAGACCATGTCAACACCTTATTTATCATCAAGCTTTCACTCAATACTTTTAGCATCCATTGATAATTCTTGCCCGAATCAGTTATTATAGTGGTGGTTGCCAGATGGTGGTTTTCTAATTGCATAATTACCACCACATTTATAAGCTGGCATTCCTCTGTAAGGAAGAGCTTCCTTTCTACTTTATTTAACCAATATGAATTCATGGATTTTAATTTTATTCAGTGGTTTATAACTGATTATTCATATTATTTCAGTGCTCAAATTATCCTAGATTTGGGCAGTGGGATTCCCTTCAAGCTGACTTTTTTACATCTGACATATCCTCATTATTCATTTCTTTTTCTGGTACAGCACAGTGTTCAAGGATCATTTTGTAATTCCCCAACCCCAGACCTGGAATCAGCCATTTCTCCAGGCAGCCCTGGTTTAGTTTATTGCAGAAATGGTGTTTAGAAACCAAGATCTGGGCACTGTGTGTACTCATTGCTACTAGGCCCTTTCCTTCGACCAAGCTACTAGATGATATATCTATCTGTATAATAATACTATACTAAAACAGATATATAAAATATATATACATACACACATCTGTAACTACTTCATTATCTATCTAACTACTTCAATATCTATCTAACATCTATCATCCATCCATCCATCTTATTTATCTACCTTTGTATCTAACAAAAATTAGGGTTCATACTGATACCTCTAATTCCAATCCAATTCCACAGGGATAATTCTAGTCTTCTCTCTTTCTGTATTCATAGCTCCCTTTTCTGACAGGGGGAAACCTTGTTCTTATTATCCACAATATATTTACTTTTTTGTTCAGTATTAGAATGCACACACACACACACACACACACACATATACACAAAGATTCACATGGATAACATACAACTGTGAGAAAAAAAGACTACCAAGAGTTCAGTGTTTGTTTAACATAATTATTTAAGTAACACCTTGAAACTTCTTAGTGGCTTAAAATACCCATAATGATTTATTTTGCTCATGGATGTGTGATTTTGGCAGAGCAAAAATCAATCCCTAGTACAGAAACCATAAGCTAGGAATTTGTTTCCTTGTGTTATCATTTGGGGATGTATGACCCTGTGAGTATTTGCCCTTCAGTAAATGTATGGTTTCCTGATTAAATGCGTAGCCCCAGGTCTCTTCTGTACCCTAGTGATTTCTGATTTTCAAGGGATCATTTGGTGAGAAATACAACTACATTTATTCAGGTTAAAAATATGACCTTTTGAAAGTCTGTGTGATTGAAAGCTACCCTAATGAAGAAAGATCTTCATAATCAGTGGTGCAGAGAATTTACTGGGTCTTAATGGGAACATACAGCAGAGTTATAAATATGAAGACATGTTGTAATCAGTCACGTGGTATTTGCAAGCATGCATGCCTCATGTGTGACTTTTGGCTAATAATTTTTGCCCATGTAAATTACCAAGCGACATTTATGGACTGTGTTTGTCATCAAGCATAAAACTGTAGTTAAATACAGTACAGAACTATTGATCGTTAGTTTCCTGGGCAAACATTCTCCCATGGGTCACTGTAGGTTTTTGCCATAAGCCTCTCATAATGCTAGGTTCTTACATTAATAAATAGAGCAGCCTTCCTTTTACAGGCTAATCACCTGGAGAAACCAGGGTTCCCTCTTCCTTAGTAACGTGAATGTAGCCTTGCCCTCTTTGGTGCTGAAGAGCAATGTATTATCCCACTGGTCTCTGAGTTACTTCCACGTGCCACAGAATGCTGTGTCTGAGGCTCCTATCCTTGATGCAGGTGAACTGTTCCTCTCTTTCATTGGGGCGCATTCCCTTGCCAGTCATTATTTTGTGCTTGTAAATTCTGGCAACTCAACAAGACAGTCCTGGTGAATCAACAGAGAAGTTAACCTTTACCATCCAGAGCTTTAAACGTGTTAAATTGCTTTCAAGTACCCAGTGCTTCTTGGAATTTCAGATCCCAGCCCTAACGATGTGGAGTTCTTCACCGCCTAGCCCAGGTGTTGGGTTTTGCCTTCGTGGTGCACATTTCCCAGGTACACAGGTCCCCTCTTCCAGCCCCTTGGCTGCCGTAACTCAGTTCACCCCATTCGGGTACCACTCAGCATCCTTTCAGGTGGATGATGGCAGGTATGATAGCTGCTGCCAGGTATAGCAGCTTATTTTTTTTTAAGGAACATTTTGCATTAGTACATAATACATCACTTACGATCTGTTTTTATATGTAGTTTAAGTGTTGATCTGTAAATTTCAGTATGAATCTTGGGGCACAGGAAACCCCTAATGACTACTCAACCTTCCTGCTTGGAATTTTGCCATGTCAGTACTAGCTGCCAGACCCAAATCCTTTGTCCTGCCTGTCTGAGTGAACATAAAAAAGAGCAAGTCTTGAAATGGGCATAAACGTTTGACGAAAACAGTTTCATCTCTTGAGGTAGTCTGTAATTTCCAATTTCTACTGAGTGTTTGAGAGTATTCTTTTTCTTATAAAAAATTTTTTTTTGTACTAAATCTTGGTACCTTTTCAGGCTTATAAAAAGTAACACATAGGGCTTCCCTGGTGGCGCAGTGGTTGAGAGTCCGCCTGCCGATGCAGGGGACACGTGTTCGTGCCCCGGTCCGGGAGGATCCCACATGCCGCGGAGCGGCTGGGCCCGTGGGCCATGGCCGCTGAGCCTGCGCGTCCGGAGCCTGTGCTCTGCAACGGGAGAGGCCCACATACCACAAAAAAAAAAAAAAAAAAGTAACACATAGAAATGATAGATCAATGGTTGAAGGAGATTGGCATGTGATAGCCACACACAAAATCACCTAGACCCTTGATGCCACACCTCCTGCAATCCACTGTCAAAGACAAAGCATCAGACTGCTGGCAGAATAAATGGACTAATATGCTCCACTCCAGGAATCCCAGAGCCCAGCAGCTCTGACTCAGATGCTGCACCGGGTTATTATACTGTGCACACAAATCAAAAGTTTTTAAAAAATCCCTTTCTTAACATTTATGTAAAAGCATTCTTTTTAAGATTTTTCAGTTAAACTTCACCAATCATCAGAATAGCCTTGGATAAGGAGGAAGGAATTCTAGAGTCCCTAATCATTATTTGGAGACATATGTGACGTTAGCTCTAATTAAGGGATTTGCTCTGCCAAACAGCAAAGTCATTCAGAGCCCCTGAAATGACCATATTTAACTTAGTCTGCCAAACCACAGTGCTACTCATAGGTCTCTTATTCAGAGATGGATATAAGGTAACTTACCAAAATTCATACAATTATTAGTGAGTAAAAGTAGCCTCTAAATTGACTCTGAGATTCCTAGCAACCAAAGTGAAAAGGGAAACTTGAGGGGCTTCAAGGGTCATTTGACCTTAAATATGAACTCAGTTACTTAGGAGAAGCAGAGACTTTCCTCACATGGTGGTGCAAGAGACATTATTCCTATATATTCTCGTAGACAATGATACAGACGGCAGGATTGTTTATAACATCCTTGCAATAACTATAAATTTTCATCTAGATGGGGTTTTTTTGTTTTTGTTTTTGTTTTTTTGCAGTACGCAGGCCTCTCACTGTTGTGGCCTCTCCCGTTGCAGAGCACAGGCTCCGGACACACAGGCTCAGTGGCCATGGCTCACGGGCCTAGCTGCTCTGCGGCATGTGGAATCTTCCTGGACCGGGGCACGAACCCGTGTCCTCTGCATCGGCAGGCGGACTGTCAACCACTGCGCCACCAGGGAAGCCCCATCTAGATGTTTTTGTTGCACCCCTTTGTGCATATAGTGATCCAAATGCTAAAATGTGGTACAGTGGTGGTAAGGGATGAGTTATTGCTGTTTTATCTCTTCCCTATATAGATCTTCCTTTAATGCTTTAATACAGTATCCAAATGCTACTATATAATACAGTATTTTAAATTATTAATCAAGTATAATTTTAAAAATATGCTTGGGAATGAAAGCAAATGAACAATAAAATTGTTAACTAATGATACTTAGTGAATAAATAACGAGAGGATAGTTTTTTGTCATTGCCTGAACAGAAGTATGTTTATTTCCAAATCAAGCATTGAGTGCTTTTCTCCTGAATAATCATTTTAACGCAATTAATATTTAGCGGGTAGTTTCTGTGGCAGAGCAATAGCATTGCGGTTGTGTTCCTTTTAATCCAAATCAGCACGTTTTATATTCTGAAGTTCATCTCAGATTGAACATATTGCTGCTGTACATGAAAAGGTCATTTTTAAACATCTTTTGATCAGTGACATAAGTGAAGGTTAAGTTCAGTGACACATAGATGACTTCTTATTGGTTTTAGACTGTTAAGCAGGGGGTACAATGGCCAACACAGATTCAAAATTATTATGGGAAATGGGAGAAAATGGGCAAGTACAGGCCACATGAATAGAAACAAGGGTCAGGTTGGCAGACAGATAAGCTGTAAGCATCACGTGGTCTAAGTCCAGTCCTCGTTCGTTTGACTTAAGATGGAGAGCAAGGAACCAAGTCCCTCTCTGCGTAGAAGGAGGAGAATGAACGGTTGAGCTGTAGTAGTGTAAGGATGGATATAGTAAACCCAAGGTTGAAGGTGGTTGGTAGGTAAATATTTGTTTCCTATTAAGAGCAGCATTCCTCAACAATTCAGAATCTCTAACTAAAAGGCTGAATCCAATGTTAGCTACTTAGGATGAGAAAGAATGAATAGTAAAAGCTCCACAGGCAAGCAAATGAAGTAATTGCCAGACTGGATGCATGATTCACAGTGAAGCATTCAGGGAGTGTGGGTTACTTAACCTGAAGAGAAGAATAGGCTTTTCTAAGCTAGTGTCTAAGGAGTAATATTTTGGTAATACGAGAAATACTTCACTATAATCTTGCACATAGAATGACTGAGTTTTGCATGAACTTGTTAATTATGTAAAATAGTAAAATTGTACACAGTGCAACAGAACTGGGCTAGCGTTAGGCAGATTACACAGATTTTACCTAATTTTAACATCTTTTTATCAACGACATGATAAACACATGAGTGACTTCAAGTATATGAGTAGGATATCCTTGAAGGATATGCTTCCATTAAGGAAAAAGGAGCCCTAAATTACAAAAGGAGAAATAGAATTAAATGCTTGCAATTAAGGGGTTAGGGGAGGTTGATGTTCAAGAATATGGTGCATCAAATATTTGCCTGGCATGTAGTATATGACTTGAGGGCCCTGCACAGTATTGGCACATAACAGCCCCTTAACCATTAGTAAGTATTGCAAAGAGTTGGCTTATGCAGTTTTGGGGAATGGCTAGGCAAGTACAAATGTCACAGGACAGGCCGTCAGGACGAACAGGCTGGGAACTCTTGCGCAGGTGCTAATGCTGTAACCCCCCGGTGGAACTGGTGGAATTTGTTCTTCTTCAGGGAAACCTCACTTCTGCTCGTAAGGCCTTTCAACTGATGAGATCAGGCCCACCTAGACTATCCAGGCTAATGTTCTTTGCATAAAGTCGCCTGACTGTGGATGTTAACAGCATCTACAGAATACCTTCACACCTAGATGACTGTTTGATTGAAAAACTGGGGCCTGCAGCCTAGCCAAGCTGACTCATACAGCTGACCATCCCAGATAGACAGGAGTAGGATTATGTTTAGGGCTGACATAAAGCACCCACTTGGTAGTCGCAGAGTGTAGGTCTGAAGCCCAGCTCTGCCGTGTCCTGGTTCTGTGTCTGCCAAGCGTGCTTCTTTACCTCTCTTGGCTTTAGTTTCCTCGCCTATAACGTGGGGTTTGTGGAGTTCTTAGGCCAATCGCATGAATAAATGGTGTGATAAAAGAACACAGTTAAAGGCTTCAGATGCACATTAGAGCATTTTATATTCCCATTGTTTGGAATGGCATCCAGAAATGTAAGAACGCCTAAACATCAACTGGATGGAGTAGGAGGGAAGACGTCAGAATATTTTGGTGCTGGGACTTTAAAAAGTTTTTCTTATGTCTCCAGACACACATTAGTCAGGCCTGGTTTTAATATTTTTTTATTGTGCACCACAAAGATTATCAGCTTATTTATCAAACACAGAGAATTGGGAATGAAAAAAAAAACCACAAAACAGTGAATGGGCCTGTTTCTCTGATGGCAGTGGAAGGCATGATACATGACAGCATCTGTAGGAACACCAAATGGAGTCATTAGGATCTATGCCCCTGGTATGGGTACCAACCGAATCTGTAACGTTTACCTCTTCACATACTCTATTACTTGGGACGTGAGGAAGTAGAGTGCTTAATTTTTCTCTTGGTTTATTGCAGCTCTTAACAAGCATGGCTGGTAGTAAGTAGACAGTTAAACTCATGAATATCTGCTATAGTTTTTAAACTATAAAATGGCAACAAAAGCCTTATACTGCTGTTTGTGTCAATGCCGTGGAGTACATGAAGCATCTCTCTCTTGTGGGTCTGAAGCCAGGAATAAACACGCCAAGAGCAAAGGGAACAATTCACTGGGGCCATTCCTCCTTGGCACTTTACAGTCATCGACATCTGAGGTGGTCAGAGAGGAAGCAATAACGGACGAGATGATCTTCATTTCTGAGAGGGAGGGCGGGCGGGAGGGCAGGCAGGAAGCATTTTGTGCATGAAGGTGAGGCAGGTGTGCTGAGCGCTGTCCTTGCCCTTACGTGTGGAGGGTTTCCAAGACGGAGAGGGCTCTTATGTAAGTTTCAGCGGAAGCTTTTCCCCAAAGGAGCCGAGTTGGGCGGGCAGGAACTTGAACAGGCGTCTTCAGGGCAACTCCTTGAAGATTTGGGTGCCAGCAGGGCAAAGGGGCAGCAGAGCTTCCCGGATGGCACGCCATCGTCAGATGCCCTGCGGAGTTGTCGGCAGCACACTTCCATCCCTCGAGCGTGGGCCACGGGGGACCATGGTTTATGGGCTGCCCCAGTGTGGAGACCAAAGCGGTAGAGACAGTGGGAGGAGCAAATGCAGGAGAGTGACAGCCCAGAGGAAGAAGCCAGGGGGCGCGGAGGGAAAGGGAAGAAGCCAGAGGGGCAGCAGCAAAGAGGAGGCTGGAGGAAAGGGACGGCAGGCCGGTGGGGCACCAGCTGCCTGGGCGTCATTCTGGAGCAGCCGACCAGCATGGCCGCAGGCAGGGATGCAGGCACTAGGGGTGCGGGGAGGCCTGTAATTCTAGACCCTAAAAGGCACCTAGGAACGAGGACCAACCAGATGATGTTAGTGATCCAGACAGTCTTGTAGAACCAGCCACGGTCATTTGGGACCTTCTTTCCCCCTCCAAAGGGAAAGAGGGATACCTGGGGAGTCTAGCGAAGGAGGCCAAGGCAAAGTTGATGGCTGAAGGAACAAAATGATGAAAAAGATAGGGAAACATTGCTATGCTACTGATACTGCTTGCATTGAAAATGTATCAGTAAAAAAGAAAGCCCTCTCGTAACTGAAAACTCTACAAGGCCGCTAAAACAGAGCATGAAAGTATTGGGTTGGCCAGAAAGTTCATTTGGGTTTTTCCATAACGGCGTATGGAAAAACCCAAATGAACCTTTTGGCCAACCCAATATTTCAGATTTCAGGGCCTGAGACTGCTGTATCAACCAGTGTTTGCCTGCCAAGATATTGAGAGAAAAGGGTGTAAAATAAATTAATTCAAAATCAAACGAAAAGGGCCCCAAGCCAGGGAGTATTTTTGGATAGGACTTTTTTCCTGTCCTCTCAATTTTACCAAGTGGAATTCTTTTATAAATACTGTCCTATTCAACCTTTAGAAACGAAGGATTTGACATTTAATGGGAGA
This sequence comes from Mesoplodon densirostris, assembly GCF_025265405.1. Taxonomy (NCBI): domain Eukaryota; kingdom Metazoa; phylum Chordata; class Mammalia; order Artiodactyla; family Ziphiidae; genus Mesoplodon; species Mesoplodon densirostris. Next base: position 71,529,606 of record NC_082674.1, read on the forward strand.
TGTGCATTTTATTGTGAAGATAGAACACGGTGACCTTGCTCTGTTATCCTCCAGAGTCCAGACCCTGTTTTGCATTGTGTTTTGAGTACAGCAGAGACAGAGTTACTTCAGACCTAGTGGACCTGGCATTTATACATGACGATCAAGGCTTGGGAAAGCCGTAGCTTCCACTGCCAGTGAGCCTTCAGATGGCAAAACTATCAGAGATGACATTACCAATGTCTGGTTTCATACTCGTGAGCCCATGAAGGCAGAACAAGTGGGAGGAAAAGGGACGTTTTCAGATGAAGGATAAAATTCGTAAAGAAGATGTGTAAAGTGATTAACTAAAACTTAGCCAATTTAAGCAACAAATGAGAAGTTATGGAACTCTCTTCATTTATAAAAGTGCTCTCTGCTGGGAATATCTTAAAAGGCTGTCAGCTAACATAAAAGAAATATACTAGAGGAAGAACTGTTCATGAAATACATTGAGGAGGTTTGTGATCAGCAGCGACAGCAAGTTGTCAGCAGGTGTGAAATGGGGCATCTTCCCATTCTTATTGACAGGATTCAAGACATAATCTAAGGGACTCCCCTGGTGGCGTAGTGGTTAAGAACCCGCCTGCCAATGCAGGGGACATGGGTTCGAGCCCTGGTCCAGGAAGATCCCACATGCTGCGGAGCAGCTAAGCCCATGCACCACAACTACTGAGCCTGTGCTCTAGAACCCGCAAGCCACAACTACTGAAGCCCGTGCGCCTAGAGCCCGTGCTCCACAACAAGAGAAGCCACCGCAGTGAGAAGCCACACCGCAACGAAGAGTAGCCCCCGCTCGCGGCAACTAGAGAAAGCCTGTGTGCAGCAACAAAGACCCAATGCAGCCAAAAATATAAATAAAAGAATTTATATATTAAAAAAAGACATAGACTTCCGGGTAAGATGGCGGAAGAGTAAGACGCGGAGATCACCTTCCTCCCCACAGATACACCAGAAATACAGCTACACGTGGAACAACTCCTACAGAACACCTACTGAACGCTGGCAGAAGACCCCAGACCTCCCAAAAGGCAAGAAACTCCCCACATACCTGGGTAGGGCAAAGCAGAGAGATTCCCGCACAGAGGAGCGGTGCCGAGCGGCACTCACCAGCCCGAGAGGCTTGTCTGCTCCCCCACCGGGGCGGGCGGCGCTGGAACTGAGGCTTGGGCTTCGGTCAGAGCGCAGGGAGAGGACTGGGGCTGGCGGCGAGAACTCAGCCTGAAGGGGGCTAATGTGCCACAGCTAGCCGGGAGGGAGTCCGGGAAAACTCTGGAGCTGCCGAAGAGGCAGGAGACTTTTTCTTCCCTCTCGGTTTCCTGGTGCGCGAGGAGAGGGGATTAAGAGCGCCGCGCAAAGGAGCTCCAGAGACGGGCGCGAGTCGCGGCTGAAAGCGCGGAGCCCAGAGACGGGCGTGAGACGCTGGGGCTGCTGCTGCCGCCGCCAAGAAGCCTGTGTGCGAGCGCAGGTCACTGTCCACACCGCCCTTCCGGGAGCCTGTGCAGCCTGCCACTGCCGGGGTCCCGGGATCCAGGGGCGGCTTCCCTGGGAGAACGCACGGCGCGCCTCGGGCTGGTGCAACATCACGCCGACTTCTGCCGCTGCAGGCTCGCCCCGCACTCCGTGCCCCTCCCTCCCGCCCGGCCTGAGTGAGCCAGAGTCCCCGAAGAGGCTGCTCCTTTAACCGTGTCCTGTCTGAGCGAAGAACAGACGCCCTCCGGCGACCTACACGCAGAGGCGGGGCCAAATCCAAAGCTGGGACCCAGGAGCTGTGAGAACAAAGAAGAGAAAGGGAAACCTCTCCCAGCAGCCTCAGAAGCAGCGGATTAAAGCTCCACAATCAACTTCATGTACCCTGCATCTGTGGAATACATGAATAGACAACAAATCATCCCAAATTGAGGAGCCAGGAGTCAGTGCTGTGCCTCTGAGGTGGGAGAGTGAACTTCAGGACACTGGTCCACAAGAGACCTCCCAGCTCCACATAATATCAAACGGCAAAAATCTTCCAGAGATCTCCATCTCAACACCAGCACCCAGCTTCACTCAACGACCAGCAAGCTACAGTGCTGGACACCCTATGCCAAACAACTAGCAAGACAGGAACACAACGCCACCCATTAGCAGAGAGGCTGCCTCAAATCATAAAAAGTCCGCAAACACCCCAAAACACACCACCAGACGTGGACCTGCCCACCAGAAAGACAAGATCCAGCCTCATCCACCAGAACACAGGCAGTAGTCCCCTCCACCAAGAAGCCTACACAACCCACTAAACCAACCTTAGCCACTGGGGACAGACACCAAAAACAACGGGAACTACGAACCTGCAGCCTGCAAAAAGGAGACCCCAAACACAGTAACATAAGCAAAATGAGAAGACAGAAAAACACACAGCAGGAGAAGGAGCAAGATAAAAACCCACCAGACCTAACAAATGAAGAGGTAATAGGCAGTCTATCTGAAAAAGAATTCAGAATAATGATGGTAAAGATGATCCAAAATCTTGGAAATAGAATAGACAAAATGCAAGAAACAGTTAACAAGGACCTAGAAGAACTAAAGACGAATCAAGCATCGATTAAAAACACAATAAATGAAATAAAAAATACTCTAGATGGGATCAATAGCAGAATAACTGAGGCAGAAGAACGGATAAGTGAGGTGGAAGATAAAATAGTGGAAATAACTGCTGCACAGCAAAATAAAGAAAAAAGAATGAAAAGAACAGAGGACAGTCTCAGAGACCTCTGGGACAACATTAAACGCACCAACATTCGAATTATAGGGGTTCCAGAAGAAGAAGAGAAAAAGAAAGGGACTGAGAAAATATTTGAAGAGATTATAGTTGAAAACTTCCCTAATATGGGAAAGGAAGTAGTTAATCAAGTCCAGGAGGCACAGAGAGTCCCATACAGAATAAATCCAAGGAGAAATACACCAAGACACATATTAATCAAACTGTCAAAAATTAAACACAAAGAAATCATATTAAAAGCAGCAAGGCAAAAACAACAAATAACACACAAGGGAATCCCCATCAGGATAACAGCTGATCTCTCAGCAGAAACTCTACAAGCCAGAAGGGAGTGGCAGGACATACTTAAAGTGATGAAGGAGAAAAACCTGCAACCAAGATTACTCTACCCAGCAAGGATCTCATTCAGATTTGATGGAGAAATTAAAACGTTTACAGACAAGCAAAAGCTGAGAGAGTTCAGCACCACCAAACCAGCTTTACAACAAATGCTAAAGGAACTTCTCTAGGCAAGAAACACAACAGAAGGAAAAGAACTACAATAACGAACCCAAAACAATTAAGAAAATGGGAATAGGAACATACATATCAATAATTACCTTAAATGTAAATGGACTAAATGCTCCCACCAAAAGACACAGACTGGCTGAATGGATACAAAAACAAGACCCATATATATGCTGTCTACAAGAGACCCACTTCAGACCTAGAGACACATACAGACTGAAAGTAAGGGGATGGAAAAAGATATTCCATGCAAATGGAAACCAAAAGAAAGCTGGAGTAGCAATTCTCATATCAGACAAAATAGACTTTAAAATAAAGACTACTAGAAGAGACAAAGAAGGACACTACATAATGATCAAGGGATCAATCCAAGAAGAAGATATAACAATTGTAAATATTTATGCACCAAACATAGGAGCACCTCAATGCATAAGGGAAATATTAACAGCCATAAAAGGAGAAATCGACAGTAACACAATCATAGTAGGGGACTTTAACACCCCACTTTCACCAATGGACAGGTCATCCAAAATGAAAATAAATAAGGAAACACAAGCTTTAAATGATACATTAAACAAGATGGACTTAATTGATATTTATAGGACATTCCATCCAAAAACAACAGAATACACATTTTTCTCAAGTGCTCATGGAACATTCTCCAGGATAGATCATATCTTGGGTCACAAATCAAGCCTTGGTAAATTTAAGAAAATTGAAATTGTATCAAGTATCTTTTCCGACCACAATGCTATGAGACTAGATATCAATTACAGGAAAAGAGCTGTAAAACATACAAACACATGGAGGCTAAACAATACACTACTTAATAACGAAGTGATCACAGAAGAAATCAAAGAGGAAATTAAAAAATACCTAGAAACAAATGACAATGGAGACACGACGACCCAAAACCTATGGGATGCAGCAAAAGCAGTTCTAAGAGGGAAGTTTATGGCAATACAATCCCACCTTAAGAAACAGGAAATATCTCGAATAAACAACCTAACCTTGCACCTAAAGCAATTAGAGAAAGAAGAACAAAAACATCCCAAAGTTAGCAGAAGGAAAGAAATCATAAAAATCAGATCAGAAATAAATGAAAAAGAAATGAAGGAAACGATAGCAAAGATCAATAAAACTAAAAGCTGGTTCTTTGAGAAGATAAACAAAATTGATAAACCATTAGCCAGACTCATCAAGAAAAAAAGGGAGAAGACTCAAATCAATAGAATTAGAAATGAAAAAGGAGAAGTAACAACTGACACTGCAGAAATACAAAAGATCATGAGAGATTACTACAAGCAACTATATGCCAATAAAATGGACAACCTGGAAGAAATGGAAAAATTCTTAGAAATGCACAACCTGCCAAGACTGACTCAGGAAGAAATAGAAAATATGAACAGACCAATCACAAGCACTGAAATTGAAACTGTGATTAAAAATCTTCCAACAAACAAAAGCCCAGGACCAGATGGCTTCACAGGCGAATTCTATCAAGCATTTAGAGAAGAGTTAACACCTATCCTTCTCAAACTCTTCCAAAATATAGCAGAGGGAGGAACACTCCCAAACTCATTCTACGAGGCCACCATCACCTTGATACCAAAACCAGACAAGGATGTCACAAAGAAAGAAAACTACAGGCCAATATCACTGATGAACATAGATGCAAAAATCCTCAACAAAATACTAGCAAACAGAATCCAACAGCACATTAAAAGGATCATACACCATGATCAAGTGGGGTTTATTCCAGGAATGCAAGGATTCTTCAATATACGCAAATCAATCAATGTGATACACCATATTAACAAGTTGAAGGAGAAAAACCATATGATCATCTCAATAGATGCAGAGAAAGCTTTTGACAAAATTCAACACCCATTTATGATAAAAACCCTGCAGAAAGTAGGCATAGAGGGAACTTTCCTCAACATAATAAAGGCCATATATGACAAACCCACAGCCAGCATCGTCCTCAATGGTGAAAAACTGAAACCATTTCCACTAAGATCAGGAACAAGACAAGGTTGCCCACTCTCACCACTCTTATTCAACCTAGTTTTGGAAGTTTTAGCCACAGCAATCAGAGAAGAAAAGGAAATAAAAGGAATCCAAATGGGAAAAGAAGAAGTAAAGCTGTCACTGTTTGCAGATGACATGATACTATACATAGAGAATCCTAAAGATGCTACCAGAAAACTACTAGAGCTAATCAATGAATTTGGTAAAGTTGCAGGATACAAAATTAATGCACAGAAATCTCTGGCATTCCTATATACTAATGATGAAAAATCTGAAAGTGAAATCAAGGAAACACTCCCATTTACCATTGCAACAAAAAGAATAAAATATCTAGGAATAAACCTACCTAAGGAGACAAAAGACCTGTATGCAGAAAATTATAAGACACTGATGAAAGAAATTAAAGATGATACAAATAGATGGAGAGATATACTATGTTCTTGGATTGGAAGAATCAACATTGTGAAAATGACTCTACTACCCAAAGCAATCTACAGATTCAATGCAATACCTATCAAACTACCAATGGCATTTTTCACAGAACTAGAACAAAAAATTTCACAATTTGTATGGAAACACAAAAGACCCCGAATAGCCAAAGCAATCTTGAGAACCAAAAACGGAGCTGGAGGAATCAGGCTCCCTGACTTCAGACTATACTACAAAGCTACAGTAATCAAGACAGTATGGTACTGGCACAAAAACAGAAAGATAGATCAATGGAACAGGATAGAAAGCCCAGAGATAAACCCACGGACATATGGTCACCTTATCTTTGATAAAGGAGGCAGGAATGTACAGTGGAGAAAGGACAGTCTCTTCAATAAGTGGTGCTGGGAAAACTGGACAGGGACATGTAAAAGTATGAGATTAGATCACTCCCTAACACCATACACAAAAATTAGCTCAAAATGGATTAAAGACCTAAATGTAAGGCCAGACACTATCAAACTCCTAGAGGAAAACATAGGCAGAACACTCTATGACATAAATCACAGCAAGATCCTTTTTGACCCACCTCCTAGAGAAATGGAAATAAAGACAAAAATAAAC